>NC_140481.1:29985184-30380184 GCF_051167445.1 Perissodus microlepis | reverse complement strand
ACAGTGTGTAAAGTTTTCTCTGCTACATGTCAGTAGATTGCAGATTGAAATCATCTGAATACTGTTTTCTTCTCTTTCCCAGTTCAAGTGCATAATTCTAGCTATGGTGGGTGCTGTGGCAGCTTTTTAGTCAGAAAATATTCATCAAAAATATTTAGACTGTAAATGATGATGACTGTGGCAACCCAGCATGTTTTTCTGCATGTTTCTGTGTGTTAGAGCCCTGACATCAGTTCAGGAGATAAGGCTAGAGGTGAGGAAGAAAAAGGTGACATTTTATTAGGATGACAGTGGCATTGTCTCACTGCTTCAGGTTTTTATTTCTTTGGTGAAGGGGACTCCATCTCCAGCTGTAAAACTGAGTCTGAAGGTGCACACAAATTTAAATGCCCCTCCACAGCAAACACCTACGGCTTTACCTCTGTCAGTGTTTCACCTACTTGACCAATCTCTAGCCACATTACTAAATGTGATTATTCAGGAGGGAGATGTCATTCCCTGGAACTATATTCATATGGTGAGGCAAACCCACTCTGATGCATTTTTAATGTGTTATTTACAAGTTTATGGAAATGCTACAGTTTGATGGAAATTATAATTACACACTCATCTACGTATATTTACGAGCCCAGTATCCTTTTTTTCTATTAAATAACCCCCAAAATTACTAACAGTACCTTTTAACAACCAATGCATGAAAATTCTGCCCATCAACAACACAACAAATAATAAATGCCTCGGTCTATTGTCACTATGTGGGTTTTCACAACATAGTCTTGCAAATGTTTCTCAATAAAAGTCATGGTGAGAAATGAAGTGTGTCTGTTAAATTGAAACAAATACAGAGAGTGCTTTAATTCGTACAACAAAATTCAGTAACGCTGCTTTTGATGCATTGTTTCAAATAAAGCCCTGCTACCTTCTGCAACCCTTATTTTCTGAGGTAAAAACCGCACAAACTACATGTAGTGCTACTGGATATCAGTGAGTGTCAATCAACGGCTGCAAATACTGAACTTAGATTATGACTGGCAGTGATTGGTTCTTAAGAATTAATAATAGAGCTTTTGCATAAACAGTGAAATCATATTTGTTATGCAGACTGGAAGCAGTGAATGAGTCCAACTGATAAAGACCCAAACTGACGGGGCTTGATCAGTCCAACTGCATTCGTATTTTTATCAGAAATGTTTGACCTTTGACCTGATTTCACTGATGAAAAAAAGATTCCTGAACTGCTGAAATCTGGTGATGTGTGTTAATGCATTTTAATATTTACATTTTGAAGTGGCAAACTCATGTCCATTTATGATGAAGACAAATCAACATGTCTCAAAAATATGACACTGAGTGCTTTGCGGGGAAAAAGCTCCATCTTAATTAACTGTAACTGTGACATTTTACGACCTTTCACAAAGGAAGTTATTGAGTTGGGGGGTTTGTAGACACACATGTATGCTGGTTGGCACCCCACGAGAGACATTAAGAGGAGACATTAATCAAAGTGCACAAACACTTGACAGCAGAAATTTAGTGTGTCGCCTTTTTATGGTGTGTGCTTTCCATTTACAGTCAACACATTTGAACTCCTGAACCTGCTGTCTAAGTATAGGACTGCAAAACGTCAAGCAGAGGGAGTATTAGAAGGTAATTCCTGCTGAGTGAGAGGGAGAAAGTGTGTGTGCTTTGTGTGGCTGATAATATGACTGCAATATGTTTCATTGAAGGATGGCAAGAGACGGAGGTAAATAATGTGTGCGAGTGTGTGTGAGAGAGTGATTTATCCATATCTGCTGTGCTCCTAATACAGGCAATGCTCTGTGGTGGCCTATTGTTGGCAGAAATGACAACTGCCTCTATCTTGTCCTGCAGAGAGTCACTTCTCCGCTTCCTTCTACATCTCTCTTTAGTCATCTCTATCAGCGTTGGTGTCTTCAACTGGCACTTCCCTTCTTTTCTTCATTGCCTAGTTCTGTCACTTGTTCTCTAACTGATTTACTTTATCTTTGCCTTTTCTCCCCCTCTTTTCCATCATTTCTGTTGCATTTAGCAGGCAAACTTCATTGGCCTTCTTGGATTTTTGCCCTATTATCATTTCCTTGCTTAGCTCTACATGCGTTAAAGTATGTTAAACTAGCCACCACATTGTTCATTACTTATGTCTGAGAGATCAATTTTCAATTCAGTTTCATCCATCCCATCCATCCATTCGCTTCCGCTTATCCTTTTCAGGGTCACGGGGGGCGCTGGAGCCTATCCCAGCTGTCATAGGGCGAGAGGCGGGGTACACCCTGGACAGGTCGCCAGTCTGTCGCAGGGCCAAACCACAGAGACAGACAACCATTCGCACTCACATTCACTCCCACATTCACACCTATGGGTGATTTAGATTTTCCAATTAACCTATCCCCACAATTCAGTTTCAGTCCAGCATTAACCAAGGTGTTGGGTTACAGTCACTCTGTCTGCAGAAGATACACCAAGAAACTGCTGTGCATTTCACTAGCATCATGCATCTCTTATGCAGAGTTCTACCATGCTGACCTCTTACATGTAAAATTCAAACGAACACACACGTCACATGACAGGCTAGTTAGCGAAAACACACCTTCCTAGTTTATCTCAAGCAACTCACGCACACAAAAAAAATCCACCTGAATCTAACAAATCATTCCTCGGATTTAACCTACCTTTATGTTTTTTTTAAACATGTTGTCAGGATAGAAATTCACCATGGTAGACTAACATATTTTCCCACCACTTTTATCATTTTGTTACTAAAATGACTTAAATGATACTAAAAATCGTGTTTCTTTCCTCACCTGGCTAAGAACAAGTCTTTTCCCTTACATGTTCTGGGGCAAGCGTCAGCCAGGATCCTCGAATGTCAAGAAAAAAATAAAGCTGAAAATAAAATCAGACCATTGCTTCAGTTCTTTATTAAAATCATTTTATTTTTGTCCTGCTTGCAGTACAGCACAGTATTGTCATTATCCCCACTGGTGGTAGATGTGGCTGAAGCAGAGGGATGGCAACATCTAACCACATCTGTGCGTGTGTGTGGTGTGTGTCTGTGTTTGTGTGTGTACACATGTCTTTGCGTGTGTGTGAGGTGCTGACAATAAAGTGCAGCACCACCAGCCATCAACCCATACAGTCACTCAAAACAGCAGTATTATTACAAGGCCTTGAGACATTGTTCAGAGGCATACAGGCAGAAATTGTGGACATCCTCCCACTGCAGGCTAAAACTGGGCTTGCCAGGGCTCAGGAACAATAAATGCAATAAATGTTAGAAGCTTTAAATACACTTAAACACACTTTGGAATATGAATATATCAGTGTCCATAGAGGAATACTATACATTTAATGCATCTTAAACATGTAAAAGTATAAGATGTTCTACATTTGGAGCCTTTACTTTCTTGTTGGCAAAAAGTGGCGATATCGTTTATGTTGTCTGAAAATATGATGATCAAAGTAAAGCCCTGGTTCGACCATTTTTGGCCTTAGTGGAAACCACACTAGCAGATTTGGCTCTGCCCCTGACATGTGTCGTATTAGCTTCCCCAGTTTTGTAAAATTGAGAAAGAAACTTTGTGTTTGTTGTGTGTAACTATTTTTTTAGTTTTGTTTTATAGCACAGCAGCTTGGCAGATACAACACACTATGTATGGATATCAAAGTCCCTATACAGTATTTACCATATAGGTTGGTTGGCAGGGGTAGCTGTGCATGGTTCGTATAGCAATACAGCTACTAAGAGATGCAAAAGAGCAAAGGAGAAAAAAAAGAAGCCTGTGCTGCTCGCTACATTGTTTTTTAAAGAGGTCACCTCACTGTACACTAAGGTATAAAGTCATGGGTCTGGAGAACCCAAAACAGGGTCAAGAATGTGACCCCCGCCTACACAAGTGAGAGTTGTGGTAAAAGCTGCTGTATCCATAAAAGGTTTAATTAGTCATTAATCTGTAGCCCAAACCAAAAATAAAGGCCCCTCTGGGTAATCAAACACATGCCACCACTGCTACAGTGACACGGTCGTAAGACACTCACGCACCCCTCCATGTTGTCACTTTGATGGACCCTTAAATGTTAGCTACAGTACATAGCTAATGGAGGTGGATGGTTGGTCTTAAGTGAGCAAAAACACAGTTACATACTGGTCTCTGTTTTCACTGGGCGCTAAGGAGCGGTGCAGGAGTTTCAAGACAAGGAGAGACGGACAAACGGACAAAAAAGACACACTTGTTGAGATAATACCGTAAATTTAGTAGACAAACTTATATAACATAGATTTTAATCTTGAAATATAGTGTTATATATATTTAGATATGCTTTTTTGATGAAATAAATATATCCACAGATACTCTTCTTCTTTTAAAAAACAGACCAGCTTTACAGTGGCAGACACGCACTGATGCAATGGATCGACATGAGGACAAAGAGGAAAGGGGAAAGAAGGAAAGGTCGGTGGCTCATTTTTCTAACAAAACACCCAAGCTTTGACATTTGACCAGTTGTCTGAGCTTCATATACAGTGTTAGAGTTTTGTGAACTAATTTTATTTTTTAACTGACTGTTTTTTGGTTTGTCATTCATCATTTAGGCACAAAAATCATTTGGCTTTTGGGAACAGATCGTGGTTTGGGTCAAAATATGCATGCATGATGACAAAGCTAACCCTGCAGGCTGAACAGTTACGCTAAAGCAGGGGTGTCCAACTCCAGTCCTCGAGAGCTACTGTCCCGCAGCTTTTAGATGCATCCCTACTCCAACACAGCTGAATCAAATGGATGGATTACCTCTTCAGTGGGCCATCACATTTGGCAAAGGCCTGATAACAAGCCATTCATTTGATTCAGGTGTGTCGCAACAAGGATGCATCTAAAAGCTGCAGGACAGGAATGGAGTTGGACACCCCTGTGCTAAAGGATAGCCAGGGCATTCAAGTATGATGCATTCAAAGAGTTCTGATCAAACGAGCTGGGAGTGAAAGCGTGCTCGCCAAACAAGATTAAAGTATTGATTGTAATTTTTGGCAACAAACATGAATAGCTTGCGATGTGAATGCACAGAAACATATTACACTTCATGTTTTTCCAGCTTTCACTTCAATTTGTAATAAGTACTGAACTCTATAACTTGATGTAATACAGTCTCACGTTTGAAGAATGGAAATCTATAATCTGGTGTAAGGAACTTCCCTGTGGTCTGTGAAGATTATTAACACAAAGTAATTATATACTTTTTTTTATTATAATGAAGTGGAAATGAGAAACAATATCCCCAAATATCAAGATGCTAAACAACAATTTTATCTAACGCTACCCACCTCCACAAATATATATATATATAATATATATATCTAGATTTTTAGTTAAAAGAAAGTCAGACAAACTCTACACAGCAAGTTCATGTTAAAAACATAAGTTTTTTTTTTGTTTTCTTCAGCTGAAGTAAATTATGGCTCAGATGCAGTTAGAGGCAAACGACATGAGCTGACCAGACGTATGGGAAAGTTGGCTCAGTCACCTTGACCAAATGAAAAAACACAAACAGCATTGTGCCGGCGGGTCTTGCCTATTTAATTGTACTCCGCTGATGTCCAGTGTCCTGATGCTGAATTCTAATGTTGATGGTTCTAACAGACTACTCTTGCTAAGTGCTTGACATCGGAGTGTAACTGCTGGTGTCAGCTCGGTAATGGATTAAAAAGCTATAGCTCTTGGTTACACATTTACAAGGTGAGAAATACTTAAAAACAAACAAACAAAAAAAAACAATATCACAGGAGGTTCTACTGTGTCTTCTATACACTCAAACCCAACACTTTCTCAAACCCCGCTATCATAACAACACAGCCATAATCGCTTTGACATCAAAACGGCACTCGTACAAGGTCTAATTTTGCTCCAATAGAATCCTTGCCTGACCGTCCTGTCCACACATGTTGACTAAAATACATACCTTCATAATTTAAACAAAACATATGGCAGGAGCAATTAGCATAAGGCTATAAGTATTTATTTCCCTGCATCTTTGCCTAACAATCCGTGTAGCCCCATGTAAAGTATTAGACTGATCCATCATGGCACGCAAAACCTGGATTGCTAAGTTTAACACAAGCAAACAAAAATCAAGTAATTTCCAACCCATAACCCATTGCAGCTTCGCTTTTTCAGTAGCTTACCTTACCAGGTTAGTACAGCGTTGTTTATGTCAGCAGGAACTGAGCTCTGTCACTAAACTGTCAGAGATGCTACAATTTCCTTCTTAAAGTGTCTTAATTGTTGTTGCAGCACACTTGTTTAGAGGCTGACTTTACATTCAGTCGAATACAGGGAGGAAACAGACACTCCATTGTCGCAGTTAGGTAGTTGAGAGAATGTTTCATTTGCACCCAAGCTTGAGTAGTATGGCACAGTGCTTACATTGTATTTGATTTAATACGTGTCTTGATATATAGAACACCATCAATAACAACAACAACTACAACACAGAAGTAAAGGTTTTTTAAAGAATAAAGCTGTGACATGAACAGAGGGTGAACAAGATATTGCTCAAAACCAGGATTGGATGAAGTGACTTTTTAGGCTGCACGTGTCATTGGATGTAGCTTTATCTGAGTGTGTGTGCGTCCGTGTATGTGTGTGTGTGTGAGTGTTAGCATGTGTGCATATTTTGGAGATGATGGAATACTCCGCAAGATAAAAGGAAACACAGCTGCTAACGTTGTACAGATTGATGTTGAGTTCTACTTAAGTTTGGCACTCAGCTTTTCATTAAGCCAGTAGAATATCAGTCACAGTTGACTTACCCTGTTGTCAAAAATACAAACACAGAAAAGCACAGACACACAGAATAATCACATCAAGGAGAAGAGCCAAGAGGGGAGGACAGGAGAGGAGATGACAGGAGAGATGACAAGGTAGACATGTGAATAAGGTGGGAAAGGAAATGGAAAACACATTGAAAGAATAGAACAAAACAATAAAAATAAAGGGGGTAGAATACGTTGGGGGAAGGGGGCAGTGGTGTAAACTAAAGAAAAACAGCGGACACCGGAAAAGACAAGGTGGTTAACACCCTCCTCTTCTTCTAAGCAAGAAGGTATTGATCATACACAACAAAGGTGCCTCAAACGGGCGTCACAGTTCTGCGGGGGTGTAAACAGTTTGTTAAGGACAAAGAAAAATAGGGAAATAAGGGGTAAGCCATTTGTGTAAGAAAAAAAATCCCACAAAAACAAAAAGCAAGAAAGTGTTCTGTTTTAAAGGCTTCCGAGAGCAGCAGGTATACAGTACTACAAAGTTCCTGAGCCCTCAGTAAGCATTAAGAATCCTATGAATACAAACTACTGCTCTGCTTCAACATCCAAAGCCCTTTACTTTCTAGAGCAAAGGATTCGCCTTCATTTGTACCACTTTTGATGTTTGATTTGCTTTCGGTGTCTTGGTTAACTTACTTCAGAATGCAAGTTGTTACTGTGGTTGTAGTCTTTCACATACTGAGAGGAATAAAAGGAAGTAACAAGAGATTGCTCATGTTTTCCTTTGACCTACCCCATTGGGTTTGTTTGGCTTTCTGGTTTGTTTATTTGTGCAGAACTTTAGGAAAGGGCTCAGTGCGTATGCTGTACTGACTTGGCTTGGCAGCATGTTTGCTGCTGGGCAGATTCAAATCCAGTTCAACCGCTTTAGCCTCGAAGGGCTCTCTCTTTTGACTTTTGATACCTTGTTGAACTTCAGACCTCACTCTCCACACTGGAGAAATGGGCAGAGCCCCTTCGGGAGCAAAGGCTCTTGGTTTTGAGGGGTAAATGAGGGGACTGAGGAAATCTCTGGGGCTGGGGTACAGAGCGCAATCTCTGGTACTGCAGTTTGGCACTTGCCGAAGCCATGGACGAGGCTTGGGGTGCCCCTGGTGTTGATGAGACCACAGAAGGAGAAGATACAGAAGAGGAAGGAGTAGGTGGAGGAACGTGTATAGAAAGAGATGAGGAGGGTGGAGCTGGAAGGGCAGGGAGCGGAGGTGGCATGTTAGGGATAAGTGTTGGAGGAGGGGAAGCCTGTCTTCCTCGATCTCGATCCCTGTCTGTTCTCTGTGTGCGTTGCTGGATACTGAGGTTTGACTGGCTGCCAGATTTTGATGGATTCTGTGACCGATCGGGTTTGGACGAAGATGAAGAGTCATGTTTCGACTTCATGGGGCCACTAAAGCTCTGGCAGTGGTGGTAAAGCTCTTCCTGGCTTCGTGAAGTTACGCGAGCCCATTTGGAGGAATGGGAGTGTGGGTGGTGTCTCGGGGAGTGACAGGAGGAACAAGCAGCGTGCTCTCTTCCCTTATCCTTTGATTTGCGCTTACTCCTCTTCTCATCCTGTATGTGGAGCTTGTCCACTGACCAGTATCGTCGAGGAGGAGGTGGCGTGAGAGGAGGTGGGGGCCAGTGCGAACCTGATCCCCACCCTCGCTCTCCTCCCCCACCTCCACCTCCCCCTGATCCCCAGCCACTCTCCGCTGTTCCCCACCTCTCTCCTCGCTCCAGGAACAGGTCATCTCTGCTGTTGATGCTGCCAGCTTTTTCCCGGGAAGGATAGGTACTGAAAAACCAACCTCCCCCTCCAATCCCTCCCACTGCTCTACCTTCGTGATCTTCCCAGTACCTCTCGAATTTCCCAAACTCCCCTGAAGAACCGTCATCATCAGAATATATGCCGACTACCTTATCACGTTCACGCTCATCATCAGACATTGTCCTTCCTCCTCCACGCCTCTTCACATGCTCTGTTTTCCTCCTGTCACGCTCTGAATCTTCTTCTTCATCATCCACTTCAGATTCCCACTCATGGAAGGACAGCCCCTCCTTGGAGTGCACCTCCACTCTTTCATTCCGTCCCAACAATGGCCTCCTTTCTCCTTCTACTCCTAGAGCATCCCTGTCTGAACTTTTACTCTTCCTCCTTTTAGAAGAGGCAGGCAACAAGGGCAGGAAGGCAGATGGAATGGCATCAGAGGATGGGTTGCCCCCTCCCCAGAACTTGACTGATGTAGAAGGCTTGCTGCTCGAGCTGTGATAGTGCTTGCTGTTTCTTCGCCGGTGGTGTCTTTCCTTTCCTCTGCTGTCTTCCCCATCATCCCTGGTTTTCTCTTCTCTTTCTTTTCGCTCATCTTCACCTGGGATGTTCCATCCGTAACTTCTCACTGAGCTCTCACTTTTTTTCCGAAAGGACTCTCGCCTCAGTGCTGGGTAAGATGGGAAGTCTGGTGTTCCTGATTTGAGTTCCTCTCTTTTTTCAGGATCCCCTCCTTCCTGCTCTGACCTTTTCCGGTCTCTCTTCCTCATCTTATCATCTTTCTTCCTTTTTTTCTTTGCTTTGCGCCGCTTTCGCTCCCTTTCTCTCTCTCTCTCCTCCCTCTTCTTCTTCTTTCGACCTTTCTTCCTTCTCTTTTTTTCACGCTCCCTCTCTTTGTGGTGTCTCTTCTCCTCTCTACCCACTCCTCCTTCTCCTCGGCTTGTTGCTCCACTTCTACCTCGGTCTCTGTCACCCCATGATGCCCACCACTCCTGTAACTGGGCCAGTTGGCTACCAGTCCTCTCTCTACCATAATCTCTTTGGGGCCGTGGTTTGCGTGGTGGTACTGGTGGAGGTGGCGGGCTGCACGGCAGTGAGCGCGATGACATTCGGCGTGATCGAATTTTCTTCCTCCCAAGAAGGAGGCTGGACTCCTCTGTAAGGAGATCTGAGTCATATTCATCATCTACGATAAAATCCCGATCACCTGCTCGATACCGAAAACTAAGCGAGGAGTTGTAGGAGCTGTCACTTGAGCAAGAAGAAGGTGAGTTTGAACGAGAAAGTGACACTGAGGATGAAGAAGAGGATGAGGATGACGTGGAAGAAGAGGAAGAAGACGAGGCACTGGAACAAGACGAGTAGAAATGGCATGGGGACGAGGGAGTGGTAGGGGTGTGTGTTGGAGAAGAAAGAGGGGCAGGAAGAGGTGGAGGTGGAGGGGGACGACGTCCTCTTCTTCCACCTCCATCACTTGCTCCATATCGCCCACCTCCTCGCCTCCCCAGAGGGAGGATGTTCTCATACAGGGGACCTCCTGAGCCTTTTCTTCTTGTCTGAGCTAAGCTGCCTCGTCGCCAGAAGGGAGGCCTTCGTGGAGAAGATGGGAGTGGTGGAGGAGGCTTGGAGATTAGGTGCCCCGGGCCTTGTTGGGAGCCTTTAGGAGGTAGCCTTGGCATACCTGAGGCCTTGGGGCCTCGAGAATTGGCTTTGGGAGTCTGCTGGGGGCCCCCTGCCTGTTGGTCCGAGTTAGATCCTAGCCCCTCTGGATCAATAGGACCATAGTAGCGCTTATATTCATCTAGCCCTGTGTCACCTACTCCCACTGCTCCACCTGCAACTCCTCCTTGCAGGCTCCAGTGCTGCCCAAGGTTTTGTTGATATTGCTGCTGGGCCTGTAGTTCAGTGATCCCACCAGCTATCCCTCCAACACCAACGCCTCCAGAACTGCCTGCGCTCACAACCTTTTCTGGCTTTGGCCTGTTCCAGCGATCAACCACAGCCAGTCTGCGGTCATGTCGAGGCAAGAAAGTGGAGCAAGGCATGGGGCCCTCTAGTAAGGGACTAGTTGAGGGACCAAGAGCCATTGCTGAGTGTCCAGCAGTTGGCGGAGACCCAGGCAACATAGTGGTATAGGTCTGCCCTGGTTGCTGTTGGTGGTGCTTCTGCGGTTGTTGCTGCTGCACCATGGCAATGGCAGTTGTGTTGTTTACTGTGGCTGTAACAAGGTGTTGTTGGGGTGCACTAGGCATGTTGGTCACGGTGTGGTACTGGGGCAAAGAGCTTTTGCTCCCTCCCGGTGTTGTCTCATCCTCAAACTGGCAGCAACTGTACATCCCCTGGGTGGAGAGATAACAGAGAGATTGTAATTAGACCAGCAGGCTGTCAAGTATGATAAGAAAGAACTGTGTGTCTATGTGTCAGAGACAGAGAGACACAGAGAGCCTGACATCCCCAATCTTGAAAAGGAAACCCACAGAGCAGCTTTGATCTGATATCTTTACAAACCATGTGAAAGCTATCCACAGAAGACTGTGTATGGATGAAATACAGTACAGCAGGACCATCAGTTCAACCTTTACTAACATTCTAAAAATCAAGATCCATTCTTCAACCCATTTTCAACTGACACTAAACAATGTGTTTTTGTACATTCGACAAGTGTGAGAGACGCATTTTTATAAACACACTTCTGTTCATGGTAAATGTATCGTTACAGACCATAAAAATAGAATAATAGTGTTAATGAGATACTGCATGGTGTTATAAAGAAAGTCTCTTTCAGGCAGCTGCTACAGATACCTCACAGAGCATGAGTTAAAATTGCCTGCATTGTAACTTTTTACCAGAATATTATTCAGACTGAGAACACAGACTCCGTAGCTTAGCAGGTTCAAAATAAATGATTTCTATTCTGTAAATAACAAATTTTCCTTTCTCTCAGAATGGTGGGAATTTGCTGTAGGTGGTTTCCAACTACCTATTGTTTTCTGTGCGGTCATATCTCATCTGAAGGGAGTAGTCAAAGAGTACTGCCCATTAAATATTAATGAGTTTTGGGGGAAAAAAACAAACACAACTTTGGACTGAGTTTACCAGGCTTCTGGGATTGTCAATTTTCCCACTATGAAACCAAACAAAGCGGCACTCAGTTGGAACAGGACTATGTTTTCTCCAAAAGCACTGTGAAAATCAATTGAAGAGAGCGCTATGTGCAAGTAGTATCCAGCTTCTGGAGAGGAGTCAAAACAAAGGGGAGAGCAGAAGCAACAAAAACTATTTTGTCACTGAACAATAAAACAAATGGTGACTGAAGCTTCATTTAACTGAACCACTCTTCTTTCCAGCTGCCAGTTTGGTTACTTAACTGAAACTAAACACAAGCTTCGTGTGTCCACACTGCTTATTTTCCCAATGCACAAATTAAGATTAAAATATTTTCTTTGATCTTAACTAGAGGAGATTTCAGTGGCAACAAAAACAATTCTGCTTCTAAAACTTTGTGTAGATTTCACTTTTCTGCCATGTTATTGTAAAAAAACTGTCCAGAAAACAAAAAAGAAAGATTTTTTTTGTACTTATACTTAAACATGGACATAAAATTAAATCTTGATTTTTTTTTCTCATATTAAATATTTTGGACTACCTTCCATTCTGGCTAGAAAATATCAGGACAGAAAGGCTCACTTTCAAATGTACTGCTGTTGTTATTTTCTGTCATTTGAGCAGAAAAAAATGAATAAAGATTGTTCTTACTTGGTTTTAATGAACTACTCCAAACTGGAGAGAGCACTTTAAAATCACCAGTCAAGTATTTTCCATCTCTTCAGCAACCTTTCAGCAAAACTTATGAATAACACATGACACGAGTGAGTCAGACTGATGGGTAAATTATTGGCGCATCATGACATTTTTAAACATTTTAAAACTTTTGCAATTCTAAATCTCAAACAGGAGTAATCAATTCTAACTTTGTCTTAGGTGAGCAACTCCATCTCTACTGTGTCTGGATGCTCTTTCTCTCCTGCCTTTGTGTTGTTACAGCTTACTGTAGACAGATGGTAATCCATTAGCACTACTAAATAGCTATGTAAATCAAAGAAAGAAAGGAAAAAAAAAACAACTCCATTATTCCTCGCATGTGAGAATGATTTATATGATCTACCAATATCTGCCAGATCTCAATGATAAAATGTGTGGAACTTCCTGTGAATCTCTGCTCCTCACCTGAACCCAGATCTGATGGAGGGACTGTAATAATGGCCCTTCTGGACCCATGAATCAGCAAACCTAGTGGCAGAAGTGCTATCGCAGTCCCCAGAGCATGGGGCGCAGTACACTGTGAAATTGAAACTTGGGAGTCTCTGACTGGGTTAAAGCAGGCCAGCTGCAAAGACTTTGCAGCAAGCATTGGATATAGCACGGGAGGTAGAAGCTAACTGGGCCTTCTACATCTAAGTGATATTTTTATTCTTAAGGTCTAGAGATCTAGAGACTAGAGATTTCTAAAATCCTGAAACGTTCTGAATGTATGAATGAAGGTTAACGTGCACTCCAAAGGATCCGACAGCAAGCCCAACAGGGAATACGTGCATGGATATCAAAGATTGCAAAGAACACAATAGATTTTCACCAAGACGGTAAAAACAAATATAAGTGCATACAGAAAATCACACTTGGTTCTTGTATCATTACACACAGAACCAACAGATGCACTTGTACACACATATTACCTGACAGAGCTAACAGAGTAACAGAGAGAATAAAAATGTCAGGAATCACTTAAAACAGATACTGAAGCATCTTTACCCTTCCATATCCCCAGTACAAATTCCATGTAATATAAGACTGTGTCTATGTGAGACAATTGTCTGCTGAATTCTCAGCAAGCAGTTGGATCATTATGTGTCATGCCTCCTAAATGATCACTCCAGGCAGTACACTTAACCACAGTTAATGTGTGTGTGTGGTACGTGCACATTAAAGGAACAGTCTTTTCCCTCTAGTTTATAGAAACATTTAATCTAAAGTATTTCTTTCTGCCAGATTATACTCCTTTCTTACTGGGGTCCCCTTAAGCTTAGCTCAACTGCTAGCTACCTGCACACTTCCTTTGGCTGGTGGATGGAGACGAAGAAGAAAGAAAATAGTTCCTACAAAATCTGCAACAACAAGATTTGTGGGTATTTTTGTGTCTGAGTCATGACTTCTGGAAAGAAACAGTGCTGCTGAGTTTTTCCTTTCATTATTATTTTTTTCTGGTACCACAAGGCTGGGGCTTTTTAGTTCCATTATACTAAACACAAAGGAGACATCTCGCATCAGCAGATCTCACCAAAATCAGGCAAATCACTAAAACAGTCCACATGGATACATTTCACTATATCAAAGCGTAAAAAAGCTAAACATTGAATTTACTTAGGTTAAATTCCTTAAAGTCAGGTGTGCATAATCAGTGCAATGCATGACTGCAATGATCAAATCTCGACCTTCCTTTTATGACGCTTTCCAAATAAGTTCTATTCTGTTGTATCACAGACCTACAAATCTACATTTGCGTCACTAAATCTATCGTAGAAGAATGTGTACTATACAGTGGAAAAGCAATACTTAGTAGAGTCAGACTGTAGTGGCACTTGAGTAGTCTACTCATACAGTATGCTGGATCCCAAATGTCAGAAATAAACACCCTAGTGTTCCCATCTGTGTAAATTAGCCATTTCTGCTGCATTGTGTCACAGGACGAGGTAATAAATCAATCTTTTGTTTTCCTTCCAACATGGTGGTATTACAGTTACAGCCACAGGTACACATCAGGCATCACAGCATCTTCTGACAAATAAAAATATCTCTGCAGTGCTTGATGAAGCCTGCTTCGCACTTCAACAGTCTCACCCTCCACCTCACCTCTGTCATTCCTCCTCCTATCAGTCCCTGTGTTTTCTTTTCCTCCTCCACCTCCTTCCGGCATCCCCGTCCAACTCCTGTTATGCTCCACTACCTCCACCATCCAAACCTCCAGCTGTCTCCTCAGCCAACTCTTTTCTTATCTCAAAGTTCCCCTCCCTTACCTTTCCACTTCCGCTCACTTCCTCCCTCCCACTACACCATCCATCCCCTTTTCATCCCTTTTGATACCTCCTGTTTACTCCCAGTTCTCATCTTTCTAGTCATTTCTTCTCTCATCACTTTCTTCTTGCATCTGTTTGTCACTGCAACACATGCACAAAGTATTTCCATGACCCCAAGCTGAACTTGCAAAAACTGTACTGGCAGGAAAAGAAAATAGACGTGCAACAGCTAAGTGATCACTCTGCCCTGGACCTTTGGGTTAATCCTGGAACAATGCCAAGGATAAAGATTGCTGATGTTCCTGTTTTTGGCTGTCTGCTCTTGTCCCTGCTGAGTGCAAGAAAAAAAGTCCTGATATTGGTATCCAATTCTGCACAGTCCACATCTTGATTGTGTCTGAAAACAGTCTATTAACCTTCTATCTCTTTTGAGTGAACCTCAAGAACGTAATCACTGATGGATATTCATTGTGTTGTTTGTGCCAAAAAAAAAAAAGAACAGTAGATTAGCAAATATTTCTTCACCTTTCAGTCTGTCACAACATAAGGCCTGCAGAAATCATTTACCAGTTCTCCTTGAGCACACTTTTGTGAATTTTTATCAAATTGCACTGATTAGTTCTCCCTTCTCATGTTAGAGTGCACAAATCAGTGAGATCAGCTGCTTCACTGTCGCTAAAAATGAATGAAAACATTCATGTGCTTATTTCTCACTTCTTACTGGTACTTTTGAGCATTTTCTTTACATCTGGCAGGGATAAACTATACTTATCCAAACCATCGTTAGGCATCTTTGGTTTTAAATTCATGCATATTATTTCAAAGTAGCAAAAGAGTGAGCAAGTCCCTCACTGAAATCTTTTCATCTGGCATCGACTCCAAAGCAAAAATAAGTAGTCAGTCTGAGCATATGAAAAACACATGGTTTACCACAATATATTCTGGTACATCCTGTACTGCAGTGTGGAACATTTTCATCAGTCTCCTAAAAAGTCTCCTAAAAGTTAAGCTGAATCCAGGCAATTACAGATGAAAAAACACTACTGACAGTACAAAGGGAGGCGGGTCCTCAAAAAACTATTCTCAACTTTGAGATGAGTGAGAGTGACCAATTAGGAAAAGTTCAACAGTGAATAACTATCAGTGCAACAAGCAAATCGTTCCCTGAGTGAAGAAAGATTTAATCCTGCTGTGTGAAAGTCTTGAGCCAACCCTTAGTATGCTAGACTTTCAATATTGGCTGCCTTTTCACTCATTTTCATTCGTAAAGAACTATCAGCTGAAACTTGGCATATCATGACACGTTGTGCTGTATGTTCTTTGAAACTGTTGATCTAGACAAATAGAAGACAAAAGACGTAACAGGCCTAAACTGAATCTGTTATTTTCTCAAGAAATAATCCAGCTAAGACTGACACGGGACCTAAGGATGTATAACAGTGAGTGTCTACAGGCATCTGTAAAACACAGTGACTGGCTCTGTCATGGTTTGGAGCTTCATTTCAGTCAGTGGTTTTGGATCTTGTCAGTGAATCCAAAAAAGTACCATTAGATATTGATCCACCATGCAACAGTATCTGGAAACCCTCAGATTGACAACAGCTTCATTTGACAGCATGACAATGATCCCAAACACACTTCCAATGATTCATACTTGGATAGAAAAGCACACAATGGAACACCATTGGTCACAGTTTGGTCTCTCCAGAACTCAGACCTCAAAATTAATATTAAAACTGTGTGGGATCATCTTAACAGAGAAAGGGAGAAAAGGCTTTGAAAGTCCTTCAAGAAGCCTGGAGAAAAAGCTTGCTTAAGGGTTCAGGCTGTGTTGAAAAATGAGGGTAATCATAAATACTTATTTTCAGTGGTTAGGCTACAAAAACTGTTTTTGACTTGTATACTACATTATCAGTTATGTTTGCATAAATTGCTGCACTTATTTCCAATAAGGGGTGACTCAAGACTTCTGCACAGTATTGTGTTATTTTGCATAGTGTATCAATCAAACTTTACTTAATGCTCTGTATTGGGCATATAAGGTACACATCTGTCAATTAATGATAAGTATTCATTGAAATTACACAATAACTAGTATCTTTAGAGAAAATATCCTAACTATGTTCTATTACTTCTACATAATTTCTATGATCTTACATTTAAATATCCAAGAGTTTTTATGTGCCTGATAGCAGTTTGATTACTATTGCTTGTTGAATGAGTCTTCCCTCTTACCCTGCTGAGAGCCAGGAGAAAGTCCATCCCGCCCGATCGCTTAACACAGTGCCGTAGTTTCCAATACACCAGATGCTCCCAGGCAAACACCAAGAGGCTGAGGCCCATTGCCACCAGCAGCATATAAAAGACCCCCGCCATGTTGTCAATGTCCAGTTTACTGCTCATCACCTGACAGACAAGGAGAGAAAGGGGAAAGGTTATGGGAGGACAGGAAAGTGTATTTATTACCAACAAGAACCAAAAATACTGACAACAGCCAGTGCTACCCCTCAGTCTCCTGGTAGACTCGCCTATAGTGTTGGTTTCAAAATCCTACAGTACATCAACTTGTTTTCAAGTTATTCACAAAATCTTTAAAAAACCTTGATCTCTGATCTTAACCTTGAAGTCACTGAGATTCAAACTCACCAGAGATTTTTAGAGATTATATGCTATCAATTGGAAAATTCCTAAATGCAGCATTCTTGAGTTATTGCATTTATACGATCTTTTTGAAAACTTGACCTCTGACCTTTGGGTTTAGGTCACTGAGATTCGAACTTGTTCGAGCTTTTTAGCAGATACACCTATGCTATCAATTTGACACTCCTGTGTTGTCTCATTCCCGAATGTCCATGCTGTCCGCCCGGTAAGGTGACAACAATATCTCATCTGAGGGCTAAAAAGTCCTACAAATCTGCCCATCAAAAGATAAACACAACATGGTTTTATTCTTAATTTCTTAGGGTCAAACTTCCCACACTGAGTTCTGCTTTCTCATTATGAGGCATGAAAGAAAGCCATGACCCTGTACCACCTGGAGGAAATACAAGTAATGGGCTATATCTAGAGGCAGGCTCAGCATGTGGCACGGAATAGGGGTAAACTGAGGGAACATAATGTGGTCTTACTACCACACACTGATTGGGATAAGAATAGGAACATTTTGGGGCATGTTAGGGAAAAAAATCCCATATAAATGATCTCAACCCTTGTAAAACCAAGAAGAGCAGTGGAGACATTTTTTCTTTCCACATCAACACAATGTTCACTCACTAACTGAACCACTTTCCTGTCCCGTTTCCCCAAATTAAATTCAAGTTGAAGCCATTTTGACAGTGCACATTTATGTGCATGTGAACATAATCAGAACAGAAGCAAACTAAAGATTGCAGAAACTCTGAAAGCAGAACATGGTGACAATATTGAAATGACTATTTTTGAATAAGGTAAGGTTCCTGCTTTTTTAGGAGGTCACATCTAGTAGGTATGAGAGATTGAGTTAGTCCTGTGATTTTAGCCATTTTTGTCATACATACTTTTCTGCCAAGAGGAATAAATAAAGAACAATAAATAAATAAACACCAGTGATTCCCTGGTTTGGTGTTTGATGAAGAGGACTGACGCGAAGCTCATTTTGAAATAGCTGAAGAGGATATATATTCATCAGGTTAATGGAGAAAAGTTGTAAAACATCATACCTCAATCTTATCATTGTGGCAGATGCCCGACAACCAGAGACGCTCCAACATATCAATCTCATCTGGAAGAGAAAGGGTAAGGGGAGAAAAAGAAGATTAAAATGAAGGGAATGTGGGGAAAAGACAAGAAAAATAAGAGGTTTAAGGTTCAGTGAAGAGTGCCATACAGCAGGGACGAAAACGGGGAAAGGGAAAATAAAAGTAGGAAGTGAGGAAGATAGTAGAAAGGAGAAGAATCATGAGAGCAGGAAAAAGACAATTAGGAAGAGGGATTTAAAAAGAAGAGTGTAAAATGTAAAGTAAGAGAAAAAAATATATAGAGAGGATTACCACCCCTTTGTTATGAGAGCAAGGTGTTTGATCCCCCAAGGGAAGAAAGAGGCAAGAGAAGGAAAGCTGAAGAGGCGAAGAGACAGGAGATGAGAGGAATGGAGGAGTGTATTGTTACAACTAAAATATAGAGTAAGGAGATGATGAAATATAGCGTTGAAGAGAGAAATGAGAGGAGCAAGCGAAGCTTTGTTTGTATATTGTTAAAATAGGAATGACAGATGAGACTGATTGGAGTTAGCAAACCAAAGAAATAAATATACAGCTGTGGTCAGATGTTTTTCATAGACACCATGGACATGGATGTCATGGTAATTTAGGACTTTTTGAAATACAGCATATAACTTTTAGCACTTTAGAAAACAACGATTGGTTACAAAGTTTGAATTTATTTAGGATTTTCTCTAATCCACACACAACTATACATATTGCTTCAGATATATACATACACCCCACTTGATTTAGTTAAATGTATTTGGTAGCCATCTACAATCTTGTGGCATAATTCCGACTATTTGAGCACACTTCTTGGCAGAATTGATAGAGTTGACTCAAACTGATTAGTTTCCTAGCATGTACTTTACCCAACTTCAAAGCTTAGTCCTATAGGGTTGAGATTAGGTTTTGGTTAGCCCATTTTACCCATTCCAAAACCAGTTTAGATGTGTGTTTGGGATCACTGTCTTCCTAGAACACTCAGCTCTGTCCAAGTCTAGTCTAGCTGTTGATTTAAACTTAAAGCATGCAGAGGTAGTCCTATTTCATCATTATTCCGTTCTCTTTGTGGAGCCACTGATATCAAAACAGCCCCAGATAATGATGCTACCACCTCCATGCTTGACAGCTGGTACTGTCATGAATTGCTGTATGACAGGCAGGAGATTGGACCCAAAATGCAGGACTCACAATACACGGGAATAACCTCAAAATGAAGCTTTATTTGCTGACTCAAGAAAATGATACAAAACTAAACTAGGCAGGGAAAATAAAAACTAAACATCACTGAGAGGCACACAAGGGAACACACAGCATGAGGGAGGACACGACAGAGGCCTCAGGGAGATGCTGACCTAAATTCAGTGTGCATGCGCCAACCAGCGTGCAGCCTGTTACAGTCGCTCCTGCTTTTTCTCTTAGTTTAGCTCTGTTTTCTTACGTATTCTTTTTTTTCTGACTTGTATTTTCATCCGTTTATTATCTTTCACTCAATCATGTGGATTAAGAGAGTTTTTGTTCTTCTGGTGGCCGTGGAACTATTACTTTTATCAAGGAACGGGACCGCGACACGGACTGTTTACTCCAGAGATCAGCTGATCGCCCTGATGCCGGCCGGCTCACTGGCCAGACCCGCAGAAGAGGTATAAACTGTGTCTGCCGTCTATCGTAATGGGAAATGTGTGATCGTTATCGAATAAAATCGACGAGCTCTCAGCACTGGTACAGAGTCAGAGGGAATACCGAGAGTGTAGCCTGATGTGTTTCACTGAATCATGGATGCACCAGGACATTCCCGACGAGAATGCTTCCGTGGAAGGCTTCCACACTGTTCGGGCGGACAGGGACAGCATCGCTAGCGGTAAGCGGAAAGGAGGTGGGCTTGCTGTTTTAGTTAACAACCGGTGGTGTAACCCTGCCAACATAACAATCAAAGAAAGGATTTGTTGCCCGGACATTGAACTATGTGCTGTAGGACTCAGGCCGTGTTATTTACCCAGGGAATTCTCTCATGTCATCTTGGTGGCTGTTTATGTTCCTGCTAACCCCACAGCTGCATGTGACACTATCCACTCTGCCATAGCCCGGTTACAGACTCAGCACCCGAGTGCCTTTATTATGATCTCGGGTGACTTCAACCATGTATCACTGGACAATACACTAACAACATTCAGACAATATGTGGACTGTCCCACCAGGGGAGAGAAAATTTTAGACCTACTGTATGCTAATGTCAAGGATGCATACAGCTCCTCCTCCCTCCCCCCACTTGGTAGGTCAGATCATAACCTGATTCACCTCACCCCCCGCTATGTGCTAGTTGTGAGGAGGGAACCTGTAACCACGAGGAGCGTTAGGAGGTGGTCAGAGGAGGCCTTAGCGGAACTACAGGGCTGTTTCGAGGTGACCGACTGGGAAACACTTGCTGAGGACATCAATGGGCTTACTGAGTGTATCACAGACTACATAACTTTCTGCACTGACTCCATTGTTCCAGCTCAGACTGTTCATTGTTACCCAAATAACAAGCCGTGGGTGACTAAGGACATCAAAGCCCTCCTCAACAACAAGAAGACGGCTTTCAGAGGGGGCAATAAAGAGGAGGTGAGGAAGGTCCAGGTGTTACTAGAGGACAAGATCAGAGAGGCTAAGGACAATTACAGGAGGAAGCTGGAGTGGAAACTCCAGCAGAACAGCATGAGAGAGGTGTGGAGGGGCATGAAGACCATCACTGGATTCAGGCCAACCAACAGCAGGGGAGCTGAGGGAGGTGAGAACAGAGCTAACGAGTTGAATCTGTTTTTCAATAGATTCGACACCACAGTGTCTGCTCACACCCCCACAACCTCACCTGTAGTCAGCCTGGAATCCAGAGCCACACCACTGTGCCAGCCTCTCTCTTCACATGGCGCTGTTGCCTCCTGTGAGATTCCTGACACCCCTCCCCCACCCATCACCTTCACTCAATACCAGGTTGAGATGCCAATGAGGAGACTTCACTCAGGCAAGTCTGCTGGACCAGATGGAGTGAGTCCCCGCGTCCTCAAGGCCTGTGCCCCCCAGCTGTGTGGAGTCTTTCATAAACTGTTTATGCTGAGTCTGAGTCTGCAGAGGGTCCCAGTGCTGTGGAAGACATCATGCCTCGTCCCTATTCCAAAGACGCCACGTCCCAGTGGCCCCCAGGATTACAGGCCCGTGGCACTAACCTCCCACATCATGAAGACCCTGGAAAGGCTCATCCTGGACCAGCTGCGACCCATTGTCAGACCACATCTGGATCCCCTTCAATTTGCTTATCAGCCTCGTCTCGGAACAGAGGACTCCATCATCTACCTGCTCAATCGTGTCTACACCCATCTGGACCAGCCGACGAGCACTGTGAGGGTCATGTTTTTTGACTTTTCCAGTGCTTTCAACACCATCAGGCCGACCCTCCTGGGTGATAAGTTAGCAGCGATGCAGGTGGATGCTTCTCTGGTGTCCTGGATTGTTGATTACCTGACAGGAAGACCACAATATGTACGTCTCCCACAGTGTGTGCCTGACAAGGTAATCAGCAACACAGGGGCACCACAGGGGACTGTCCTCTCCCCCTTCCTCTTCACCCTCTACACCACAGACTTCAGCCACTGCACAGAGACCTCCATCTTCAGAAGTTTTCTGATGACTCTGCGGTGGTTGGATGCATCAGCAGGGATGATGAGACAGAGTAGCGGGCTGTGGTTGACTCCTTTGTCACGTGGTGTGAGCAGAATCATCTGCAGCTCAACGTGGCAAAGACCAAGGAACTGATCGTGACTTCAGGAAGACCAGGAAACACTTGACCCCTGTTTCAATCCAGGGGGTCAGTGTTGACATTGTGGAGGACTATAAATACCTTGGAGTTCACATTGACAATAAACTGGACTGGGCTAAAAACACCACAGCACTTTACAGGAAGGGCCAGAGTCGTCTCTATTTTTTGAGGCGACTGAGGTCCTTCAACATCTGCCAGAAAATGCTCAGGATTTTCTATGAGTCTGTTGTGGCCAGTGTGATTCTCTATGCTGTTGCATGCTGGGGGAGCAGTCTGAGGGTCGCAGATGCCAACAGACTCGATAAACTGATCTGTAAGGCCAGTAATGTTGTGGGGATGGAGCTGGACTCCCTCAAGGTGGTGTCGGAGAGGCGGATGCTGTCCAAGATAAAGTCAATGTTGGATAACACCTCCCACCCACTCCATGACATGCTGGTCAGTCACAGGAGCACGTTCAGTGAAAGACTGAGATTACCGAAAAGCACCACTGAACGACACAGGAAATCATTCCTGCCTGTGGCTCCCTGTACAACTCCTCCACTTAACACACTGTTTACTGCTACAGCTACACCCTTCTTGCACATGTTCTATTTCAGCTATTTATTAATAGTGACTTTTATGTATATATATATATATGCCTGTATAGGGATGGGTATCGAAAACCGGTTCTTGTTGAGAACCAGTTCCCACTGTTTCAATTCCTTGGAATTGTTTGCCATTTTTGCAAACGATTCCCTTATCGATTCCAGTCGCCCCGAATGACGTCACCACGTTACGGAGCGTCATTTACCTGGCAGGAAACATGGCGGCTCAAACGCTCAAAAGTTTGGTTATACTTTACGAGAACGGATGACAACAGGGCAACTTGCAATACTCGCAAAGTAGATATTTCATTTAAGGGAGGAAACACTACGAATATGCAAAAGCATTTGCTCACAAAACACGCGATGACCTGAAATGAATGTCGTAATTTTAATTCCGCTCCGGACTCGTGAATCTCAACCCAGCAGCAGCGGTAACGTTTGCACGTCCTCTCCCGTTAATGCGGCAGGTAAATAATCAACTAACAGTGCATATTATGTTAGCGCGATCTGCCTTATCACAAAACCTGCCATTACTGTGCATTTAGGTGACCATGATGAGAGAGACAGAGTCTGGCTGGCTCAGATGCTGGCAGTTCTCGCTGCAGTTTACCGGTAGCGTCTCCTTTCAGGCCAGGATAGACGAATGTCACCGAGCAGTGACTAAGTTTGTGGTCAAAGGCTTGCACCTATTTGCCACAGCAGATGCCCCGATTTTCAGTAAGTGAATGTGTTTAATTGTAGGCAAGGACATTACTGGATATTCTTGTGTAATTGCTACAGAATAATTTATGTTATACTTTGTTATTGCTACAGAAGAATATTTATTTTATTATTTTACATTTACTATTTTTTTTTCCTGGGGACCCTGTGACACCCCATGGAAGAGCCATAGGCTGGATCTCTTAAGATCTCACTGTTGGGTTTGTAAGGCCATGTTACTCCTAAATTTCTATCTTGTTCAAAGAGAAGATATAAAACAAAGTTCTAAGCTAATCGACCTTAGTGTTCTCCTTTTTTAAAAAGAATCGATAAGAGAATCGATAAAGAATCGAATCGTTAAACAGAATCGAAACTGGAATCGGAATCGTGAAAATCTTATCAACACCCATCCCTATGCCTGTATATATTGTGTTATTCTTAGTTAGTGTATTCTCTGTCTCTGTTAATGTTTGTTTATAATGGAGCACTGTAACGAAAAATAATTTCCCCTAGAGATCAATAAAGTATTCTGAATCTGATTTGATAAATGCACAGAGGGATAACAAGGAAGTGAAAACACACGAGGAACACAGCTGACACGAATAACCATAATAAGACAGGGGAGGCTGGACTGAACAGAATGAACATGCAAACACGGGACCTTCGCAATAAAACGGGAATCATGATGTGGGAGTGGAGGAGAGGCAGACGAGGGAGCGAGGGAACACGAGGGAGAGCACAGACATGACGCGCTGAGGAAGATGGAAAACATAACACGAAGGGAAACACGGCACAAAAACTCACACCCCAATATAAACACAGACACATAGGGAGAAACAGAGGGCAGAGACACATGGGGGAATCTAATAAACGAAACTGAACAACCTAGGAACCATAAAATAAATAATGAACTAACAAAATAAAACAACACAAGAAAACTAAGAATGATGAGATGTACATGTATATATTTGATCCTGTGTTTATAATGTTGGATTAGAGAAAATCCACACCCATGATGAGTGCAAGTAAACTCTGGAGCACATCTGTATATTTATGTAATGCAGGATAGAAGGGATTTTAATCACCACAATGTAAATTTGACATGCTATAGAACATCTTACAAACAGCTAGTCAACAAACCCGTATATTTAAGTTGTACTACAGTTGTTATAATACGCAAGCACATGAATGCAAAATATGCACGAACACTAAGAATAGGCTCAGGAAATAGGGAAAGGGAGCAAGAAAAAGATTTAAAGGGTTTAGGAAAAGATTTGCAGCAAAAGTTATGAGATCGAAAAGGGAAATTGGGAATTAGAGACAGTG
Source organism: Perissodus microlepis (assembly GCF_051167445.1). NCBI lineage: Eukaryota > Metazoa > Chordata > Actinopteri > Cichliformes > Cichlidae > Perissodus > Perissodus microlepis. The sequence continues at coordinate 30,355,389 of NC_140481.1, read as the reverse complement.
ACTGCAAGAGACAGGAGCCCTTTGAAGCGGGCTGTGAAATGGCCTGGTGTCTACACCGAGGGCAGAGCGATGCGACAGCACATGGGAGATGAAAGGGGGAAATGCACACAAACATTACTCTTCCTATTCAAACTATCAAAAACGTGCACACTCATGTGATACACACTTTGAGCTCCAGTGTAATGGGACTCTCAGTGCTAGCTATTAATGCATTAATCAAAAAGACGGAGGCAGCGGGGAAGAAATCATGCTTTTCCCCCCCATGCACACACACTCATGCAGACAGATGTACGTGACCAGGGTGCAGAGGTCCTTTAAATCTAGCACACACACACACTGTTTTGAAAATACACTCGGAATGTGGAGGTTCCAATTCCCAATCCTCACTGTTACAATATTAATCGACCTGTGGGTTAATTAACCTTGTCTGAAAACCTTTCCATAAAGCCCTGCCACATGGATTAGTCTCCGCCGTGTTGACTAAAACATCAAATCTGAAAAGAAAAAAAAAATCTGGGTCCAGCGTGAAGGATCGTGTGCCACGTTTCACTTCACCAACAGTCGTGGAGGAATTCAAATGTTCTCTGACAGCTGAATTAAACTGAGCTCAACTCGATTGACCCTTCTTCCTCTCACCCCACTTCCTGCGCAAATCCTCACAATAAAGGCTAATACGCATGTTCATTCTGCGTATGGCTCGCTCCCATAATCTAATTTATCAAGTTTCAATGAACGTTCAGTTGATTTCTCTCCCTCTGCCCGGCTCTCTGCCTCTCTCCCTTTATCTCCCTGTAAATACGTTAATCATGGCAGTCAGGGCTGCATAAAGCTGCTCTTTGGGAGAAATCTTCCCTACAAAGAGCTGACAGACAGGCAGAATTTCCTCCTTTACCTGCACTGAGGAGGAAAATGCCACGGAGTGAAGATGGAGAATCGTCTCAACAAATGAAAGGAGCAGGCGTGCAAACCAAGACAGACCATAAAATAGAATCTGTGTTTCATTCTGCTGATTTTTGGCAGTTTTGTTGTGATTTGGGAACAATTCAATTTATGCTATTCCTTAATATTTTAACCTGTGCCTCTATAACATCAATGGCTTTGTGTTGGTGTGCAGTGAGGAATTAAGCTCCTTTATTCTTTAATCCTCTCAGGGGCATAATAAATATCCCCTTTATCCAATCTGTGCAGAAATAGCATTAAGAAAATTGTATTATGACCTGGGGCAGTTTTATACTTCACCTACAATGTCTTCTAAAGCAGTCAAATATATAAAACTGCGTATATGATCGATTCCAAGTTTGTGTGTGCATAAAAACTATAAATAGCATAAACATGGACACACTCTATAACGTTTAGTTGGCTCTTAAACACACCTAAGCACAGAGGTGACAAATGAGAAGCACAAATATAAGTTTTGATCATTTCTTTATAAACCATTGAAGAAATGCTTCCCTTTCTTCATGAGCTTAGGCCAGGAAAACTATATCGGTTTGGCTTTCAGTTTCTCTAGACTTCTTTTTCCAAATCAATGCTAATGCTGTCATTGTGTAATAACAATAATTTGCTAACTTTTTCAAGTAAAAGTGCAAAGTTTCATTCAAAATCCCCAAAACTGGCGAGTAGCACCCTGACTGACCAGGTCATCAGCAAAAATGGAGATCATGGCGTCCAGAAATTCTTCACAAAAAGAGCTTTAATCACCAGCATGGGATCATTTCCCTTATACAATACTGATTAAAAGCCATTTTTTCCAAGACAGATTTGGGCTTATTGGAAATTATTAGAAGAGGAAGTCAAGTGTTTTTTGTTTTTGTTTTTTGTTAAGAAGTCTGCTTGATCATATAGTTCATTTGGCCTGGTCTCTTCAATTTTGGATCACATTTAATGTGATATGTGTAATATTTGGATTGGATTAAGTTTTATTTGTAACACTGTGGACAGCAGCAATATTTAGCATATAAATAACCGAAAGAGAACTCTGCTGGGAAAAAAGCAAATCATTTGAAGTTACTGTAACTGCTTCGTGTGAGTGACAGAAATAAATTATAGGAGATACAGTTCCTCCATCACAGAAAGAAATTGCTTTGTTCAGACATCAGCCAAAATGTACAAGTACAAATAAGAACTGGGACATGGAGAGGCAAAGGCTGGTTTTTTTTGGGCAAGAGTGATGGGAATCGGGTGGAGGAGGTCGTCAAGTCTAATTGATCTCTTAGACCGATCCTTTCCCCCCCTAAAGGTACTTCTGCAAGACACTTGGTGTAATAACAGCTAAGTGTACACATTTTGTCCAGCAGTCAGATAAACTTGACTTTTATAGATATCAAATTTACTTCTGTGAGAGGACTGAATTTTGCTTGCTAAAATAATTATAGCTGAATATTTTATAATAGAAGGAAGATCATACTAATCAGCAGTACGGCTCAGACTTTCTTCATGTATACGTGAAAGTGTACGCTGGAAAAAGCAGCGTCAAATGTCTTTGCTTAGTTTAAGACGGTGAAATTCTATATAGATAAAAATGTATTGTTTCAGGGATTATGATTCGTTTTCTGCCATTTTTAGTGCTTTGTTCATTAATTCATTTATGTTTAAATGCTGATCACAGATAATCTGCAGCTTTGGTTCAGCTGTGCAAAGTAAACAAAAGATTATAAACAAAATTGCAGGTTCAGAGAAAAATCTGTGGCTCTGTTCTGAATCTATAAAATGAAAATCAACATCTGGGTCTCTGAAGACTCAAAGGCATTTACACAAAAAAAAAAAGAACATCAAGAAAAAATGAAATCAATTTCCCCAGGGTGAGCTGTGTTGCTCTGGTTTGTTCCACCCTTAGTGCCAAAAGCTGTTCATATTCACATCCTGTTATCATTCTTTTGTGTGTGAGGTGTTCTTATTGGCTTTGCTCAGTCAGCATGAATCACTGTGAGTGACACGAAGCGGAAGTGGAATGGAGGCGAACCTTGGATGCATGCTACTGTGGGATTTGAGCTCAGGTGCAACATCAGCATTTCTAACAGTGCACATTCCTGGATCTCTGTCCTTTTCGGCATCGCTTTGAAGAAAGTTTATTTCTTGGAAATACGGTGCAGCCACGTGGGACCTGACACACAGATGCCTCATCTTCAAACAGTTTTCTTTATCAAAAGTATTGCTGTGCATCTGCTGTCCTTTGAATTTTCCTCTTTATACTTTAGCAAATGAGGGTCAGCAGCGCGACAAAATCAGAGTTCAACAGGTGGTAGCTGCTATAACAGATGGTAGCTAAAAGAAGACACGATTCTCTATCAGGAAATAGATAAATGATTGAATTGAGGAAGGCTAGTTCAAGAATGTTTACAAGACTCGTAGGGAAATTGCCCGTGTTCCCACAACGAAGATTCATGAGGGAACTGATCAGTCAGTATTTCAGAGCTGCAACAAGGGTCTAAGGCTAAGAGGCTAAGGCTAAGACTTTCTGTTCTGTGTACAGTTGTTATTTAGAAATGCACATAAAATATTTAAAAAAGGTGTTAAATAACAAAATTGTTTAGATTTTGTTGAGATTTTAGTTTACCTGCATGTAACCAAAACCTGATCAAACACGACTTCTCAATACTACATTGGTACCAAATGGGAACTAAAACCCTCTCAGAAGCCGGAAACAAACAACAAAAGTAGAAGAAACTTGAACTTTTTAATAATATGTTAAAAAGTTTAAGGACCCAGCATTTAAAAATAATTTCTTCTATTTTTTCTACATCGACAGCTTTGCAGTCGTGGTTGTCATCCAACCAAACAGCTAGACATCTCATTTTAAGGACAAACTCACACATCTCTGTTTGAACATTTTGTATCACATACCATCAGCCTCCAGTGTTCTCTTCCCCTGGGAGCTGCTGTCACCGCTGCCACTGAGGCATTTTCCACCTGCCTCTCACTCTCTCTAATTGCGAAGAGGCTAAATTGCTCCCCAGAGTAGGCAATTTGGTGACTGACCAGTCATGTGCTAAGAAAGGAAACGACAGCACTCTAACAAAGAGATGCATTGCTAGGAAACATTATAGGACTCTTAAAGGGCCACGCTGCTTGTGCAGTGCATAATGAATTCATGTCACGTCTTTGGGGTTGGTTATGAAACTGCTGTAGCTCGGTGTTGAGATTTTAAAGAGCTTAATTATCACAATTAGCCAAATATGTGAAATGCAGTTTGAGCAGGTCCTCTAGTGCTGTTCACACAATTATTGTTTTTTAATCAAATTGGGATTATTACACAGAACGTGGATGTTATTCACAGCCCTGGATAAATAACAGCATTACCTATTTATGCAGGTGTGCTTTTCAGATTTTTATCCACTTCTTCTACTCTCTCTTATCCGTTCAGATCAGGAGGAACCAACTTTACCTAAAGGCTGATGCATTTTAATGACATCTGCTCAATTTGGCTTTTCTAGCATTTCACTATAAAATACTATAGGAACCAATCATATGTCAGCTTTGCAGATGTCAGAATTTAAATGCCACTGTAAGTTATTTATCAACATAAATAAGTCTTATAAGCCATGTAATCAGATATTTGTATATAAATATATCAAATATTTTTGGTATGAGAAAGGACAGCCAGTAAGAATGTGTGTGGCGTTGGTTTTTAAAGGATAGTTTTATTTTATTTTATGTCTTTTGTTGTCAGATATGTGTGTGCTAATCGTCTTTGTGACTTTTCCAACTTTCCTGTTTGTCAGTGGTTTAGGGGTTATTGGCATTGTCACATGGTTTAATTAATATACTGACATTTACTGGATAACTTTAAGCATTTTTTTGTTACATCATAACACTGCATAGATCCAGGCAGGATCTGACAATGTTTAGGAGCTAATTTCCATCCAGCTTCGTCCACCAGGCTGTCATGATCTTCCTGCTGTGTCCCTCTCGACTCTCACACACACAGACTCCAGACCTGCATTCACCCCTTCTCTCTGTGGTCTAAACAATGTTTGTTTGTTTTTTTTGCATTGTTATTTATAATTTTCTATGAACCAGCAGAATTGTATGCTCCTTAAAAATCCCTTACAACATCTGTTTTCCTTCGGTATTTCAAATTAAGGCTTGTAAAATTTTAAATGCATAACTGAATTCCTTCGTGCATTGAACAGGAAGTCTTTGGCCCAGCTGACAACAGCCTACAGGTTCTATAAAGTATATTAAACTATGTTTTTGAAACATAGTCTACAAATATCTAACACCAGAATTCATCTGAATGAATGTTGTAGTCTTTGTAGTTCATTGGGTACAAATTCATCCCTGATATTCTTTTTTCTCATAGTTCAAATGCAGTTTTAATACATTTGTATCCAGAATCAGTGCTGACACATAAAGGAAAAATAACAGAACATTTCATTTGGTTAGAAATAGGCACAGCAGAAACTTGACAAATGCTTTCATAAAAACGACCTCTGCTGCCAGAAATGATCAGAAAAGACCAAAGCTGGGTATCTAGTTATTTAGTACGTGTTTCTTATTTTGTCACACTTGGAAAGTTTGAAAGTTCGAATGTGACTGCGACAGACTGGTGACCTGTCCAGGCTCTTCCTCACCGTACCTCCTGACCTCTGACAAGACAGCAAGCCGCTGAAATAGACTGCTGCCTCCCTGAACCCTGCACTTGGATAAGTGGAAGATGGATGTTCAAATACAGCTGGAAATGTAGATTTATCTCATGTTTTCCTTTGGCTGTAATCCACAAAATTCTATGAACCTTCTCTTGTTTTCAGTGTCATCATGCTGAATTGGTGCCACAGATCATGTTCACTTGTCTGCAGGATTTGCTGTAACTTTATTGGAGACTGTTTAAAACAAACAACCCAGAGGTTCAAGTATTCAGTATTTCAGCTGCATGCTAAGAGACCAGGCCTGAAACAATGAGAAACAGGCTGGTTAACATTACACTGTTTAAATGTACTCTGTAGTACCAATGAGCGCTTTGAGCTCCTTCACTGCTCCTCAGATCTGTATTTTTTTCAAACCTCTTTTGTCTCCTGTTTATTCCTGTGCTGAACAGATCCACTCATCAATCTTCTTTGGACGCTTTGCCATTACTGAGCTACTAATGACAAATATGTAAATAAAAATGTGATTAACACATAAATAGCCAGAGTTCTTGGAAATGTTCATGATCACCAAATGTGATATCGTCATAGCAGAATGAACAAAGTCTGAGAAGGCCTGGGTTTAAATCCTGTTTCTGTGATCTTTTTACATCATCATGAGCAACACAATCAAAAACTGAAGTCTTGAAATTCAACAGAGACCTAAGAAAATGCAAAGAGGCTGAAATTACTATCAGACTATAAGTCAGAGGATGGGGAAAAAAATAGGCAAACATGTGTATGCAACAAACCAAACAATAACTTTGAGGGTAAAATATTTAGAGGAGTGAAGTCTGTCTGAAGTCTGCTGTGCAGTATGTGTATTTGTGTATAATCAGGTCAGACAGAGAATATGGGAAGTGTTACTGTATGAACCAGAAAAAGAGAAATGTGTGTGCGCAAGTGTGTGTACGTGTTATCTGACAGCTTTAGCAGAGATCACACAACCCTCCCTCTTCCTCTCTGCTCCTCCTCCCTCTGACCTTCTCTATTGATCTTCCTCTCTCTCTCACAACCACCACCTCTTTAATTTATCTATTGACCCTCACCTATCACACCTTTCTCCATCCACATCCCTCTTGCCTTTTCTCTCTTTTCTCTTCCTCACCCCCAGCTTTAAACTTTATCCTCCTATAACACTCAACCACCACCATAAAACCTGTGTAAACTTTTTGATCATTATTCATTTGCAGTGGAATTAAAGAACTAGAAACCTTAAAAAAAATAACTAAATAAATAAATAAAACATTTTTCTCCAGTACAAGCTCTTCCTGAACATCATGACCCAGCCATTTTTAAAATGTATAAAACTTGGATAATCTTCATAAAGAGGACTCCTGGTCACCCTGCTGTTACCATAAAAATGTAAGTTTTAGCTGCATTTTCACCAAAAGTGTTGCCACCTTCCCAATCGACCCATGTCAGTGAGGTTGAACAGCATATTTAGATTCTGCAAGGTTTTTGATTTTGTTTACAGAGGCGCATAACTTGGTGACCTTGGGTGCTAACTCCATATTTTGGGGTCTGATGAGCAGATTCCTTAGTAATTCTCAATCAAAGGTTTTGACATGTCTTGGTTTGTGGAGTGGTTATGGCGTAAGAGGGACAAACGGCATAAGTAGCGTATCAGAATTACCTTTTACTTCTGTAGTAATTAGCACAGTAATTAGGACGCATTAATGAAAGGATCATTTAAAAAGGAAAATTAATATAGTCCTCAGTACTGCAGTCATGAATACAGACATGAATGTAATAAATGTTTTTGACATATGACTACTCTTCCTTTGAATGTGCTGTTTGCTGGTGGGCAGTAAGGAGATTACATGAAATGCGGTGGGAGTGCAAAGAAAATGGCGACCAACAATGGCGATCGAAATCAAGTAACTTATTAAGCTAACTGAGCTGTAACAGAGTAGCTTTGCATGACATGTAGCTCAGCATAATCCTTATTTCTCTTAGGTAAACATATATAATATCCACTGACTGAAATTCACTCTTTAGCTTTGAGGAGACTGTATGTTTAATCCAGTTGTCTGATGAGTTAGCTCTGCTCAACAGAAGAACAGCAGATGACTGGGACCTCTAAACACAGAGTTTAGAGTAGATTTTGATTTAGATTCACTTCATTTCAGCTACTTATACCATATAGATACACTGACCTCATTATTTAAAAGTTTGGCCCTGTTTAGCATGAGAATGCAGTGAAGGTGTGATCGGTTTCCTTTAACCATCATCTGTGCAGACCTCTCAAAGATCTCACAGAACTTTTTTTACATTTCAATATTTTATGACTTTGTCACGTTGTTGCTAATGATTTGACATTACTATTTTCTGTTTATACTTTGGTGCTTTTTTTTTAGGAACAATGGTTTGGGGTCTCAGAGGATCCCGGTCTGAAGGATCCACTTCTCCCTACACAGTTTTAATAAATTAAACTATCTGTTCAATTAATATATTCTATGAGTCTAAAATTAAAGAAAAATACAACATAACGTGACAATAATAAAACTCTGTCAATCATTTAAAAAAATTATTACCTTCATCATATACATGAGGAACTTCCCAGTAATCCGAATGTTGGGAATATGGCTGGATTAAATGCACCTGAGAGAGCTGGGGCATGTGATGCTCATGCTGTATATAAAAAGAGCTGATACTACATTGCGAGCCCCAATCTGAGCAGCAATGACTCTCCTAGGAGACAGGAAAACTCTACCTCCTGATGTGACTGTCTAATGCTCACCTGGAAGACCTACTTGACAAAAGTATTACCTTTGCTCCTGAAATATAGACAGCAAGGTAGTAACTGTTCCTCCTCCTGTTACAGGCCAGCATGCCCTGAGCAAAGCATGAGGGAAATTGGGTGTTATCAGTGCCTGAAGTGTCTGACTAGCTTCAGTCGCTTTTAGCTGTTTCTGAAACAACCCTAGTGAAAGCTTGGTTCGTATCAGCAGACAAAAGTCAGACTGGGCAGGCAGGCCGTCCCTTTGTCATCAATTCTGCTTAAAATATTTATGGACAGAATGTCCAGGCACACCCAGTGGGTGGGGGTATCAGTTCAATGGTCTCAGATTTCAGGTTCTGTTCTGGAGATCATGACTTAATTGAGTCATTTCTTCCAGCTTGCACTGGGAGACAATTAGCTCCTCCAAGTCTGAGGCCATGGTTCCCAGCTGGAAACGGGTGGAGGAGCTTAAGTTTGTTCATGAGTGAGAGGGAGAGATTGACAAACATACTGAAGTGGCATCTGCAGTAATGTGGATTCTTTACCGGTCTGTTGTGGTCAAGAAATAGATGACTCTGTTTATAGGTTGATCTACTTTCCTACCTTTATTTGTGGTAAAGGTATCGTGGATACAAGCAGAACTGGGCTTCCTCTGAAGCGTGTCTGGACTCCTTTAGCGATACGTGATGAGATGGTGATTTGGAATGGACTCAGAATGGAGCCGCTATGCCTCCACACTGAAAGGAGCCACTGGAGGTGGTACCAGCATCTGACTAGGATGCTTCCTGGGCAACTTCTAGGTGAGGTGTTTTGGGCTCCTCCTGCCAAGAGGAGGCCCCGGAGCAGGCGAAGGACACAACCAGGTTGTGATTGGCTTTATGCTATTTTTTTCTTTTTAGATGACATTAATTACTTAATTAACTTTTATTATTACTTATTGGGGTTTTCAAGTTGGTAAGATGAGCATTAACTATGTGCTTCTTGTTCACTCCTTCGTCCTTCCTGCTAGCGCGTCTTACGTGTTGCTTTCTGGTCCCTTTTCAACTTACCATCTCCAACTAACTGCAGCAGAGCCAGGTCCAGTGGGCGTTTCCAGCGGGAATTCTTGTGCAGTGCAATACCGTAACCCGTAGTGGCAAACACCTTACCAGAGCCGATGGTCATAACCTTTTTGAATTAAACACATAAAGGTCCATAAATCCACGTATACACACAAACATATTAATTCACAGAGAGCCAGATATGAAGACGCAGATGGCAATGAGCAAAAGATAAATTAGTTTCATTTTAACTGTAATTTCTTTGTGTACTGTCACGGTCACATAAATTCAGTTGGCTGAGCTCTAATATCGACATCCCAGAGTGTGGGATATTGTTTCAGTGGAGGAATTAATATAGATCCACATCAGTTGTAATAATTACTGCAGCAGTGGCTGTTGTATGAGGCTGCTGGGAGCTCAGGCCTCCCACAGACCTTATTATAAATGATCACCAGGAAGGATTTTCATTCTTGCTGTGGGAGCCGTATCAAATACAAACTTATAAATAAATCAACACCAGTGCCAACCAGAAATGACGATATTAACCAGCTACAGGCTGCAAGGGGAAAATATAAATGCATTGGGTGTGTTTGATTTATTTAATGCAGATGCACATCTTGTACAAGTGCTCATTTAGCATGCTTGTTGTGTTTTTTGTTTTGTTTTTTTGCACATGGTAATAGGACAAAGAAACTTGAGCAATGGTTGCCCGTATGCACGAAAGTGTCTCTGTGCAGAGGTGTGAAATCACTGTGCACAGATGCATTTCCTACCTTGCAGCCCTCGTCCTTCCTGGCCATGTAGTTCAACACTGCAGCATCATAAATGAAGGCATCTAGTTTTCTGCAGGGGAGAAATGAAGGAGGAAAATTACAACAAAGCAATGGAAATCACTGACCTGGATCTAAATGACAAAAGCAACTAGAGAACAAAATGACAAGATATGATGGAAAAACCAGCAGTGAGACAATGTCTCTACAAAGACATCAGCAAACAGAGGGCTCTTTCTAAACAGTTTTTCACCAACTTTCAACAATCACACAGTGAAACATTCATAAATGGAGGAAGAGATGCCAATTCTCCTCCTACAATAGCTTGAATAGAGCATAATTGAATGCAGCAACAGGGGAGGGGGTAATTTAAGCAAAGGATGTGAAATTCACTTTTGCTCAGGAAAAATTCAAACAGTTATTGTAATTTCTGACTGCAGCTACTCACAAAAAATGCAGTTTTTTTACATAAATGTTCAGGAAGTTTACAAAAGCCTTGTTTCTTTCAAAGTCACCACATGACTGGGTAAGGCTTAGTATATTTCGGCAACATTTAATCTAACTGAAAAAGAAATAAACCATAAATCACTGTGAATGATGATATTTAAAGCTAACTAGGAAATTCATCTTACGGCAGATCAGTCTGTAAATGTGTTATGTAAAGGCTGTTATCAAAGCTGTTGGACTGCATTAGTCATACCCACCTGTTTCAAATCTTATCAGCCCATCGAATGCCCATTATATGTTGTTATCAGTCCCTAGCAGCACCTCTTAGTGGTGGTAATTTCACCCTGCTGAACAGCAGCAACCCGAGGTGTGTTTCTAGGTTAAAACGGCAGTAAAAGCATCTTTTGGACGTTTCCTTTGTTACGTTGGAAGGTCTTTGATTTCTTTTTAAGCTCAAAAGGTAGTTGGTAATGTTCAGGAGAAGATAATGGTTTAAAATAAAGATACTTTTACATTTATTACAATGAATAACAGCCTACTGCGCCTGGCAGAAGGTAGAGGAAGGTTATCACACATATTCAATCAATCAAATGAAGTAAGTAAAGTGAAGTTCTGGCTTGATAAAAACAAATTATCATTAAATTTGAATAAATCTAAACTTATGTTATTTGGAAATAGTAGTTTAAATACAAATGCAAAGATTCAAATAAATGGTGTTGATATTGAAAGAGTCAGTGAAAATTAATTTCTGGGGGTAATAATAGATGAAAAACTTAACTGGAGAGCTCACGTAAGATATATTCATTCCAAAGTATCACGAAGCATTGCAATACTAAACAAGGCAAAACAGGTATTAGACAAACATCACTTCATATTCTCTACTGTTCACTGGTTTCACCATACTTAAGCTATTGTGCAGAGGTCTGGGGCAATAACTATAAAACCACATTACATTCACTTTTTACTCTTCAAAAAAAGCAATTCGAATCATCCACAATGCAGGTTACAGGAACCTACAAACTCACTATTTTTGCAGTCTGAAATATTGAAAATTGACGATCTAGTGAAATTCCAAGCAGCACAAATTCTATTCAAAGTAAAAAATAAAGAACTGCCAGGTAATATTCTGAGTATGTTCTTTTTTGAAAGAAGGAAGTTATAAATTAAGGGGTTTTTGTAACTTCAAAACAGGGAAGGTGCGTACTACAAGAAAAGGCTTTTGTCTTTCTGTTCATGGAGTGAAACTATGGAACAGTCTGAATATGGAATTAAAGCAACGTCCAAACATAAAACTGTTCAAAAAGAGTTATAAAAATAGGATCTTCTCGAAACATAAAGAAAAGGAAAATATTGAAATTAAGTGAATGTCTCTATTTAAAAAAAAAAAAATTCATGATGTGATATTATAGCATATAGTATACCAGAAATCTGTCCACTATTTTTATTACAAATTATATCAGTAAGGAAGCTGACTAAATATTAACTGATAATTTATGGCAAAGGGGTGGGATTAAATAAGTGTGTACTTCTCCCCACTCTCTTTCAACATGTAAATTAATCAGAACGTTTTTTGTATAGTATTTTTTTTCTCTCTTATTTTTCTTTTCTAAATGTACCTGTATATTGTTCACATGTTGAAATAAATTACCAATCAATCAAACCAGCTTTAATTCATTTTCTACAGCAGTGATGTTGTAGCTACCTTGGATAATGTGGTTCAAATCTGAATCATGTTGCAGATATAAGGAGTTTTCTGTGATGCAGTTGCAGTTATATGCATTTTTTCTTTGCAACATTATCCAGCTGTACATATCTTAGGAATTAGAAACTGACCAAGTGCCATTCTCAAAACTGCAACTCCCAGGGTGTCATGGGAGGGTTTCCTAAATTCACACACTACATCATATGGTGTGATAATTACTCAGCCTGTGGTTTCACTCTTTGGGAAAATGAGGAAATTCTTAGTTATAATAATCTAAAATATTGAGACTAGCATTAATTCAGGCAAGACAAGAACTGAAGCTCAGACTGTAATCCTCACAGACCGGCTGATAACAGCGAGCCTCCCTGTGGTTGCTGCACATCTGAAACCCAGGTCCGTCCTAGCTTCTTCTTTTAATGCCACATCTCATTTAATCACTGTTATATCACTTCTCACTGATGCCAGATTGTTTCTGCATGCTGCTCTCTCACCTCAGGCTTTCTATCTGTGCACATGCAAGGGCAGAGACATACCACCAAATATAAATTACTGCAGGAAGAATCTTCTCCAGTGATCCAGTAGTAACAGTAATAATTAACCCTTGGATGCACAACCTACCAGTACCTACACTCTTCCACGAGTGGGGTCAAAAATGACCCCAAATAGAAACAATGCATTTTGCTATAAACTCGGTTGTTATTCTTCAAAATCTTTAAAACAAAGAGTTGTAATATTTTCATATTTGAGGTATTCCTCATAAAACATGTTTGTGACATGAGGCCCTTTGCATTTTTATTTATTTTTTTCATTAATTTTAAGAAATTGCAGTTTTTGTATCACTTCTATCACTTTTGTATGCTTGCTCTGCATATACTGCAGAAGCTGGGTCTTCCCCCATGAAAGGCACACGTTGTTCATCCACTGTAACACAATCACTGAGGATGAATTTCTGCCTGCAGTTGACCAGGAACAGGCCCCATATGTAGCGGAAAGCTGCCATGTGGTTTGTTTTCAGTCCATAGGCTCTGGTCCTCTTGTCATCAAAGTGCAAGAAACTGCGAATATCTTTAAATCTTTGAATTGACATAGTTGCCTTGAACAATGGGTTATGCAGAGGACTCCCAAAAAGCACACCGTCTGGTACATCCCAGTTCTTCTCACTTTCTGCAAGAATGGTCAATCAAATGAAGGCCAGCTTATGTTTGATTACATTTTTCCACTCTTTTCCCCTGTCTGTGGCTACTCTTCGTGCCTCCATGTTTGTGCATGTCAGCACCTCTTCTATTATATTATCAGACATGAACATCTTCCATGCATCTATTGGGGAGACAGTACTAAACCCAGGTGCAAGCCCTGGCTGACTAACTCAGAATATTGTGGCCAGAGCAGTAAGAGGGGCTCATTCTGTTAGACTAAATATTTATTTCCTCTTCAGAGGACTCCTCTGTATCTGACTGGCCTTGTTCAGTGGGGGGGGGGGACAATAGTCTTTGTCCTCTATATCTGAGATGTCAGATTCTGATTCAGTGCCTCCGATGGGCTCTTCATCCCATCCGTCCTGGATCATTTGTAGGGCAAGGTTCACAGCTGGCCTCATAGCAGCCATGTTACTTTAAATATTAAAAAAAAAAACATCAGAAAGGACAATGTTTGAAATGCACAGGAAACTATAAACAGGGCTGCACATAAATGGTCCGCAGGTGCACATTTGCTGTCAAAATAAAAGACGCGTTCCAGATAAGAAGTTGGGACGCTCGTTTGTGTACATAAGATGTTCTGGAGGAGGACAGACATTTGTTCAGAACTCTTAAAGATGTCGAAAAAGCAAGCTCTGTAAGCAATTACTTTGGTGTTCCTCCACCACAAAAGAGGCACGTATTCTCTGAATTTCCAGGAATACTTTTATTTTGACAGCGAATGCGCACCTGCGGACCACTTATGTGCAGCCCTGACTATAAATCATATATGTTACTGTGTAAAAATTTATTCCTAATCCATCAGAAGTGTAAGTGGGACAGTCAGAGTTGCTAAGAATGAAAGTTCCATAGAAGATTCCATAGGTACTGCTTGGTCATTTATGACCCCACTTGTGGAAGAGTGGGGTAGTGATACAAAAACGGCATTTTTTATAAATGAATGAAAAAATAAATAAAAATGCAAATGGCCTCATGTTACAAACATATTTTATGAGGAATACCTGGAATATGAATATATTACAACTTTGCATTTTAAAGATTTTGAAGAAAAACAACCCATGGGGTCATTTTTGACCGCACGTGTGCATCTAAGGGTTAAAAAGAAAAAAAAATCTCAGGATTAAAGTATAGGGAAAAATGAATCATTTGAAATCTGCTACTGGAGTGGAAGCAGTGCAAAATGGATATACATCAAAAGTGAATTACAACAGTTCATCATCAAGTAATGGATTAAATGTAACAGCTCAGCTCACACTGGTGATGTACATCTGAGAAGCGGATGATAGATTTGTCACTACACCTGCTCTTCTACTTCACATTCATTTATATTCACACTCAGGGAGCTGCACAGATCCACAAAATTGTTACTGGGGGGGAAAGCGCTCAGTTGAAGGGTGGAAGATTTAAAAAAAAGGTGACAAAGAGGGTACACAAAGCAGGAGGGGAGGAGGTGGCTGACAGCAAAAGGAGAGGAAAGGGAAGTTCAGATATTATTATTGGGTGGCAAAGGAAGCGCACAGGAGTTGATGAACTGGGAGCAAGGAGTTAATGAGAGAGGGAGGAATAGACCAGTCAAAGGACAGAAAAAAATCATCATGAGAAGAAAAGGAAAGCACAGGAGGAGAAAAGATGAGATGGAGAGGCGGTGCTCAGTGCCATGGCAGGCAAATCAAACAGAAATCTTCATATCACTTTGCCTCGACGGATATTTCCTTTGTATATAATGTCAGGATGACAGGTGTTACCTGGTTCCAGGTACCAGGATAAGGAAAAGGAAGATAAACAGTGTGTAATGGAAGAGATGACGGACAGACTGATTGAAGTGAGCTAGAGAGAGGTGGAAAATTAATGTAAAAGGGGCAAGAAGGACAAGTGAGTATGATAAAAAGGAATGCATCGTTGTGTTTTAATAACACGCTACGTCAAATCTACTAAAGACTTCGCCCGCTGTTTGCTGGCTTGTGTGTGTGCTTGCTTGTCCCATTAAACATTTGAACCCTAATCTGCATCACTCCCCCCTTTCCCCTCCACCTCGCCCGCTTCCACATCAAACGTAATGAGCGAGTGTATATTTTATGGAAAGTGCTTTGTGTACTTTGTAGTCCCATAGGCGTATAATAACCCCCCCCCATTGTTGAAGACAAGAGGCGCCCGAGTGTCAGCCAGTGCTGAGATGGCGCAATTTTCCCACCGCACTGCGGTTGCTGCTAGCATGTATTATTTAAAAGTTTCCAGCCCTCCACACCTCTTCTCCAACTGCATTTAGTAGCCATGATCCTGATCGGGCTGCACAGGTTACAACAGTTTGCTGTGGCTCCCGGGGCAAGGCAGATCAATGCGCTAACGGGGTGAGTCAGGCAAAAACGGCTCCTGTAATTGAACCGAGCGTGGACGACAACACCGCCTCAAGTTAAAAATAAAAGATATATAAAAACCAGGGGAGATGGCACGGTATCTGTTTAAAGTAAGTGCTGTTGTCAAAAATGTGCAGCTTTAACTTGAATCTGGGTGCTGTTTAAAAGAGTGGATGACAGCAGAAGTATATTTGTAGAAATGAGATGTCTAGTGCAGGCAGAGTGTGGTTGCGTTCGGTCGTAACAATATCTGACATTTTTTACTTCATGCTCTTCCAAGTCCCGATCTACTTCCAATAGTGTTCTATTCGTATCTAACCGAACACGTAGGCTTTAATTTCTTCTATTTCACATGACAAATCCACACTCAATCCACACTCCAAGTGGTTGCTAATAGTTCTTCTATCCTTACCCAGTCTTGAGGTTGTCAATGGCTTCCTCTACACCCTTCTGGTTGTTGCGAATCATATACTGGTGCATGTTGGGATAGTTGGAGCGGATGTTCTCCTCAGTGCTGCCATTTGGCACCGTGCCGAAACGCAGTGGTGGGTACTGCTCTGTCGGCTGCTGAAACTGCACAAGAAGAAGAAGAGGAGGAGGTGGGCTGAGATTAAAGTGACAGGAGCAAGGACGGAAGTTAAAGAGTGGTAGCTGAAATGAGGGAGAGGAGCCGATCCGTGCTGCGGGATGAAGAGCTGCAAAGATTCAAAGACTTCACTTTCAAAGAAGAGCCCCTGTGCTACACTTTTCTAAAGAGCTCAGAAGCAGAGAGAGACTGATAAAACAGATGAGGTTTTAAAGTGTCAAAGCAGCGGGGCACAGTTTTGTGAGTTGTGGTGAAATTGCGCTGGAAAAATCAAAATAATAAAAAAAGGAAAGTACACAGTTTTCCACTTCTGTTAACTTAAGCTATTCTGATGTGCTCTCTTAAAGGCAGACGTGAGAGAGTGCAATATTTGTGGCATAATCGTATTTACAACCCCGATTCCAAAAAGATGTTGGTTTGCTGAAGGTATGAGGGGGAGGGAACTGTAGCTTCTTTTAGTCTGCGTCGATAACAGACGGGTGACATACTCTCTGTGATGTGCAAAGATGAATTAAAATTTGGATTTGTGATCCCAGTGAAGAGATTCCGGCTTCTCCCTGCTTCTTTATTCCACCCAAAATGACCTTTGACCCGGAGAACGTGTTAGCATCTCTCTCTATTCATTTATTTTTCATTGTACACAGCATTCCATGTTTTTGGAAACAGGGTTGTATTTATTTTGAAAGATGACCCTGAGTCTGGGGGACTTTGGTGTTGTAAGTTTTAAATCACGTAAAATATCCATGAATATCTCAATATCAAATATGTGGAATTTCTTGCTAACCATTCAGTCCATCATATGACTATTCACCTATTTGTAAATCACGTATCCACCCATCCATATCATACCTTCTTATCTGACAGCCCTGAAACCGTGTCGATGTACTCCTCCTGGATCATGAAGGCAGCCAGGTTGGCAGTGTAGGAGGCCAGGAAGATGACAGCGAAAAAGGCCCACACCAGCACCTGAAGGTAGAATGTGGTGGAGTAAGATCAATGAGGACTGAGCCTGACAGGTGTGAAAGTATTTTAGGATTCCGGTGACTCTATTTCCACTCCCTGGCATTTCATCGCTAAACTCACAGCTCTGAAACTCTGTATTGCCTGGAGGGCTGGTTCATACTTTCCAGCGTGGCATTTCTGCCTCCTAAAGCTGCAACCCAGGAATCTGTCGCACAATTAAATGAACTTAAATTGTAAATAATATTAAACTAGTTGCATATTTTTAAATATGGGAAGAAAGAAAATCCCTTTTTTCATGCAATACACTCCTTACATCATCACGTCCATCACAGTGGATATAAAAATACCTTCTGCCCACCTTAAAATTCATTTAGGACCATTGATGCAGCTCATGGTTAAGTATTTAAGCACAATTTTGAAATACATAATTTAAGTAATTAATTATATTTAAAAGGTATTTTTCAAATAAAAAAATATATTGTGTAAAAGTTATTTAATATTGCATCTCCACAAAGGAGGAAAACTTGGTGAGATGTGTTGTGTTTAGTGCTTTGTATAATTCAAGCTTCAAGCGCTACATCCTTCATCATTCAAGCAGTTGAACTGCTATTTCATTCACATAGCCTTTAGCTCAGAAAACAGATGGTGCAAATTTATTCCAGGCTTGGGCTCATTGCCTGTTAGCCTATAGCTATTTGATTGGTTATTTGCTACATAATCTTGTTTTTCTTGCACAGATACTCGTTGGCAGAAATTAATATTTTATTGTTAAAGACGTGATCAAATGTATTCAGCATAAACAAAGTGGATTATCTTTTGCAGCACAAATAAAAAAAAAAAAATCTGCCATTTGAAGAAGAAGAAAGATTAGAGAACGGCCTGGAGACTCAAGTACAAAACTGTGGCTGACTGATTTGTTTTAATAGTTTTTGGAGAAACGCAAACATAAGGTGAGAAATCGAAAATTGTTAAAAAAGAGAAAAAAAAACTAAACACTGGATTTAAATTTGAAATCACCTTGAAGCATCCCCTTCAAGGTTACATATTTGCGCCCCTCTGGAGTGCTTCCAGCACCACTGCAGTTTTTAGATCGCTCCTTGGAGGTCCTATTTTGGCATGTCAATGCCACCGTCTTCTTCAGGAGTTCTTCTTCTTCTTGATGTTTACTTAAAGAGTAATCAACTTCTGTGCCAAACTGATGCAAATTTCCTCCTGATGACTGTGGGTATCACTAGTGGGTATCATATGACTGGGTATCACATTCAGCGACAATTTAGATCGTTCCTGTCTGCATCGCCTCCAACTGGTGCAGAACGCTGCTGCTCGCATGCTGACCGGTTCCAAAAAGAGAGACCACATCACTCCGGTCCTCTGCTCTCTCCACTGGCTCCCAGTTGCTTTTAGGATTGATTTTAAAATTTTACTGCTGGTTTTTAAGGTTCTTAACGGTACTGCACCTCCTTACCTGGCAGAGCTTCTTAGCATTTACCGCCCCAGGAGATCTTTGAGGTCAGCAGACCTGATGCTTTTAGATGTTCCCAGGTACAGATTAAAGACTAGGGGAGAGAGGGCTTTTGCTGTGGCTGCACCCAGACTGTGGAACAGTTTACCTCCTCACATCAGACTCTCCACAAGCCTAGGAACTTTTAAAACTGCTCTTAAAACTCACCTCTTCTCATTGGCTTTTAGCAAGGTTTAACTTATTGTTTTAACTTATTGTTTTATCAGTGAGGTGTTTTATGTACTTGTGTTTTATTGTATTTTATATTTGTATTTTATTGTACAGCACTTTGGTCAGCCTTGGTTGTTTTTAAATGTGCTTTATAAATAAACTTGACTTGACTTGACTTGACTAACCAAACAACAGCCTTCAGAGGACGAGTTTGCAGTGTTTGTCATGGCCTAAAGGTGGTGCATCGGGTTAGTTTGTGTGTGTGTGTGTGTGTGTGTGTGTGTATGTTTTCATGAAGTGGTGCAGAGGTATACAAAAAGCCCTTAACGAGCATGGACGCCACATTAAATCAGATAAAGATTATGACTTTTATGAGAGAACTGCAACAAGTGAGGTTAATATTTCATTTTGTTTTTTATTTAAACACTAGATTTTCATCAGATAATGGCTGTTTTCACATTGTAGTATTGCTGTCTGAGTAAGGAATCAAAATATATTAACTACCCCAAATTACTTTAGCAAATTGATACGATTCTTCATAAGGTTTTTTAGGCAATTCAGTATGGAGACATTTAGCCGTACAGAAGAGCTGCTTTTATTGCTATAAGATGGTTGAATCCTGACATTCAGCCAGGAAGCAGAGATGTGGATTAGCCGGAGCAATAAATTTGCACTTGCTATTTGTGGTGAATAGGACTATTTGTTTCCACAGTACTCTGTTTGTGCCAAAAGTTAATTTGCATAATTTTCTTAGTGATTAAGATAGTAAATGCACACCCCTACTAACTGTGGCAAATCAGCATAATTAAAAAATATAACTCCTCAGTGGAGGCTTAAACGACAGACTGCTTGGGAAGTTATCGACCTGTGGACTGATGTAAAATCTGTTTAAATGGTTAATATCAATAATAAATGGTTGACAATTATCCTTCCAGCGCATAGTGGGGTACTTACTGACAACCCTGAATAGGCTTAGGCAGGTATGAAAAATGAAGTGGAAGTCATTTGGCAAATAAACCTCCATTAAAATTGGATTTATCTTGTAATCATTCTTTCTTTTTTCCTTTTAATTAGACGTGGTTGCCTCGTAGAATATTTTGGCTGGCAAGTGTTGCAAAAACATATCAGATACAGAGTGCTGGTGCTGCTAAAGGGGAACCTTAAATATACAGTTTTCTCTTCAGTG
Organism: Perissodus microlepis; assembly: GCF_051167445.1. NCBI lineage: Eukaryota > Metazoa > Chordata > Actinopteri > Cichliformes > Cichlidae > Perissodus > Perissodus microlepis. Next base: position 30,335,124 of record NC_140481.1, on the reverse strand, counting down.
GATTTTTTAATCTTAAATTGAACATGGGAAATGGTTCGATGGGCAAGAAAACCATTAATAACTCTTACCTGCAGGCTGAAATACAACTAACTTTAAATCCAGGTTTAAAAAAAAGCACACATACGATGTTGAATAATCATCTTCTCTGCTCTAACCCCCTTTTGTGAAGCCTATCAAGCAGCTAATGAGCTCTGAAGATGATTGGGGTTTTGTTGAAAAGCACTTGGGCAAGCAGTCGAACAAAATACACCTCGAGTTTTCCCCTCCTGTGGCTTTACTCTGCATTAGAGATTGCAAGCCCAAAGTAACAGCAGGTACTGAAAGGACCACCACAGTGAAACAAGTGACTAAACAGTCTGTTAAATAATTGTCTTGTAGACACATAGATTACACTGAAACATGACATTTTAATGACTACAGTTTAATGTCACACAGGTATTCGCTTGATGGTGAGAATGTAGTCATTTGAAAGTTGAACTACTTTTGACTCACAAATCGTTAATTTAGGCTTGTTAGTAGATAGAAGTTTTATAATTTTGCTTCTGTAGACCACCACAAATTAACATCACTTTAAGTAAAAATGATTGTTTTTAATACTTAATGAAAATCAATTATGAAAATCCTTTTTATTCAATGACGCACTAAAGTTTAGAACCTGTGGCGATCTCCAAACGCTGTGTTACCTCCTGAGGGTGGCTGCAGTAAAGACCTTCCCTGCACTCACCTTCAGTTGCTCTTTCTCTGTCGGCCTTTGGTTTTATAAAACTGAATAGGGTTAAGAGCTTTGGTTAAAATCCCATTTCTCATCTCACATTCCATTGCCTTAAGAAACTCTTGGGTTCCTTTTCCCAGTATGCTTTGGTTCACTATCCATTTGCACTGTTTGCCAGCATTTGGCTGAATCTGAGCACAGAGTACAACCCTGGACACTTCAGAATTCATCCTGCTACTTTTATTAGCAGTTACAGCCAATAAAGACTAACAGCACAACATTCCCTCCACTGTGTCTGACAGATGACGTGCTATGTTTTGGATCATGAGCTCTTTCTCTCCTTACTTTCCTTTCTGATCTCTAATCTTGGGTTCATCTGTCCAAAGAATCTTTTCCAGAACTCTGCAGGCTCTTTTATGTGTTTTCTGGCAAAGTGCAATCTGGTCTTCTTGTTCTTGTGCGTAACTAGTGATTTATACATTGTTGTATCCATCAATTTTCTTCTGCATACCCAGTTCAGGATCTGGAATCTAGCCCAGCTGTCACACAGGTAGAACCTGGACAGATTGGCAGTCCATGTACAGAGACATAAACAACCACTGACACATTCACACCTATGACTAATTTAGAATTGCCAAGTAGATCAAACTTTGTAATGTGGAGAAAACTGGAGCTCTCAGAGAAAACCCACCCAAGTATGAGGGGAACATGAATTCAAATCCAGGACGTTCTTGCTGTGAGGCAACCACTGCAAAACTGTGCTACTCCACTTGGTTGTAAGTCCTCTGTATTTCATGAAGTCACCTGCTCATTGTAGACCGTGATGATGATAAAACTTCCTCCTTGAGAATGTTCTTGACTTGGTTAGATGCTATGAAGCTATTTTTCTTAAACATGGAACAAATTTAATGGACATGAATTTTATTGCTCTTCTGTGGTCATTCTAGCTGTTTGCTCCTACTGAGCTGGTCAGTGGATTTTTTTAAAGAATTGTCCCAAATGATTGATTTGGCAAGTGCTAAAGTTTTTGCTATTAAAACAATTAAAATGGTTAAAATTGACCAATAAATACTGGACCTGGAGTTGACTGTAATTGATGCTCTAGTTTGATGAGTCATTCACACAATTAATAAAAAAAATAAAAAATAAATAAAAAACACAGCCATTTGACTAAATTTACCATGATCTTGCTGGTGGTTCCTCTGGGATTCTCCACAGGCACAGAGTTATTGAAGACCAGAGCCCAGAGCAGCCAGACAGATTTCCCTATGGTGAACTTAGATCCCCCTGACTCTGAGAAACAGACAGACAGACAGTGTGTTTATGAAGGAAAGTAATACCTGTTTAAGACATTACTGGAAATTTCGCTGAGTGATGAATTAAGGCCAGAGTTGGGAAAAAAGCTATTTTCAAAGAAATATGAAGAGATGACTTAAATATCCAAATTTATGCTCTTAGGAAGAAACGCACCACTCTTTGAGTAGCAACAAAGAAATTAAGATTTGTGACATGTTGCTCACATCCATATGGAGAAGGCCACTGAACTGTTATCCATGATGGATAATCCTGAGTACCCTTTGCACCATTTACTGGCAGGCAATGGTGCACCATCTCTAACAGGCTGATTCAGCACCGCTGCCACAGAGGAAATATTCTATAGCATGTACTATCATCCTCTATAACTACTACTAGCAATGGTAATAGTAGTAGAAATATTTCCCATATTTTCACTCATTCATAAAGATTTCCTTTTAGTCCTTTTAGTCACTTAAGATCATTGCTGAGGTCCAGGTTCCAGGTCCGGGTTCATGGTTCTGGGTAAAATTTAGTCTTTTGTGGTTTCACAGAAAGCAAAGCCAACAGGTAACAAGAAGTGGAGGTTCTGTGGGGCAGGACTGATCCAACAGGAATTTTCAAGACAATGAGATGCAGAAGAAACTGTTTTATATAAAACGTGTATGAAAAGTATTTCAAAAGTTACAGAACACTATTGAAAGTATTCTGTACTCTGAAAAAATTATTCCAAGATGCTTCAAAGACAGAAACTAGTTGGTTTTATAATAGTTTGGTTAACCGCCATTAAAGAGCAGCGCATAACTGTGTGGCCTTGGTGACATTGTGAATGAAATATTTGCAAGTCTGCCTAAAATCAGGTAATGCTAGCAAACAGAAGCACGTTGTTAGTCACACTCCACTGTTGCTTTAAGACTTTTAATTGGAAATACAGGGACAGAGCCCAGACTTTGAAATTAAAGTAGAAATTAGACATGTGGACGCTGTTGCTATGACAATACAGAACGTTAACATTAACAACATTAACATGCATTAAATTGCAGTGATTGTTTGGACCAGCTGCCCTGCAGTGATCTAAGAAATGTCTCATGTTGAAAGTTCAAACAGACGTAACTGAGAAGAGGACTTATTTAAAGTTATTAAGCCTGGCAGCAGACACCCTCGTGTTGAATGTAAGGTCATTATGCTGTGAATCACTATGCTGTGAAGTCTCAGAAGGATGAGAAATAAAAGAACAAAAAGACACTGACTATAGCTCATTGTTCAACATTAAAGGTGAAGCTGCACGTTTATGGAAACACAGTCATTATGTAGATATGGTACAGATGTGTGGAGAGGATTACTTTGAAGTATCTGAAGTACCTTTTCTTCAAGTAATGAGTGCACAAATTAAGCACACGAGGCACTTTATAGTGTCTTTACACTTTACAGTGTATTATATTTGAGTGAAGTGGAAGTTAATTTGACGTATTTAAGTCATAGAATGGATAATATGTTACTGTTTTGTCAAAGCCACTGAAGTGTGAGCACAAGTTGGGAACTCATCACATATAGATCCTCCTTAAACTCAAACAGTACTTTTAAATGTTTAATGTGTAGAGACCATAATATTTTCCTAAATCTGGTGATTAACTCTGACTAAGTTGCAAGGGAAAGCAAAAAGCATGTTAAAAGCTCCCAAAGTGGACCATCGTCTAGCTACCAAACTTGTGAAGTAGGTCAACACCAACCCTTTCATGAGCTTTATGCTCTTGGAAAAAAAGGACTGCTATATAGTACGTCTTATACTATCTAACATTGCAATGGTCAGTGTGTCAAGGTTTTGTATTTCTGGGAAGCTGGCAGCTTCTGACACAACACTAGTGTTTGACACCCTGGAAATGTTGGAAAAAAGAGGACAACAGAGAGGCACAAGTCTCTGCAACTGCCAAAAACTGGTAAGTAGACCTTTAAACTTTAGCTTATTAGACTTTTGTCAGGATATAAACTATAGAAAAGATTATATAATAAGATAAGAATAAGATTTAAACATGCTTATAAAGAGAGATGAAAGTTGAAGCGGTTTGATACAGAAGAAAGAAAAATGACGAGCGTGCACAGACATCTACCTGTCACATAAAATGAGTTCACTTCTACTTGTGTCAGTTTATTAAAACATAAAGAACAACTTTTCCAGGTTCTAATTAAAAATAAATGTGTCTGGGCAGAGACGCACACAGTAAATAGTTGCAATAATGGTGAAGTGACAAGTACTGTAAAGACGTCAACATCAACCACCACCACGCAGTCCGTGTTTGTTTCATTATCATTAAATAAGCCACATTGTGGGTGTGAAGTGATTGTTTTGAATCCTGTGCAGTCAAAAAAAGCGGAACGCTTAATTATAATAATTTGGACAAACACCCTCCTCAAATCAGCCCCCCCTCGCTTACATAACTGACAAAGTGACAAGTTGGTAATAATGTTGTGAAATGAGCAGTGGTGGTGGGTTGATTGGCGTGCAGACACTGGAGCGACTCTGTCACTTACTCTTAGCACTCTGCAGGCTGCGGTTGTATCCCACGGGGCTGAAGAACTCAAAGATGAAGACGGTGACAGCCACGACCGACAGGCACATCACAAACATCATCACCCACACCGCTGGGCTGTAGGGCTCTGCAATACACCAACACACACACACAAGAACGGATAGGAAAACTTTAGGAAGTTTTCCTGACATTTACTAATTACCACTTCATAAAATGGGAATCTGTGTGGACAGTGAACAAAGATTGATGCCTAACAACTATAGGTTTGAGAAGACCCTTGTCATCCCATGCACCAACTGTTTCTGGTGCAGTGGATGTTATAAAAAAAAGTCTGCTCCTCCAATATGCAGAGGGTTAGGATTAGCACACGGGGTTACTTAGACCCCAGAGGGTTAAATCACTTGTTCTAAACTAGCAAACAAAAACGTTTCACTGCACGTTTCTAAATGTCACTGTGAACCTGATCTAAACAAGAGGCATTGTAAGGCAGCGACAAAGAGAGGTTGTTTGATAGTTTGCTGGGATGAGCTACACACAATCATAGCGTCAGCACTCTGTAGTACAAGTACAACCTGCAAGTCCATCCATCCTTTTCAAGGTCGCAGGTCGCACTGGAGCCTATCCCAACTGTCTTAGGGCGAGAGGCAGGGTACACCCTGGACAGGTTGCAATTTAGTGTTTTCAATTAACCTATCCCCACTAAGTGTGTCTTTGGACTGTGGGAGGAAGCCGGGAGAACCCACGAAAATGAGAACATGCAAACTCCACACAGTTTGGCCTGATAGTGGAATTGAACCCAGGACCTTCTTGCTTTGAGGTAACAGTGCTAACCACCGTGCTGCCCCAACCTGCAAGTGAAATCACTTTTTTTATTTCAACCTGCAAGTGAAATCAAAAAAAAAATAATTTTTAAACTATATTTTGTTGCAAAGTAACTGAACTTTTTACAGGGTTTTATTGACTCTGATGGTTGATTCTATACAGTACACACAGTTTTCACATCCCAGTAGCCATTGAAATTGCAGTTATGGCTCGCTCCATATTAATTTACACAGGAGCTTGATCCTTTTACCCTGAAATACTCAGACACAGCAGAGTGTCAAGCTCCAAGCGTGACCTTACCACTGGTACAACTGAGCTTTTTTTGCCTTTGTAAAAAGACTGCATTTGAACGTCTTGATGGTAAGATGAAGATGGCAAAAGATGGCGAAATCTTACAATGCTGTGATTGCAGCCATTCCCCAACTCTCTGTGAATGGTACTCATGGCCATCGATCAGTGGTCTTTGATCAGTGGTCTTTGATCAGTGGGTTTTGGTCAGTGGTTGTTGATCAATGGTCATGAGAATTTGCATAATTAAGATTAAGGAACTGACCTACCAGCCCATTGTTCCTTCAGTGGGCTGGTTTCAGTCATTATGCAAATGTACTGTTTATAAGATTTGGGGAAACCTGCAGTCAGCTGAGACTGAAGAAGTCACTTGGATGAGTGACGAAACGTTTCTCCCCCAAAACGCTACGTCCAGATGAACAGAATCAACTTTTTGGAGACTGCATTTGAACATTTTGAAAATTACAGAGAAAAATAGAAACCAAGATAGTAAAACAAAGCTAGATACTGTAGGTCATTCTGTTGTTGGTTCTATTCTGTGTCAGCTCAGATTCATAGTAAATTCAACCAAAACATAAATTGTAATGAGAGAAAAGACATATCTCAAAGCAGGAGGGATCACAGAAGTGATGAAATATTGAATGGGATGTAAATATTTTTAATCAAAAATAATATAAAACATCTAAGTCCGAGTCAGGGATTTGATTTTAATGTTTTTATTATGTCCATGAATATGGAGAGAGCATCCATGTATTATACATTTCAGGAAAAGAAATGTGTGCTGAATAATTTACAAATTGACACTTTCTGTTTCTGCCACTGTGTTGCTGCATGACACAGCAAATGAGCAGTCTTGTATTAAATTGTTAGACGTCTGGATGTAGACAGGAGGAAATTGTCTCTCCTCATATCAAGTAATGGGTGCTAGTCTAACTGCTGGCAGAGGAAACAAGCAGATTCTCCTGAGATTTGCCAAATTAGTGAGGGATTTGCTGCCTAGACCGACATTGGCAGATGTAACACTAATCAAACAGCACCGGAGAGATGGGCTGAGCTACTGGGTCGCCTCATCAACACTTTAGTCTCTCCTTGTGTTACTTCCAGGATGAGATGCTAAATCAAACGTGACTGTGTGCTGACATACCAAAGAGTAACAAGCACCGTTTATATACGAGGCTTTTAGCTGTGGCTCCCGTGCAGAGAGACACACAGTGAGGGAGCAGGTGGAGAGGCTCAGGATTATCCATTAAACTTACTGCCAGACAGGGTTAATATGCTTTTAAGGCTGCATGGGCTGCCAACCCGTGTGCCACAAGGACTGCGACGATGCATTATAATTTCAGCTAGGTTTTCATTGTTATATTGAATAATAATTTCATTTCATTCTGTTTTTGATAATCATTTTCTTTTTATTAAATTTTGGTAGAAACATTTTCAAAATCATGCATGGAGGATACATTTTTAACACAAAAAGCATCAAACTAGACATGGATCATAATCACAAGGAGGCTGTCACAAGGAGACCTGAATTTTAATCGAGCTTAATGCTCGTACAAGCAGGCACAAAGTCAAGCTTAGCTGAAATCACAGCAAGAGAGCTGATGTCAGTGCCAGCCCATATCATCTGATGGCTCAGATTACACAACTTTAAATGACAAATTCCATTTGGGAGTGTGGTTTAAGCTGCTTTAGTCTGCCTAAAGTTGCTATGCATCTGCAAGCTACTTTGCAACCCAACTCCACACCAGCTTCTCCTTTTCATGCTATATCTGACCTAATCAGTTTCAGATGGTGTGCTTTAGGCGGGGTGGCTGTGGGTCATCTACTAACAGGAAGGTTGGTGGTTTGATCCCTGGCCGTTCCCTGGCGTTCTCCCTCATTCATGGCCGTGTGTTTCTCCGTCTATTACGTTATAGTTTCCCAGTTTAGTTTGTATGGTTTTGCTCTCCAGCAATAAAGCTGTGAATTTTGAGTTCATTCCTGCCTCCGTGAGTTTGCGATTGGGTCCTCATCCAGCCTGCACACAGCCGAAACATGACAACTGCGGTTTTTACCAATTGCATGTGTGCTGTTAAACATGTAAAGCGAGAGGTGTTGGTGCCTGTAATTTATGTATGAAGATGTGCATGTTTGCATCGGTTTAAGGTTGACAGTGCAAACAGCTTCTTTGCTCAGATGTTTTTTTTATGTGCACCCTTTTAATATGTTTTTATTGTGATGTTTAGTAATATCTGGTTTCATGCAGCAGTTCCTTTCATCCAAAACAGTTTTCTCCTTTAGGGAGACAATAAAGTAACCTCAACCTTAAAATGTCATTTAGAGAGAAAGAACATTTAAAAAAGATTGATGAACAACAGTTTCAGGGAAAAGGATGACTACAGAACAATAGTTTGTTTTTTTATTATAAAACATTATTCATTGCAACCCACATTAAAGTTTTATAATGAAAATAAATGCTGAGTTTATTTTAGTATATGTGAAACCCTCTTAAGTTTGCCATGCAACATTATGGATGATTAATAATGTAATAAACTGTGTGTCACAAGAACAACATCAAAGTTGCACAAGAGTCTTTGAATTATACATTTATAATGATTTTAAATTAAATCAAGAGTTGGACTGGATGGAAACGTTTGCTGGATTTGTGCTGAATCTAGCCGATACCCACGGTCGCTTTAAATGTTTTCTTCAATTTTCTTTTGAATTTTCATATTAATTTATTTCTTTTCAGGTTCTAAATCTAGTTTTGAATGACGCATTCTGATTTTTGAAAGGCACTCACTGACGTTTTTAACAAAAGCCAATAAATAAATACTGGTTGTCTGCTTGTTTTGTGAATGACTTTTCCTATACAAAGAAAATGGTTTAATGATTGTTTTGTTTTCTGTGTCTAGTGTTATAGTGGAGGAGAGCGTACATAATAACAGTCATTAACAGAATGTTGAAAATGATGCTACTGAGTAGAATAATCTTTGTAATATCTAATTTTAGGAACACCTCACAGGCACGACAGACTACAGTGCAATGAAACAAAACAACTACAAGCAGAGTTAATGTACACGTGCCTGGCGTAGCACCAATGAAGAATCAATACTGTCCTTGTTGGAGTGCCCACACAAAAGAGGATTTATTGCAGCGTCATTGGACAGAATTATGCTGCCATGGTCGTAAATAAATTGATAGCAAAATGTAAAGCAGCTAATTTGTGTGGCAATAGCAGCACAACTGCAGCAGTGTTGCAATGCTCGAGTAGGTTTTAAGAATTACAAACAAAATTTCTGTGGCTTGTACTTAATTTCAATTAAGCATCATACAAATGACGATTTTGTAGCCAGTCATTTTTGTGTATCTGTGAGACATTTCAAATGATTTCTTTTCTTTAACCATTTCAAAGCATTTCGTGTGTGAGTTTTGGAAGCAGTGCTGAGCTTCTCTTTAGTATATTCTGAGGGAAGTGATTCGATATGTTTGATTACATTTTTTGGTGTAAAGGCATTTTCAAACTCAGCAGCAGCGAACGCTGAACAAGCAAAGTTTGGGGAATTGTGAGTTCAGATTAGACACAGCAGTGGATTTATTGACCTGCAGGTGTCGGGAGGTATTTGTGTCTTTGTGTAGTTGAATCAAAATTGAACTTGATCAGGTTTACTTCACTTTCACTTATCGATGACATGAGTATGCTGGGTTTTGTAGTGCTATTAGCTTTGAGTTATGTACTCTCTCAGTGATGTTTGGTTTCCAGCAGCCACATCACCATTTTGCAGAGGAGTGCATTTAAACAGGGAAAGTCAATTCATCAAGACACGTGTTCTTTTTCAAAGATAGCCTCTTTAATATTCACACCTGGAAGCCACCAGGTATAACCACAGTCTGGTACTGGTGCCAGCAAGCAGAGCCACTGGAGTACAAGAACCTAGCGTTGGGTTAATAAGGTGTATGCGGCCTTGCTCAAGGGCATTTTAGCAGTGGTTGTTAAGTAAAGTGACAATATTATTAATTCAATTTGGTTGCCAGCATGTTCCCAGCAGTAATAGACAGATTCAAACTGGTGACCCTAGTTCTCTATAGAACCAGAGTAGGAATAACCCAGAAAAGTCGCCTTATGTCATAAGTCTGTTTTAGTGAGAATGGTAACAACATTATAAAACTGAGTGCTGATGCAGTTAGAAGCTGAACAGCATAGGACATGGACACAGTTATGACATATTTAACACAGTAATGTCATTACAGTATGAAGTGCATAAATAAAGTTCATCTGCTTAATTTATTTTGAGATTTTACCTCATGCACCAATGCTCACGATAAGGAATACAGCTTACTAGTTCAACACTGATACCGGGTCAGCATGCACAGGTAGCCGTGGTGTTGGTATGGTATCACAATTAGAAACCGCTGAATTGCTGTAACGCAAGTTTAAGTAGTTGTTATTTGATTTGCTTCTATAGCATGTGCACAAAGTTTCACAACAATTTGGTATAATTACCGGCTTAATCCAGAGTGCCATAAACAATTACGATCACCTTCTCTGCCTCATCCCACCAGAGTACTTCAGTAAATGGTATGCTAATCTGCATTACGTATACAGCAGGCCAAGGAAAACGATGAGTACAATTAGGTTTGCCTGCCACTACACATTTGAAGCTTAACTGTGCAGAGGCACACATATAGAAGTACATATATTTTAATGTCTCAGGGAATATTAATACCAATACAATGACTGAATCCTGTATAGGAGGTAATATTAACAACTGTAACACTGTTGCTTTATCATGTTTTTTTCTTAATATTGAATGATAACAAACATTTGGGAAAAGGGAAATATTGGAATATGAAATATTAAAATATTTCATTTAAACTTGCATTTGAAAAAAAATACAGCTTAATTTCACCTGTTGGCTCATAAGATGCCCACCTGGAGACAACAGTGCTGAGAATGCAATGCTAAATCAGTGAAGTACTCTTTGAACATTAGATAACATAGTTCATCACTCACTTTTATTGACTTTAACTTGTAGAAGCACAAACACACACACACACACACACACACACACACACACACACACACAGAATTTTTTTTTGAGAAGCTGAATTCACTAAGCTCACAGAAACTCTTAAGAAGCTCCTCACAAATTATGACTTGGGAGTTTTGTTTTACTGTTAGTGTATAAAAGCTTTTACCTCTGAAATGCCAATATGAGTGGCAGGCCTTCCACTGCAGCTGACCATTCTTCAAAACAAAGCGCGCGCACACACACACACACCTCTGCCTTCATTTCTCCTCAGTCGCTCAATTTTCACATCCCCCTTTACTGGGTCCCTTGACAGTTTAAGTGTTTGTTATTATCCAGGCTTTGAGTGTGTGTCCTGTCTCACTCTCAGCTTTGTAGCCTGGAGTTTCTGTGTCTGTAATAAGACCTTTGTGTCTATTTCACATTCACAAAGGTCACTGAGACTTTAGAGAATTAAATACGTCACAATTATTACTCTGAGTTTAGATTGTAGAGATTTGAAAATATTATGTAAAGGAAGAAAAAAACATTGAAATAATAAATAATAAATTTCCATTCAGTAGCACAACAAAGAAAACAAATCTTTAGAAAACTGTGAGCCCAGCTTTGAAAGAAGCACTAATGCACGCTGCAGGCAAGTAAACGCACCAGGACAATAAAAACTGCAGAGTCAGCCATTTCTCTGACAAAAGCGAGAGTTGGGGCAGCGGTACAGCATGCGTTTGGCATGGTTTTATTCATCTCTATGACAGCAGGGCTACACAAAAACTACCAAGCTGAATTTCATTAAACTTGGTAGAAAGGTGACAAAGAGTAAAAGGAAAGAAATGCATTCATTCATGTGTGGATCAAGATCATTTTGCTCTGGTCAGGGGAAGCATGTAGTTCTTTCTGAGTATCCTTGTACAGTTATTTTTGTTTTATCTTTCTCATTGATGCTGAGAGAAGCTTGCGCATTAAATTAATGTTTAGGTATTTCAAATCTGTTAATTAGTCATTAGTTACAGTAACAGATATGCAATCAAATGTGAGTAACAACAAATCATAATAAATTAGTTACTTCCTTATTATTAATGGATCATTCCCAAATGTGGGAATGGTCTGGGAATATGCAGAGGGCACCCTTGGAAAAGTTCAAGCATGTGCAGTTCAAAGTGCAGGAGGTATCTGCATGCATTCTCATGTCATGTTTTGCTACCATGAAAGAAAAGTACAGAGAAAGACCAGAACAGAGACATCAAACAAGGATTTAGTGAGAAAACGCTGCTTCAGAGGATGTCAGGTTTGAAAAAAGGGGACCCCAGCAGGACAGTCTTAAATATTTAAAGCCATAGGAAATGTTTTCATGCTTTTCAAACTGAACATGTACAAGAACCTGACAGAAGAGCATGAGACTGAAAACAGAAAGAAGGAGCTCAGCCCAACTTTGAGGATATCAAACCAATGAGTCCACTGCAGAATGCATCTATTTTATTTAAGATAAAATAGCCTCTATAAGTACTGTACTGCTTTATTCTTGTTGGTTTAATTTACTGTATTGTCGTCTAAGGAGCTTGGAAAAAAAAGCATCTGGACTTCACCTCTCATCCAAGAAGCTTCTTCAGTTCTACTGTCAAATGGTGGGAAGTCCCAGATTTAAGCCCTGTGGGAGTGTCTCCCGGGAGGGACATGGACCCCCCCCCCCCTAGTAACACAATCACGTGAGCTAAGGTGTGAAAATGGGTGTAGGTCACAATCAGCCAAGGTTTCGGGTGAGCTCATTGTGAAACCTGGCCCCACCCTATCATGTGATTTCCTGAGGTCAGATGGGATGTGAGTGGGCGTTAAGGCGTCTGAGAAGGGATCTCAAAACTGGATTATAGATGGCAGACAGTTGGTGTCGTAAACCATCGCCTCTCTTCAAAGATGGTCACTCACAGTGGACATAGATGGCGTCCTCGAAAGAGTGACCTTTGTCCTTTAGATGCAGATGGACAGCCGAGTCTTTGAGCAACTTAAAGAAGTCCAGATGCTTTTTTTTTCAAGCTCCTTAGACCACGATGACCTGGATGTCTGAGAACCTTCACAGATTTACTGTATTGTCATTTAAATGTAAAAATATGAAAAAAATAACCCGAATGCGGCATGTCTCTTTTAATTTATATACATTAACATTTTCAGAGATTCTTATCATCAAGATAATGTTGTTATAATAAAAAACCCTGGCCAATGACCTTTTCTTCCACATTGAAAGAAGAAACTAAAACTAATAAAAAGAGGCAAAGCTTTTACAAATGACACACATTTTCTTAACTGCTTGTCCAATTCTAGGTTTTTTGGAGCCTATCATAGGTGCACGAGCTCATCACATTAACCATCAACTGACATTTAAACCTATGTTCAATTTAGAACCACTAATTAAACTGACAGCAGCTCACTGGTGGATTCAAACCACCACAGTGTCGACCACAATGGTATCAGATTCCTAGGATTCATTACCATTTATTCTATTTTTCTTTACAAGGCCTAACGAACAGCAAGTGCATTTTAAACAAGTTGAGCATCATGCGGATTGTCCACATATTGCAGCTGCCTTTCTCACAGTTGGCCTCTTGTTGGCCTGCACGTGTTTCCCTCTTCACCTCTTGTTATTATTCTCTGGCTTTTCTGAGACTCCTCCGTCAGAAAGGATTGCCCTGCCTCTCAGAGCACTTCTTCCTCACTTGATTATTTCCTTCACCATTGACCTTTCCTTACGTGTTTGTGCTCACTCTTACCTCTGTTTGACCCAAATTTTTTCTTTTATATTCCATGCATTCACATGTGCCCATACACACACACACACGCACACACAAACGGCCAGAGCAACAGTATGGACTTGCTGTCAGCCCTGTGGCCCAGCAGACTTTAGACAAAATGGCCTTGGGAGCCTTGCACCTCCGTCCAACCATGACATGTTTCAGATTGTCTCTTAAATCTCCTCTGACAGATGGATAGATGTACTACTGCAGCTGTGCAAGTATGAAATCAATCCCTTAAGGAGTCCTGCGAAGGAGTCAGGTCTGTGATGGAGGAATATTAGTGAACTTTTAGAGCAGACTTGGTCGTTATTAAACAAGCAAAAATGAAGAAAAAAATAAATTGCACTTTTATTACAGGCTGGGCTTTAAGGGCTATAGAGAAACGGACAGTATATGGCAATATGATAGGAACTATTTAAACTATTTATGACATAATTCGTCATACAGTGTATGATGTTCTGCAGGTCTGATTTATAACGTCATGCATATAGTATGTGTGGCAGTAGAATATGTGCTTCATTCACACAGGCAGGTTTTAAGCACAGATGGAGGGTTTAAAAAGTAGTCGCCTGAGACGCTGCTCTGTGTTAACAAGTCATTTTTGCTACAGGGTATGATCTCATCTGGTCTGCACGACACGCACACACACAAATGCGCAGCAGCATGTCAACCAGCCGCTGCTCAGATTAAAATATCTGAGAGCATCTGACACAGCTCTATCAGTCTCTCTATCAAAGCCACTCAACCTCGCTCTCTCTCGTTTGTGTTGGGTTTATAGTGGTACATGACAGGACTTTCTCTCTCTGTGTAACACCATCTCTTTCTCTTAAGCACATTCTTCATCCATCACTCCCTTTCTTTGTTGTCATTTCTCTCTGCTTCCAACTCTCTACCTCTCTCAAATTCCATTTTTCGTGGTTGGAAGTGTGTGGAATTAGTCTAAGAAGATTTGTAAATTAAGAGGTGTTATCTTAGGAGAGGCCAACTTTGATTGAGGCATAAGCTATATTTTTTTAAAAATGACTGGAGAAAAAAAGTTAGCTTGTATTGCTGTGGGGGCTTCTTTGAATGCTGAGAATAGTAAAGCTAACTGTGCATTTTGAGCTGTGCTTTGAGATGCAAAGCTGGGAGTTTGAACCTTTTTAACTGAAAGACAAAATTCACATCAGAAATGAGGGCCACTTACATAATTTAGAAATAATGTACAGTACTGTACAGCGTTATGTAAGCTATCAAGGCTGTTTTAGTACATTAATTAATTAATCCTTCAACAATCCTTAAGATTAAAGGAAACTTGAAAGCATTGTAAAGTCCATTAGTGAATAATAGCTTATGCATCTGGGTCCTCTTTTGATGACTCATGTAGTTGTGATTTAAAAAATAAAATGTGACTTTGCTAATAAAAAAGCAAAAACCATATCAGATTTAATGATAACCATGTTCCAGGAAGTGTGAAAGAGTCTCAGATGTTCAAGCTTTATTTTTGGACATCATGCATTGTGAATAGGACCCCAGGGTCAGAGCTGCACAGTAATGTCCCGTGGGAAACAAACTCTGATTTGTACTGCACCATTGTGTACCTCAACACTGTAAAAAATTATTTGGCTACCAAGATTATCGGTGACTGCCATTACGTTCTACTCGACTCCCTTCAACTTTGTCGTCTTCTCTGAAACTCAGGTTGCAGGGTCACTGTTGTGACACAGTATAAGAGATACAGTCTAATGCAGGTGGATGTGGACACGATGGGACTTCCAGGTAGCAGCAGTGCTGAAGTCTTATATATCTTACGTTAAATTTGTTTTAGCTATGGTCTTTGTCTGGAGTTGAGTTGAGATTTTCCTTTGCACCTCGTATAACCCCACAGTTTCATCAAATTAATTTTGATTCAGGTTGATTTTGAATCGTTATGCCCTGTTACAGCTGCCCTCTCCATTATAGGACTGTGCAGCATTTGCATGGTGTTCTTGATGGGCAGCAAACAATAGTTTTATAATCACAAAATGTTCAGCTGAACATCTTGACAAATGCTTCACAAATCGCCCAGGTAAGGAAATCCCACAAAGTTGATTGTGTTCACTTTGACATTGTGTTTTCAGCAGGAGAAACTGCAATGGACTGACTAACAATGGCTCTGACAGCCCATTGTTAGTCAGCGGTGCTAGTTTTGACCATTATGCAAACGACTGTTTATAAGGTTTGGGAAACCCGCAGTGAGCTGAGATGAAGTCAGAATCAACTTTCTGGATGTTCAGCTGAACATTAAAGGATGCGTCCTTCATTTTTGTAGCCACCTAGCTATAAAATTTCTTTTCTGTTAAAATTTATATTAATATGTAAAACAGTTGTACAGCTTCCACAATCTTTACGGTGTATGCTTTGGAAAAAGCATGTAATGAAAATATCCAAGACAAGGGCTGTCTTGGATCACGACCCCTCGAACAGTCATTTAATTCAGTCTCCTTGAACCAGCTGCTTTGAATGTTAACTGCAGTCCTATATGTGCCTCCTATGTAGTCAGCCTCCTTCACCTATTAGTAAGATAGAAAATGTGTTATCATCCATTCTGAACATTGATAAACAAAAAGCAACCCAGACTATAGACGACTCCATGCAGACGTGTGAAATGTAGAAAGCTGAGATTTGAGAGTGTATTTTAACACAAACTGTGTTCTTTTCTTTAACCTGATCAAAGTGGTTTCGGTGCTAGTCAAACCAAAAGCAAAAAAACTCAGTACAAACTTTAAATTCAACACGAAACTGGAGGGTCAGGCCTCCAAGTTAAAAATCTTCTGCTTTTACATGAGTACCAGCCTGCTGTATAATAAGACCTCAGGGCCTCTTGTAAACACTTGGGCAATGAGGTGGATTTAGAAGGATGTTCCACACTAGCGGTAAAATGATATTTGGTCAATACTTTAAGAGCTGTTTGTTCTTCTAATCTCTCTCTAAGTACTGCCACACAGCTCTCACTACATAACCACATACAGCTCTACCTCACTCAGTTAGGATGTCTTTTAGTAAAAGTATTTCAACATGTAAATTTCAATTATTTTGATGAGCTCATCTTCACCTGTGGAAGGGAATAAAGTCCGACTGATGACAAAAACAAAACAGCGAAAATCCCCTTTGGTTTGTTTCAAAACGACACAGCTAAGTAGGGCACAGAGAGAGTGCATAACATGTGAGTGTTTCTAAGTATATATTCTTTATGCTTTCTACTGGGCCTATTATAAGCCCGGTATTTCATTTTGTGCAGTGCACAAATTTAAAATTTAAATTTAGTTTAGCGATATTTTCTTCAGTCTACCCATCTTTCATCCACAGCTGACCTGAATTGCTTTTTAAAGGGATTCTTACCTTCTCCTTATGTAGCACCATTTAGAGTAGAATTTAATTTTGCATTAGAGAGCTTGAAAAGGGTTTGTGATGCTTCATGCACATCTATAAATCCCATTTTAATGTTGTGTATACAGAATTTAGTGGGATACAAATAGACTTTATGATAGAGTTTATGATCCCTACTTTAAAGCTGAACATGGAGAAAAAACATTCCTACGTAGACTTATAATCCAGGGTGTTCATATTCAGCAATCTCATAAACTACGAATGCAATGTCAATTATTGTTTTTGGATTGTAGGTGAGCCTCTGCTCATTGAGTTCTATCAGATGTTTAGACACAGCTTATAGAAGCAAATAAGGTATTGATTTAAGCATTTTTGCCAATTTGTCCTGATGGTTTAAAATACTTCATGGAAAAAAAGACTGAAAAAAGCTAAATTAAAAAAATGAGTAATTTCATCATAAATTCACTAAAAAACTTCACCAGAACTTCAGATTTGTCAGATAGCAATAACAAGGGAAAATATACAACCTGACCCCAGTAAGTAAGACACAAGATGACACAGAATGAAAAGAAGGAGCTAGGGTGGAGATGGGTTGCCAAGTAGCTTGCATCTGCAGGTAGGCAGGCATGTTACAGGTACTAAGCTTGACTTGGAGAAATGACAGACTTATAGAATGCTAAAGTGTACGTTATTAAAAACATCTTACCAAGGAAAGCAGAAGGTGATACTGTGCCGTTACTGCGCGAAACCATGACACTGATGCCAGTCTCCACAAATGGAACTGAAAACTCAACAACCTCTGACCTCTCTTCATTAATGGTGAGTGAGCCGATAGCCATGTCTGCCCTGTTGGACACCACCTGTAAAACAGGAGATCTGAAGTTAAACACAAAGAACTATAAAACATTATATACAAGGTAAAAAGAACCAAGAAAAAACAGATTCACTCAAAGCTGATTCATTTTTTAAAAAATAATGTTTACATTTTTGTGGTATACAGATGGCAAGGAATAGACAGAAACAACAGTTTCTCATAGTCATTGTGCAGGAGAAATGCCATAACTTGGTTCTGTGTAGACCTATCATTTCAGATCAGCATGTTGTGCCTATTTATATGAGCAACACTGTAACAAACTCTAAGTGCTTTTAATGACTTTCACAGCTACTACACACCAGGAAAACCTGATTTAAGCTGATGTCCTGTGGCAAATCTGAAAGAAGTCCATACCCTGGAGGAAAGAAACTCTGTGTTGGCACACAAACAACACCTGTCACTATCCAGTCACTACCAACTTGTGACTGCTGAGGATAGAAACAAAGATCAATTTGTAAACTGACAGTTTTTGCTTTCCGCCCAGCTTTCTATTCACCACAACAGACCAGAATAGCATCCTCAGCTTGTTGTTGTCCTAATTCACTCTCCCCTCACTTGTGAATAAGATTACAGGATACTTCAACTCCTCTAGTTGGGGCAGCGACTCATCTCTAACCTGCAGTGGATACTCTATCATTTTACTTTTAAGAACAATGGCCTCAGATTTGGAACTGCTAATGCTTTGCACTCAGTTGCAAACCAAGCTGCAGGTCACCCAGGGAGAACCACATCATCTGCAAAAAGCAGAGCTCCTGAGACCACCAAGTCTGACACCCTCCATCCCCTGACTACTGCTAGAAATTTTGTTCATAAAAATTATGAACGGAATTCTTGATGGAGACCGAAAACCCACCAGGAAGAATCTTGAATTTTCCTGGTAAGATCCAACCTCTCACTCTCACCAGAAAATAAGAAAGCAACAAGATGAACAGACTCTATAGGCAGTTATAGCACACACATTTCAATTATAGCACACAAATTTTACCTCATGCAATGCTCACTTTATCATGTAGGTTTTCCAGCCAAGCACTGGACAGTCACATTAACAGGTGGAATTTTCTTGATCGCTTCTTGGATTAGTTCTTGGAATGTAGCCAGACCAGCTCTTCTTTTAATCTGTGGCATAATCTTTTGACTGGGGTCTCTTGGCAAATGTGTATTTTCAAAAAGCACTAACCAAAATATACCTCTTTGGTCTCAATGGATGGCAGTTGGTAGGATAGAGCTACAATGTTATGCTCTATAACTATCTATAACTAAAACACCTTGAACAAACAGCATAGGGATCCTTTTGCCATGACTTGCAACATGAAGCTGTGCTGTGGTCCTCCTCACAGCTCCTCAGGCAGCTGTAAACGAGGCTCAGGCGGACAGAAGGTGACGAAGTCAGGGGATTCACAGCCCTGTTGGTGTTTCACCTGGCAGGAAGCAGAGTTTACTTGACTGCAGCAGAGGGACTGTGGAGGTTAGAGGAGCTGGCTGCTGACCAGAAGTTCATTAGTCAGGTCTGGCCTGGCACCAAAAGTCTGTGAAAGACAAAAGGCTCTGCAGTCTCTCAGCAGACACAACGGAGATGCTTTTCATCAGGCTCATAAAGTAGCCTCCTCTAAAATGTTCTTCCTCCTTATTTGTTAAAATCTTAAGCATTGATTGATACATTGTTTCACACAGTTATCAACTGTGAGAAAAAAGCATTGTATGAACTATTTGCATGTACAGCCATTTTTAATCAGTCTTCCATTTTCTACGGCTGAAAAGTAATTGGACAATTGACTGAAAAGTTGTTACATCATCTTTCAAACTTCTACTATACCACTAATCACCAACTAGGCATTGCAGAAATAATTAAAAATTCTTTGTATTTGGTCTTTTAACTTTTTGCAAGAAACATTAAAAGACCAAATACTGAGCGTTTAACTGGCTGCTTCTGACACTCCCACTTTCGTTAGTACAGCAACATTCCTCTAATTAGGATTTTAATTTGTTTTAACCTCCTGCAACTGGACAACTTCAGTCACAGTTTAGCAGCTCATTTCCTGGCTGGTGCTGCAAGAGAGGCCAGTGGAACGGTCGAGTTTTAGGTTGGCAAAGGGACCAACATGAAAAACTATCTATTTCATCTTTTTATACTTAGATTAATAATGTTGATATTTACATAAAATAAACTCCAATCCATTGATTGTTTTTTTAACCTAGTAACTTTAACTTCATTGCATTATAATAATCAGTGTTGTTTCAGGAGACCGTGTTGGTAATAGATGATTATCTCCCATGTGAAATGGCATCTTACAGTTACCTCCAGTTTTGTTACTGATGTTGTTCAGATATGTCTGTAATGCAATCACTAATGATTAAATATGGTAAGTTACACCTATAAAGATGGTGAAAGACATTTTTATTTTTTTACTTCTGCTCCTTTTTCACTCCCACAGCCACCCTGTTAAAGATTTATGTGTAGATTATCAGTAAAATACTGGCAGCAATGCTGCCGGTGGGTTAGCTTTACAGTTCTCCAACTGTTCTCCTATCTCATGCTACTCAAATGATATCATGCTCTGAATTACAGTGCACAGCTGTATTCCTTCACTTTTTCCCCTCTGTTTGCTTATGAACAATACATTTATATTATATAGCTGTCTTTTCTTACAATTCCACTTAAAAACTTTGTATTTTTTAACTGAAGTCGGTTACAACCCAGCAAGCTCAGATGGCAACATAACAACAACTGCCAGCTATTACTCATCAGTTATCATGTACTGTTATCTCTTGCCAATTTTTTGAAATACATTGCTGGACATTATTGGACAGTCCTCAGAATAAAGTCCAAAGTCAGCTTAATACATGGTGGGTTCAGTTATTTGAGATACAGCCAATACTTTTAACATCGAGAGTGTGACGGTATTCAAAATGTATTGCTGAGCGCAAATATACCCCAGGAAGCATATTGATGTAAGTATTTGACTGTTTTTTTACAGCACTATCTTACAGTCTACTATTTGGAGTAAAATCTGCAGATACACTTGATCACAATGATTTTGACTGACTATTCAAATAAATAAAATGTAATGAATTCAAGTGTCGATAACTGTCGCACTGGAATTACTCTGTCTCTTCTCTTTTTTGCTACTTTATACTTATTGGTTAATAGATAAACCTCACAGCCTCAAATACATTGTGTTCTTCAAAGAAGCACAGATGAGAGTGACCGAGAAGAAAAGAAAAACTCTATGTTCATGCCCTTTATTGCCTATGATATACATACTGAGCAAGTCAACACTCTCTGTATGAGATCAATCAACCTTCTTCGAATAAGTCCAGCCAGAAACTGTTGAACCACTAAAGTTTTTTTTATTGGAAAAATAGTTTGTGAAGCCTCTGGAGACCATAAACTTCTCTAAGAGTCTGATAACGCACAGGTTTCACACTTTTCATAACCTGTCATTAGTTGCTTCTCTGCTTGTCAAACTCAATCATTCCATGGTAATTACTCCATTTAATTCAACTTGTTAATTTCAAGATTTTTGAATACAGCGAGGTCTGAAAGCAACACCTGTGACACTTCTCTTCAGGAAGTGCTTCACTGCTGCATAGACTTCAAGCTGCGAACAAAAATGATTATACTAGGGTGATTCACTGTAAAGGGTGAAGAAAAAAAATAACTTTAAGAATGTAGGAAATTACTGGCTGATTGAAAGGCATTCAGGGAAGAAGGTCATAATATAGGTTCTGATAGAAATGATGAAAAATAGTAAAAACTGCCCAACTATAAAGTCTTTCACTTGAGAAGCAAGGTCACTGAGGTTTGCTGATGTCTGAGGGATTATACGCATTTGTCTTGGTGATATGTAACTTTGACAGGATATGATGGTTGGTTGGAATAGGATAAAATAGCAGCACAGAGGAGGAAAAGGACAAACAAATAAAACAGTGCACTGCTGCATATTGTCAACAGAAGTGCATATGACAGGTAAAGTAAAAGAAAAAAAAAGAGGGTTCATGTGGGCGGAGCTGTCCCTGTGCACATGTGTTTGTCTGCTGTGATAATTAGGCAGCTTAATGAGTTACTTAGCAAAGCTGAGCAAGAGGCAGCTGGGATGCAAGAAAGAAGGCCACCTGCATCTCTGAGGCCTATCTGAGAATGAAGCACAGCATACACAGCCTGTCCTCACAATGTGATCACATAATAATAATATTTAGTCAGGACCAGTAGACTCCACACTGCATATTTAAAAATTATGCTTACAGGTTATCCAAAGCATTGCAGAGTAATCCAATGGTCAATAGGCCTTCAGTGTCTCAAGAAGACACCATGAGTAGGTTTGACCATGGTAAACAAAGGTAGGGGCAAATTACTGGAAAAGCATGAAGGGCAATACTCCATGCTGCTGGCATCACAGTCACGTTTTCATACAAAGAATATTAAAGATGTGCTCTTTTAGGAATATCTTTGGAAGCTCAGGAGTGTCAAACATTAATCATTGTCGAGAAGGATTCAGTGCACCACCATACAAATGAGACCCAACAAACCACAAAACATTGCAGTAGTTTGAGGCCGCACATTCAAGGAGGTGCCACGGACTCTGCACTCGATATTCCTGGCAATGCACAAATGTTTTTGGAACGTTGTCAAATGGGATAACATGTTACAAGGTACTGCACAGACTTGTGGAGCTCATGCCAAGTCGAGTAAATGTTTATGCAAAAACGACATGCAATCCTCAACCTTAGAATGAGTGCACACCAGAAATGTCTGACTTTTTCCAAAACTGTCTTCATTTGTATGAAATAAAACTGCCCTCACAAAGTCCACACACACAAATACACATAGACTGTGATAATTTGCTTTCCCATGTTTAACTCCATGTTAAACCAACTTCATTAATCCAGCCGCCGCAGGGGGGACTGGCATCACAGAAACACCTTGGTATCTGCCAACACACACGGTCATGTACAAGCAATCTCACAGTCTGCATTGTCCCTCTCTCTCTCTCTCACACACACACACACACACACGCACACGCACACACTTCTCCAGCACTAATCTTTCTGACAGACTCCCTCCATATTTCCTCGCTCCGTCTTCGATTCAGGTCCAATCCTCTCTCTCAATGGGTCACGTTTTAAAGGGTTTGAGTCAGGATAAAAAGAATTTCACAGAAGCCCTCGAATCAAACCCCTTTTTGTAAACACAACAAAAGAAAGAAAAACGGAGTAGGAAAAATGATAGCAGCACTCTGTACTGGGAAAATGGAGAATTAAAAACATAACTACAATATCTTACTGAACACACAAAAAAGGGTCATGGTGTGTTTGTGAGCCAGGCTGCGAAATTTTAGAACACACTCCCAGAGGAAATGCTGTGTGCAAGCTGGATCTTTTTGCTACTGAGCACACATTTTTATAAACTTCCACTTTATCTCTCCCACATGCTGCTATTTGCATTCTGTCAGAGAGTGACAAGAGTTAGATACAAGTTATTTACTTGTGCGTTAAATACAAACATCCTTGAACAGAACGTAAATAGCTTTGCTAAGGAAAAGAACTGATGGCAAAAATGTAGTACAAATTTATACGTTTCTTTTTTCATGCAAGAGTTAAACAAAAGAAAATATTATGCTTTGTTTTAAACAAATAAGGGATCAAATTTATTCATTTCAACAAGGAGAAACCAAGCACACAGCTGTCACTCAGAAAACTAGGGTTCTTATGCTTATGAAACAAATTTAAAACTCCTGAATTATCACGATGAAGATTATTGACTCAGTATCATGCCTACTGTTACAGGTAGCAGTGTGGTCCTAACCTGAATAAGAGACTGGACAAATGAATGGATAAATGCATAGATGGGCCAGCCTATTCTAGTGTCTATCACTGTGTAATTTTAGTCAACACCCTGTAATCAGAAGCATGTCATCTATATGCTGGTTGAGTCAGTCCTCTGCTTAGACCATAAAAACCTCGGTGTCTCCTAAATGTAGAGATGTTTACAACAGCAGTGCCTGTTTCCTGTTGTCCTGCTAGGCTGGCTCCACCTTTTACACAGATGTCGAACCAACATTGTGAAAAGATCTCCTGCCGACTTAATGGCAGCGCAACATTGCCCACATCCCCCCCTGCTCCCACAAATAACAGGCAGCATACAAGAGGTTTCGAAGGCTTACCTCTCCTACCATGCCGTTCCACTCCCCATCAATGTTTTTCCCATGCCTCCCATTTGTCACCAGGTAAAGGTCATAGGTGAAGCCTACAATCTTGGCGAGGCGCTTTAGTACATCGATGCAGAACCCTTTACAGCAGTGCTTCATGGGTCTAACACCATCCACCACCAAACTGAGGAGATGATGAGAGAAAGGTGACATAGTTAAAACACTCTCTTAAAAACATGTTGTAAGATTGTTTTTCAGGTCACTTTGATCGAAACAAGGTTCTTTTCTGTTAAAGAAATTGAAAATGAAAGAAGTGAGGTTCTTGGGGAGTGAGAAAATGAGCATATGTTCTCCCCCTGAGGTGCTCATAACGGAGGAAGAACTAAAAGCTGAGGAAGGCGAGGAAGGTATGAATTATTATCGAGGGACTGTGAGTGGATCGATACTGACAGTTTGGCTGTTGTGTATGGGGAAGCAACGCTCGACAGGTCAGACAGTTCAGGAGGAAAAGGTGTTGCATTATTAAAATGGAAATAAACTCATTTTTTTGCACTTATTTCCAATTTAAAGACACAAATTTCCTGCAAAGACCTTCAAATGTCTCCCTTCTCCCTTGCTTCATACAGCAAACACTTTACCAAAGCACCATGCACATCTATATGGACATATGGGAATCCAAGTACATTTAGATGACTATCAGTCAAGTGCCTTCTGTGCCCTCCATCAGCTCTTTACAGCTCGTGGCCATTTGATGGTCCTTCAGTCACTTAGCTATGGCCCCCTCTTGGCTCTGTTCTCTAACAATGCAGAATGTGCATTTGTCTTAACTGACAAAAGAAGGTCAAACCCACAAGATCGAAATATTTAACTCCTCTTTACGTTTGTATAGATTATAAAATTATCATTACAGAAACTGTTAAAATACGTTTGAATGGAATGATCATGTGAAATCTAAATGGTTTTGTTTGTTTATTTTTTTAGAAAGTCAGTATTTGGTATGATTGTCTTTACTCTTCAACACTTCCTGAGCTCTTTTAGGCAAACTTTCACATAATTGCTTTCTTCAGGAATTGTTCTTCAGGCTTCTTGAAGGACATTTAAAGCTCTTCTTTGGACACTGCTAATGTCTGTCCTGTTATCTGTCAAAATGACCCTACATTGCTTCAATAACGTTGCGATCCAGGCTCTAGGGCAGGGATGTCCACCTCCAGGCCTCAAGGGCCGGTGTCCTGCAGGTTTTAGATATCACCCTGGGTCAACACACCTGAATCAAATGATTAGTTCATTACAGGCCTCTGGAGAACTTCAAGACATGTTGAGGAGGTAATTTAGCCATTTAAATCAGCTGTGTTGGATAAAGGACACATCTAAAACCTGCAGGACACCGGCCCTTGAGGCCTGGAGGTGGACATCCCTGCTCTAGGGAGACCATTCAATGGCTCATAGTGTCCCACTGTGTGTTTTTCTATACAGGTATGTGTTTGATGCACTGGCAGTCATTTTGGCATCATCGTCATACTGAAAAATCAAGCTGTGGCCAATCAGATGCCTTCCAGATGGCCCTGCATGGCGGATCAAAATCTGCTGGCACTTTTCTGCATTTATAACTCCATCAATTTTTACAAGATCCCCAAAACCACTGACTGAAATGTAGCTCCAAACTATAATTGAGCCTCCGTGTGTTTTGATCTTGGCTGTAGACACTCAGAGTTGTATCTCTCTCCTAACTTCCTCCAAAACAAACTGACAATTTGAACTGAAACTTTTTTTGTCAGTAATTTTGTGTCAGCATTCCTCACCCTTGCTTATGAATGGCTTCTTGACAGTCACCCTTCCATTTCTGATTAGGCTACTATGTGAATCATGTCGAGATGCATTTCTTAGGTCCTGTCTCAGATCTTTGTTGAATCTTTCTTCCCTATTTCTTAAACACATGACATTCAGGCACTGTTCATCTGCTGTATATTTTCTGTGCTCTGTGATTCATTGGTCAGTGTTCCTCTGGTCAAGTACGATGACTGAATATCTACAGTTCTGTTGCTCAAGATCCTTTTACAGTATGATTGATCATTTTTTGTGCATGTTTTTCAAGGCATTTTACAGGAGTGATGTGACACTGAAAAAGGACAAGCAACGTGTTGAGAAAAATACAGTTGCATTTTAGTGCCTGCTTGTGCTCAGGTATTTTTTTGTGACCGTGACCTTGGTGGTGATCACAGGAGAAAATAAAAGGAAAAAAAACTTCGCAAACACAGTGCAGCAGATCAAGGGAGCTGTGACAGGTGAAGAAAAACGATAGTAAATCAGCCAAACAGAAAATGCTTATATGTGTAATTAAAAAAAGAAAAATGAGAGTAAGAAGCAAGTATAGAAATGTATATAATGGAAAGTAATAAAAAGAAGTGGGTTGATTAGTAAAGGAGCAAACTTGACTCTCAGCCAAAATAATTGATGGAGGATGAACTTGTTATCTCTCTGTTGGCCAGGTCATATACTGGCAGGAAGGAAGCTTATCTGGGATAGACAAGGGGTGCAGAACACACACACACACACACACACACAGTTAGAGACATGCCCGATTTCTGCAAGACAAGAAAAGATTAACCTGCCTTTACTTTGCTTCTTCCATTATGCTTCTATTAAAGAGCTGTAAGAAATCCATGTTTCTTTCAACACGCTTTAATCTGATGTCAACTAACTTCATACATATACACACACAGATAGAGAGACAGAGACACAAATGTATTTTCTCAAATTCAGCCAAAATAATTCAGCTGTTTTTTATTCTTTACTCTACTGGTCGCAGAAGGTAAGCCTTTCTTTAAACCTTTTTCTGTATGTACACTCCACCTGGAAATGATAACGATTTACTGTCCTGTTCTTTGATGTGTGGCCAGACAGCTCAATTTTACAATGGATTAAGGCAGAGGTCCTTGTGGTTTCAGGGTGGTCTTTATCTAACAACTTTTTGAAACTTCTTTCCCACTCTCTACTACAGTTTACCAGCTGATAAGAGCTCAGAGAAAATAACACTAGAAGAAAACACATATTATGTACTGAAGCACCTCTTGTTGTAACAATCTTGATGTATTTGCTGATAGAAAATTGGGGTATCTAGTCTTCTGTTTCTCTCAGCGTATGGCCAAACAACAGGTCATCTTGCCTTGCCACCTATTTCAAATTGTTACAAAAACATATTGCAACTCTATTTCTATTTGTTTTCACAGCAGTTACTTTGTTTTTCATATTTTTGCGTATACCTATGGTGGTTCTTGGAGGTCAAACAAGAACAAGAGCCAGCAAATGGGAAAAATACATCAAAAGCTAAAAATAAATAAATAAACGGATAAACAAAAGGACTCAGTAAACACAACAGAAGTGAGTTTGAGGAGAAAAAATAATAAGGGGAAAAAACTAATTGCAAACATATATCATCAGTATTATTGGAATTATGCAATAAGAACAGAATTTTCTTGCATTTTTTTCTCGCTCACAACACCAACAAACCTCCTTATTCTTTGAAGTGCAATCTGTTGCATGTTTCAGTTTCTGTCACTTCTTCAACTGTTTTGTGATGCCGTTGTCTTTTTAACTTCTATTTTTTGTATGCTTTTGCAATATTTTCCCATTTGCTGATGTTGTTGTAAGTTGCAGTGCACCTGACGTCTCAGGGCCACCGTACATCCCATATATGATCTCTCTCCGTGAGCCAAACCAAAGGTTTCACCCCTGCAGTGATGAAGACAGTGTGGCACTTTGAGTAGCGTAGTGTAGACGTGCACATTTTCAGGCTAAAGATGGATTTGTGGATGCTATGAATAACCATTTAATTTGTGGAGTGTTTAGAAGTGTTTTGTTGTGTTTATTGTTTAGAAGATTGCTTTTCTGTACATAAATCATATGAACTAAAATACCATCTCAACCAGTTTTTATACATGCATGAAAACCCGAACATTTTGACATTACCAGCTAGAGCAGCGTATGAGAATGTAAATGACAGATTGTACATTAAATGGTGTTTAACTGAGCAATTATGCATGTCTTGTTCATACCCATGAGAGAACAGCACATTACATTTTTTAACAAAATCACAGTGATCTGATGTTTCCTCATTCCTAGCTACCAGTAGGAAAACTGAGCCCAGAGCCGAATATATTCCCTCTACTTGTGAGGAACGGCAATTCCAAATGTTTTCCTGATCTCATGTGGAGTTGATGTGTGGAAACAGCTAGACACTTGAATAATTGAATATTTTTTTGCAATGCAATGAATGGATTATTTGATGTTTTCACTTCTCTGTTCGTCCATCCAGGGGTGGTGGCTGTGAATTACCTGGAGTTAACGGGCATGCGGCAGGGTACAGAGTCCCGGATGCAGGAGCCAGTGCCTGGGTCAGCAGGTTCCACTATGACAAAGGGCCTCTCCTCCAATGTGACCACTCGAAGATGTTGGGAGTCATCCAGGGGCTTCAAGAAAGAGCCATAGCGAGACCAGGGGTGATACCGTAGTCGCAGGTGTCCATTCTCCCACCAGCCAACCTGCAGAGCATTCAAACCCACAATCAGCTTATTTCAGGACATGTAGCTGCAAACATCTGGTCACTTCTATATTTGTATGTTGGTTTAAAATATAGTGCAATATAATTAGAAAATGCTTAAGTTCCTTGTTCACGTCATCTCTAAGACTGAGACTTGGTGCCTGATGTTGAAAACTCATTTCAAGCAGCTGGTATCTGCAATCTCATTCTTTAAAGACACTGCTACAGCTAATGACACAAACTGAGAGTTCAAGCTTGGACTGATTGAGAAAAGCTTTGCCTTCCAGGTTTGCTCGTTCTTTGCCATAACAGTTGGTATAACACCAGCATTAGTGTTGACCCCACATCAAATGAGCCTCTTCATCTCGTGCTTTATTTTACCACAGTGCCTCTGGTAAACAAGAACCAATGTTAATCCCACTTTTCCACAGTTTTTCCTTCAAAAAACGATTGCCTTGTATATTCGCACATACATGGAAACTGAGCGTCAGCTGAAGGTTGAGGAGGCCGACAGAACATCATATTCAAAAAGCAGAGCTTCTCAAACCAGACGCCCTGCTTACACCGTTTACTTTCTCAGATCCCGTCTCTAAAGATTATTGTGTAGTTCAAATAGAGTTGGAAACACAGGTCATCTATGACAAAATGCAACCATTTCTGACTTTGTGTGAAGAATATTGAAATAGTTATACGTCTGCAATACTAACGCTTAGTTTCATTTTAAAGGGAAACTCTTGATTTGTCCCCAGGATGCCCATCCAGAGGTCAAATTCAATCACATTGTGGAAAAGTAAAATGACCAACAATTTCAAACCACTATAACGTTCCATTATTCCAACCCCAAGTATTTTGAAATATGGGATGTTTTTGTGTCCCAGTACTTTATTTGCACATGATTTCTCCTCTGTCTTTGTCTTTGGTGCATGTCATGTCATCTAATGACACAGTAAAGTCTGTTTTAAAAATCAGGGCATGTCCGATGTATTATATTTCCCTCCAGTCTTTGGATGCACAAAGTAGCTATTTAGAAGTAGTTTGTGCTTATCTGCCATTGTTCATGTTAGTTGAGTTGTTACTTGCAGTCAGTTGAATAGTGTTTGTATACATTTGTGCTGTCATTATGAACTGAATTTTATAACAGAGTTTGAAACTGTATTCGTGCTACTATCCTGTGTGCATCCATTGTAGGGCTGTGCGATATGACCAAAATCTCATATCCCGATATAAGAATTCTATCGTCCCGATAACGATATAAATCACAAAAATGTAACATTTTCTGTAAATTCTGTGACTCTCGGGCAGCTCGACTTGCGGGAAGTGTTTCCAGCTGCGCGTCATGTGGAGTCGAGTGTTTTAACTGTTTAAGCATGAAACTGTACATTTTTAGACATAAGTTGTAAAGGCCGCCGTTTTCTTTGTGAGTATTTATTACACGGCGTGCTGCGGGGAAAAGCCTGTTCTAACGTTTGAGTCTAAGGTTTATTTTTTAGCACCTGCCGGCTCTTTTTTAATTCTCATCCGTAAATAATCTGCTCTTTCACGCGATTCAGTTTATTTTGAAAAGTCTCAACAGGATCTTGAGCTTTATTGTGAAAGGTTTATGTGGAACATAAACAAGCGGACACGCGATGGTGTTATCGTCGTTGTTGCTAATGACAACGCATAAAAACAGGCGCTTGTCCGTCTGTAGTGTGGTTATATTAAATATAAGAGAAAGAGAGAACTTTAAGAAATGAATATAGCCACTACAGTGACCATCAGAACGATGAAAAAATATTGCCGTAAACAGTTTATTTTGCGACACCACGAAACAAACGATAGCGTAAAATGAAACGATAGACGTTTTTATATCGTCATCCGATATATATCGTTATATCGAACAGCCCTAATCCATTGAGTGTGTGAGCCCAGTGTCTATATTTTAAATGCAGCATTTCAAATAAAAAATAATATTTCAAATCAGATCATTTATAAACAAAGACAAAGTTAGTTCATTTTGTCAATAACAGGCCTTTTATCACAAACCAAAAATGTTATCTGTGTCTCTGATTTGAATTTCTGTACCCATTCCACAGAGAAACACTTGAAAAACCTGCACTTACACCATATCAGTAGTTGGTACATTGCTCCAGCCCTCATTGGGTCATCTTATATTATGTGCACTTATAACACCATCACATACAGTTGCCATTGTGACTATGCCCTGCTCAACTTCATCGCCTCCTCATCGCTGTTTGAGACACCTTTTTCATAACATAACACTTTGCAAAAATAATGATTTCTTCAGACAATGTCTACCAGTCACTGCACCCAAAATGCTTTGCAGGATCGATCATCATACAGAACATTGATTTTCTACCCTTCTCTTGTCAATAATTTGACAATAATCCCCACCACTTCTTACAAAGGCTTTTAAAATCAATATTTAGAATA
The DNA here is from genome assembly GCF_051167445.1 of Perissodus microlepis. NCBI lineage: Eukaryota > Metazoa > Chordata > Actinopteri > Cichliformes > Cichlidae > Perissodus > Perissodus microlepis. The sequence goes on along the minus strand of NC_140481.1, from coordinate 30,304,354 downwards.
TTTGATTTTCTTTATATTTTTACTTCTGCTTACTCTCACACACACAAACACACACAGACACAGCTCATTGTAACACTGCGTGTCTTCTGTTTACTATAAAACAAACCACTGCTGCTGCAGCTGCGAAGGTAATACACATCACTATCTGAGCACCAGAGGACCCTTTTCATTCAAAGACCAAACACTCAAACGCTCAGTGATGAGAGTAGCAATTGCAAAGATTGTTTCAGGCCAACTCACTGTTACAACAGTCTGTTTTTACTAAGTAGCAAAGCACATTCAATTACAAGACTATAAATATTCTTAAAATAAGAGCTGCCTATGAGTTTACATCAATATGAGTAAATCTGGCAATGGATAAATGAGGTTTTAGTTCATTTGTGGAAGTTATTTTTGACTCTTTGGTCCTACTCATCAGTTTTATTATTGTTTATATTTTTGGTTAAATGGTCACTGTCCTGAATTCTGTTCCTTTTCCAAGTGATGTTTCTCAGCCATGTAAACTTCCAAACTTCTTAAAAAAAGTAATCTTCTAGCATTAGTTGAAACTCCTACTCCAATGTTTTAAAGAGGCAGATGTAGATGGATTCTTCACACAAAGACAGAAATCCTTCTAACAAAAACAGTAAGAATACATGCAACTTTTTTTCAACAGTGGCCTCATAAACCACTATTAAGTGATGTCTGGCTGTATTTTACTCTGCTGGTCTGTTATGTGTGCACAACAACTGCAAATTGTAGTAATCAAGCTCTCCAAGCAAAACCTCTCATAAAGCTGCAGAGACAATACGATTCTAAAAGCATTATAAATTATGGTGTCGACATCATGAAGCTTGAGTAAAGAGTGATTTAATTAAATATATTCTGATACACAGAGATCAAAACAAGACATCAAGATGGGAGCATTCAGTCTAAAGTCTGTGTCTATATCTGACTCAAACAGGAGTTTCTGTATTTTAAATTCTCATTAAATATAAAAAAGGCTTTTGGTAAGAACAGGTAAGTATTGATGAGCAGAGACGTGGAGACTTTGAAAAGTTCTGAGGCTGTGGCCTTGAGATTTTAAAGGGGAACAATGGCACAAAAAACCAGTGAACTCCAAAACTGTAGATTTGTTTTTAAAAAAAAAAAAACTTATATAAAATCATACCTACATTGCAGCTTTTTTAGTGATGCAATCTAATACATGCATCACCTGTGCTGACATTATCGATCACTGGTCAGTCTAACCAAAATGCTTTAAATGGTTTTCTTATTGTCGCCACACTTAGTCTGCATATTATTTTAACAATTTGCATTCGTTTTTAAAACCTAATTTGATTTTCCTATCCTCCATAGGTGGCTGGGAGTGTACACTGTGTACAAGTCCACTCTGAAAGCCTGGTCTCTCGTAAAGTACCTTCTGAATCACTGTAATCGATCCACATCTCTTATCAAGTCCACAGTGCACTTACATTGTGACCCTCTGTGTTGTGAGGTTGTAAAACTCTTATTACACTTTTAAACTCAACTGAAATTGGATTAGGACTTGTGTGGTTTAAGATTATAGCTCTCTTATCAGGTTGATTAAAAAGGTAGTCATCTTTCTTATTTTATTTGCTCATTGATCCTCTGTAAACTCCAATGTTTACGCTTCTCTCAAAGAACAAACAAATGCAATACGACTTGCTGTTGTGTTGCATCACATAACAGCCAACTTCATAAAATTTACAGAACAAGATTTTCAAATCCTCATGTGAAATAAGGCTTTGCTGACAGCTGAACATCAAAAATCAACAAGAATCCTTTCATTTCCAGCACATTTTGTATTGGAGTGCACATTCTTACAACAAATTAGACAACATTATAATCCATTCATCTAGTCACTGTCACAGTTCCCCATCACTTAAAACCAACAGAACTGTGTCATCTGCAAAAAGCAGAGAAAAGATCCTGAGAGGACTGAACTTTACACGCTTGGCTGCATCTAAAATTTGGCCCTTTTTTTTTTTTTTTTTTTTTTTTTTTTGCCTGTCCCGTTTGGCTCTTTTGCCATCAGAATTATTGTCTAAAGGCGAAGAAAGATGCCCAACGGATTTACTTTACCAAATTGACCATCCCAGCCTTGCCGTAATGGTCCATTTGATTCACCTTTTATTGTTTATTTTATTTTCACTTGCTGAATACGGGACAGACTTGACTGGGGGAAAGAAGGGGAGAAAGAAAGAGGGAAAGAGAAACAGCTGAGAAGAGGGACGGGGGAGAAGGGCAAAAAACAAAAACCAACAGAATGGGCAGAAAAAAAAAAAAAAATGCATCTATCGATCACCTGGATCACCTGTTGAGAAAGAAAAAAGAAAACAAGCAGAAGAGAACAAGAGTAATAGAATAAACAACATCACAATGATATATGGGAATATGACAGTAAATACTAAATATTAAACATTATTGTGCAGCACATAAGATCAACAGAACACAGTGTGCTTTGAGGTAGGAGCCAAAAAGGGTGTAGTTTGTGGGTGTGATCACCCGTGTGTACACCTGTGAGCATGGACGCGCTTGTTTTTTTAAAAGGTTCCTTCATGTAATGATCTGCTAGAGGGTGTGGGGAGCCACTGCCCCGTCCTCCAGGGCATGAAGCAGGTATGGAGGAGATCAATTTGGCCCTTAAAAAGTATGGACTAGAATCAGTAGCATCCCAGCAGAGTCCAACATCCAATGTGAACCAAGATCCCTGTTGATGTACACGGTGTCCAGCACATATGGCCTTAAATCACATGATATGATTATTGCGCTCACATTGACCAGCAGAAAAGTCCAGCAACAAATGATCTCCCTATGAGCATGGAGCATGTTCTGACATGGAGGAGAGAATTAACAGTCACGAATGAGTGACTACAAACAGCGCTTCCTGCTCCCACAGACTACCATTTCTTTTAAACTATGCAATCTAGAGATTAGTAATACCTGACACCCATTTCATATAACCAGTGTTGGGTAAGTTACTTTAAATTAGTAACTTAGTTACATTACTAGTTACTTCTATCAAAAGTAACTCAGTTACTTCAAGTTACTCGTTACTTTCAGAGTAACTAGTTACTAGGGAAAGTAACTTTGGTTTTACTCAGAATTCTCTTGTTAATGTGTTGCTTCCGTAACTGGATACCCAGCAAGATTGCCAGTCTTCTAGCTTGCTTACTTGCCACAGTGCACTGTGCCACCTACCAATAGAAAGGAAAAAATAATGTGCACATTTCCACGAGAGAAATCCCACACCTGATTCTATCCTAGCCTGCTTTTTACATCCAACACAAAAACTGCAGTCGTGGTGCTTTCGATTGTACTCAGAACTCGGAAATTCTGCCTTCTGAATAGGAAGATGTAGGTAACACCAGACTGCAGATGAGCTGCATACAGGGCTGGACTGGGACAAAAAAATCAGCCCGGGCATTTTGACTAGAGACCGGCCCACCATTATAGGAAAAATCATAAAGCCTTTGAATGAAAATAAACACTGTTGTGACAGTGATGTACACTGTTCTGATGGTATATATGTATCAATCTATCAATTGTTTGTTGTAAGACTCAGATAATTATTTTTTTAAAAGTGAGACATTTTAAATGAGAATAAGAAAGTATTTCCTTGTGCCCCCCTTTCCCTTTTAATGCCCTACATGGACCCCTGGCAACACTTTGCTAGACCCGCCCCTGCACAGTTACCAGCTGTCAGCTACTTAGAAAAGGATCCTTGTGTTATTTGTCTCTCAGAAACAGTTCATAACTTCTCTTCAACTCATTCATGTTAACTAAAAGGTAAACCTGTTTCTCCATCACAGCTCTGATGATTCAGTAAGGACATCTCCTGGTTTCATCTGCATGTTTCCCTCTCACCACATATCCAAACCGATATCATGACCAGCAGCTTTACAGCTGTGGCTCCAGCAAACATCAGCTGATACTAGAAATTAATATTAAATAAATTCTAACAACAGCTGATCAAGCTTAAACGTGCTGCTGTTGTTTACCGCGACATCTGCTGGTTTCCTCTTTCTGGCGCAAAGTGGGTGATAAATAAACAAGAGAGAAAAGCCAATCGGCTGATCATTGATCAGTTTCATGATTGAAGTAGAAACAGGAGAGGGAGGGTGAGAGGATGAGAGAAGAAGAGGCAGCTGTGCAGCGTAAACACAGAATAACTCCAGCTTTGTGTCTTTTTCATTGTAGCTGAAGTCCGGGACAAACTGTGTTCCTTTTCACCTCAATACGAAACGCGTAATATTTTCTCTGAATACGAGACGATTCCGTTTTTTACGGGACGGTTGGCAACTCTAATAATTAACCTTATGAACAAAATAAAGTTCAACATCAGTAACATAGCACCACCCAGCTGTATAGAAACTCCGTCATGCTAGCTAGCACGCAGTACGAAAAAGTCAGCATAACGAAAATAAACTCCATCTAAACTTGGTTCATATCTGACCCAGATGGACTGCAGGTTATAACTTCTTACCTGAAGTTCAGTTCACCTGACGCTCTCGGACCAGCGGCGGCTTCGGGTCTCTCCTCCTCCTGCGTCCCCTTTCTCTCATCCACCTGCTGGCTTCCACCACTTGCTAATGTTACTGAATCTGTGGAAGCTCCGCGATAGCCACCACACGAAGTAACGAATAATGAGCCTATCTAAATCCCAGTAACGAGTAACGCGTTCCCGGTTTTGGCATAATAACTAGTTACCGTGCTCGTTACCACAATAATAACGCAGTTACTGTAACGCGTTACTTAATAACGCGTTAGTCCCAACACTGCATATAACTGATATATCATTCTTGAGATTGTGAAGCAAAGCATCATTGTCATCATATGACCCCTCAACTTGAATGTAGGGAATACACCTCCCAAAATCTATGGGAAACTGGAGGAGTGTCTGAATCCTAATGATGGAAGCATAACTTTAATAACATGATTTGTGAAATATATTACGTCGATGTCTTAGCAGTAGTTTTACTGATAATGTTTGGATTGCATCATTTTAATACAGTAAATTGCCCGTTGTGAACCACCTGTATTTTTTATTTAAAGTCTTCTGCACGTTTCTGGTAAATTTCTGCAGTAATTTTAAGGCCAAAACCAACACTCCACAGGTAAGAGAGTGCAGACTATCATCGGCATCACAGCAGATTCAGTTCAAATGAGAAATGTTTTATTTTCTTATTTAGTGTTTGTTGTTCCGCTGCTGCACTTTACATCGAAAGTATTACCACCTCCTAATGATCATGAAACAAGAGCCTTCTACAGACAATACTACACCTTCATTTGTATGTTTGCAAAGTTAAAACCTAGCTTGAGAATATATTCTCCTTCAGGTACAAGAACTGAACTGAAAACGATTTAAAAAGCAGCCAACTTTAAAAGACCTTCATAAAGCCTGGCCTCTCTTATACAAAAAGCCAGAGAAATTAAGGGTCACACAAGACTTTTGCACAATGTTAAAGAAATTTTAACCTAACAGAAAGCATGTAAGCCATGCTTATAAGTCAAATAGAAGTCTGAACAAGTAACAATCCAGCAAACAACAAAATGAAAAATTAAGTTCTAACAGTCTCAGTTATAGCCTCCACATCTCGTTTGAGATCTATAAGGAAGCCTGTGTGCAACAATATCATTTTTTTTAATTTAAAATTTCTTTTATATTACAGTACTGTGCAAAAGTTTCAGGCAGGTGTGAAAAATGCTGTTAACAAAGAATGCTTTCAGAAATATAAATTATTGTTTATTGGCCCCAAATGTATTCTGCAGCAGGACAACGACCCCAAACATCAAGCCAAAGTCATTAAGAACTATCTTCAGCATAAAGAAGAACAAGAAGTAATGGAAGTGATGGTATGGCCCCCACAGAGTCCTGATCTCAACATCATCGAGTGTCTCTGGGATTACATGAAGAGACAGAAGGATGTGAGGAAGCCTACATCCACAGAAGACCTGTGGTTAGTTCTCCAAGATTTGGAACAACCTACCAGCCGAGTTCCTTCAAAACCTGCGTGCAAGTGTACCTAGAAGAACTGATGCTGTTTTGAAGGCAAAGGGTGGTCACAGCAAATATTGATTTGATTTACATTTGTCTTTTGTTCATCCACAGCATTTTGTTGACTGATAGAGGTAAAGACCCTACAATAATACTGTGAAAATCTTCTGTAGCTAACATTAGAAATTGTGTTTGTGTCCATGATGAATTTAAACACACTGTTCTTTTATCTCTAATCTCCATTGCATTTCTCATCCATAAGCTGATAAATGCTCTTTTTCACCCCTAAATGCCAAGTATAATATGTTTGACACCTAGTTAGCATTTCTTTAAATCTGCTGTTTGATGTGGTTGTGGCCTGGTAAACCAAAGATGATGAGCTAAATGCTGAAATGCTCAACACAGTTGGGGTAAACTTCTCTATTGGGGAATTTCTCTACAAAATAACCTGAGCATAAGATATAAAAGAGCAGCACAACATTCACCTTTGTGAGCAACGGTGCAACATAATCTCTTATCTTTCAGTTTTTCTGCTTGCTTTTTAATTCTATCTTCCCCAAGCGTATGGAAAACAAGTCAGAAGCCTATCTCCTCTGTCAATATTGCAGCCTTCATTCAGCAAAAATTCAATAAAGGAAAGGTGAGATGCTTCAGAAAAGGGCTGAAGATTGTACTATGATTCCCACTGATAGAGCAGTACTTCAGTTTGCTGCCTCTTAGCACCAGGCAGAACTATAAATCGGCGCTTTCGTGTAAGGTTAACTATTGCCAGAAGACTGAAGAAATACAGAAGAAATACAGAGCTCAAAAGCAAAGAGAGACGGGGTGAGAAAAAACATAACTAAAAAAACTGAGACGTTACAAAACAAGTGCCCGTTGTTCAGCAGTCACTAAGCATCGTCAATATTATCACTGATCTGAATCTTGATGTGAGGCTTGCTATCTGCTGCAAAACAATCACCACCACCCTCAAACCACACCAACATTCAGTATAACTTTTTTTTAAACCTCAGAGTCCAGCATTGCAGCATGCTGCAAGCATTGCAGTGCAGCATTGTCAAGTTAATATTTTTTATCAAGAATGTGGGCAAGTGAAGAGAGAGTCTTAGAGGCCCTCTCAGATCATATATTTGCCATGACACACAGAGAAGAAGTGAAGCTGGTGACAAAAGAATTGCCAAATTAGATTGTACAACTGAATCTGACATCAAACAGAGCAAAACATTTCATCTGTTCTCTCAAATACTTCCACAGTTTCTTACTGTCTCTTTGATATATTGTTCATATTTCATGGTTTAGTTCACTATAATCATATGCTGTATAATCAGCATAATACAATGAGGACCAAATCTTGCAATTGCAGTGTGGCCACCTCTATAAAAGCAGATGTTTTGGCTATTTGCTGATCTTTGCAGGCGTGTATGCCCCAGCAAATACACCCCTAAATCATATTGTACTACGCTCTGAGCAGCCTAAAAATGCTGGCAGCCAGTGCCAGCGGTGCCTCAGCCTCCTATAGTAGATGCACCTATGGTATGAATTTGAAGTTCTAGGTGATTTTCAGAAAAAGTTGACATCTGACCTCGACCTTGAAGTCAAGGTCACTGAGATTTAAAATTTTCTGAAATTTTCAGTCGATATCGTAAAGAATTTCAAAATTCTTGGTGACATCATTCTTCAGTTATTGCATTTACAAGACTTTGAGAAAACCTGACCTCTGACTTCGACCTTTAGGTCCTCAGGGTCACTGAAATTCGAACTTGTCCAAGATTTTTAGCAGATGCACCTATAATATATAGTTCAAACTCCTACATCATCTTTTTCTCGAGTTATTGCATTCACAATCTTGGACCTGGGTGACCGCATTGTGCTTTTAAGCCTGCAGGGTAAAAACAGTTACGATCCTAAATGTGAAAGTTCATGAAAGCAAGAAAAAACAAAACACTGAATAAGTGTGGCCTGGTTAGAAGGGTTCCCAGGAGTAAAGCGTCCAACTTCTAAAAAGAATGCCTTACAAAGTTGCATCTGCATAACCCACAGGAGTTCTGGAACAATGTCCCTTGGACAGACAAGATCAAAGAGGACATGTTTGGACAAAATGCACAGCGGCACATTTGCAGAAAACAAAATATAGCTCAAACACTTCATACTAATTGCCAAACGTGACGGTCGGGGGGATAATTTGGGCTTTTGCAGCCACAGGAACTGGGCACCTTGCTGTCACTGTCACAAACTCCTCTGTACATCAAAGTATTCTAGAGTCAATTGTGAGGCCATCTGTCTCACAAAAGCTTGGCCAAAAGTGGGTTATGCAAAAGGACAAAGATCCCAAGCACAACTCAAATCTACAACTGAATGGCAGAAAAGACAATAATTAGAGTTTTGAGTGACTCGACCAAAATTCACCCACTTAAATGTTACGGCAGGACTTTGAGAGAACTGTGTATAAATGGATGCCTGCAAACTTCAATAAACTGAAGCAACATGAGAAACAGAAGTGTTGCTGTGAGAGACATTAACATAAAAAATCATGTGATTGAAATTTCCTTTGAAATTTACAGTATTGGCAGATTTGTTCAAAACAATATTTCCTTACTGTTAAAAATAATTTGCAAAAATACTTGATTCTAATATTATTTTAGTTTGCATACTATAATTTGCTGTAAAAAATATCAGTACTTCTTGTTCCTCAAAGACATATGTATTTGCAGTATTTTGTGTTATCTTCTTTTTAAATGCTCCTTAAATCATTTTAAATGGATCTTTTGTCCAGATTCTTACATGAATACTCCTTAAATGCTGTATAGTGCTGAACTTTTAGGTCAGTGTCGAGCGACTGTAGACAGGTAACACACTACAGCAATGAGGGACTTACTGTGATGCTATGCAGTTAACCCTTTAAGACCTACCATAGAACCGAGTCCGCCAGAGCTTATATTATATTTTTACATGCTGTGGAGCCATTTTTGGGAGCATTTCAAGTTGCTATACATCAATACAACCATTATAGCCCAAATTTTAATAATATGTCTGCATTAAGTGCATAGTAATTACATAAATTGCAAAAAAGTGCAATAAACTACAAAAAAATTGAAAATCGTTTTTGTTTTTTTAACATATATTTCTAGTTAGAGAAATTTAAGAGGCTTATCCCTCAAAACTGTAAATACAAAAAAGTTGCACAAAATAGTTTCCCACCACAGGAAATTTATTTTAAGTGTCTTCATAGTTTTATTTTTGAAATACACCAATTTTTATATATTGCAGGAAAAACGAAAATAAATATTATAGTACAAATTTGCAAAAAAGCAGCATATGCATCAAAATAAACTATTTCCAGCAGTGCAATATGAGTCCTAAGCATCCCAGAAACGACACAGAAAGTCATAAAGTCAAAGATAACTTTTATAAACACCAGTATAGGCTCATGAGGCCCTGATGGTAAAAAACTACATTTCCGCGAAAATGACGTCACTTCCGGTTTCGGGCAGGTTATGGCGGACATGCGAAAGTTCGCGCTGACGTCTATTCCAACCTAGGAAGTGTTATTAACAGCTGATCGGATCGGCAAAGCGTGTCTCTGGAATATTATTATTATTTTATGCAGTTTTTGCAAAGCTATATGTGGAAGGAAACTGTGACCTAGGACAAGCTGATGGCATAAGATGTAAGTACAACTCCTCCGGTTTCATATGCAAAAAAAAATTATTGCGCTAGCTTACGTGGTTGCAGAGCTACCGGGATTTAAAAATAGTTACCCAAAACAGAGCGTGCCCGCTCCGACCGGTTTTAAAGGGTTAAAACAATGTGCTTGTGTGTGTGTGCGTTTATGTTTTTCTTTAAAATGTTGATTTTTTTTTCTTTCAGGTTTTCATTCTCAAAATTAGGGAGACCTTGAGTCTGCTACTTGCCAGTAAACACATTGAGTCTTAAAAGGTCAGGAGCAAATGGAACACAGTGGGAAGAACAAAAAGGTTTACTTATTTCTTCAGGTCGAAGGAAAGCTTGAGGAATTTAAAGTACCCACAGAGGGAAGACCTTGGATTTAGTACTATTACTGTACAACTGCTCCTGATGGCAAAGATAGTGGACTGTGCATTAGCACCTACTAACAAGGCTGAAAAACACAGACAGGAGTAGAAGGATGGAAAGGAGGGGGCCTAGGGGACATCTAATATTGGAGAGAGGAGAGGAGGAAGAAGAGATGAGCTTCAGGCAGAGAGAGCATAAAAGGTGAAATTGAGCAGTGATGAGTTAGCATGTTTGATGGTGTGTGAAATTGTGGTTAGCCTATCTAGTTGCTACGTTTGGGTAATTAGTGCCAATTTACACAGATATGTACTGACCTCCTCCCAGCCTCTCCCGTTGGAATAGGAGATAACATCAAGCAGCGGGTTGGATAAATAGCCATCACTGTTGAAAGAGTAGTCCCGTCCACCTATGGATATATTGGTGAAGTACCTGCAACAGAGATTGGAGAGCAGATAAGTTCTTTTTTCTTTAATCTATATACCTCTAATATGAAATCAATCAATTTGAGTGGAATAGAAAATGGGAATGATGATATGTTTCTGCTGTTTTTATGGCATTAATTTGTTATTAATTTGTCTCATTTAATTTGCAACAAAGTCCTCTTTGTTTCCAGAAAAGTGTCTGTTTTGCCATCTTATTTTTCACTGACGAATTTCCATGATGTCTACTGAGTGCATCCATGAACCCTCAGCATTAAGCTCTGCTCACTTCTACTCTATTCTTATCCTTGTTATCCTGTGACTAATGCAAAAGTTCTAGGAAATCTGCAACACACAATTTTCAACCTTATTACTTCTTATAGAAATTAAAAATAGCAGAAACGTTGAGCAATTTCTGCTTCTTTTTATTAGAAAGAAATAGAGAAGCAAAAGGAAAAAGAATCAAGAATCAAGTAATCAGAGCTGTGAAGGTAGGGCTGAGACCTGCACTGCAGGGAACAAACATCAGGGATTCTGTGCTAAAGACAAAACACATTTCTAAGAGGAAATGACATTGTTGAGGTGCTGAGACCATGAAGTGAAGCAAAGACAAGATGAGGTGAGGCTAGGAGGGGGACGCGAGGTAAAGCGGTAAATTCGCTGTTTTGTAATGAAACATCTACCCTAAAAGCACCTGGAAAAGAGCACATCAAAGCATCCTAATGAAGCCTGCATGTTCCCAAAAACAAGCAACCTCACTGAAAGAAAGCCTTAACAACTCAAGTAACCCTTAATCAACAGTAATCAGTCATGGAAACACAAAAAATACACTGCAGAAACAAGATGAAAAAGTGATATACCGTAGTAACTAAACTGTTAGCAGCCCAACATCGGACTATACTGAAAAGAATCCAATTGAATTTGGTGAATTTGATTAATATGAATTCAGATGTTTGCAGGCCCATTGCCACAGGTGGATAAAATCAGTCTACTTTTGCAAACATTTATGAAAGATTCGGTTGTTCTAAAGAGCTCACTGAATTTCAGCATGGGACTGTAATAAGATACCAACAGTGCAAAGAGTGGTATTATTACAAAGTAGAAGCACTTTGAAACCACAGCCTCTCAGCCACAAAGTGTTGGACAACATCAAGTTAAAGAGTGAGGTTGCTGAGTGCTGAGGGGGCAACGACATGTTGACTCAGTATCTGCAGAGCTCTAAAGCACCTCTGGTGTTAACGCCAAAGGTGTTAACACCAGAGGGAGCTTCATGGCATGGGTTTCCAATGCAGCCACAGAACCTGGGCACCTTGCAGTCAATGCGTCAATCATGAAATTCTCTGTATACCAAAGTATTCTAAAGTTAAATGTCCGACAGCTAAAGCTTGGCTGAAACAAGTTTATGCAACAGAAGAACAATCCCGTGCACACCAGAATGGTTGACAAAGAAAGGAACCAAGGTAATGCAATTGTGCAAAGTCCAGACTTCAACCTGATTGAAATGTTGTGATGGGAACTTGCAAGTGACAGCAAACCTTGAACTGAAGCACCCTTGTTATGATGAGTGGATCAAAACTCTTCCACAGTGATTTAAAAAGACTGATAAAATCATCTAGAAAATGATTACTTCAAGTTATTGCTGATAAAGATGGTTCCGCAAGCGAGGGAATTATTGAGTGTACTACAGTTACAATGGCCATTGTCTTTGGACTGTGGGAGGAGCTGGAGGACCCAAAGAAAGCACATGAAAAACTCCAAACAGAAAGGCCCGAGCTGACAAGAATCCTTGAAACTTCTTGATGTGAAGTTAAAGTGGCAATACTGCATGACCTTGCAAGTAGGCTCTTGGTTGAAAACACTTCTAACTTCTCATGTTTTTGACATAGTCATCATTACCTTTATTTGACATGCAACTGCAACTCAAATGCACAATCTACTCAAAATATACTCCAGTCAGAAACTCTAAGATCAGAATAATTATTGAAGAGATACCTGTAAATAATAAAACAAGCATCAACCCACTTTTTTCAGCATCATTTCCAGTTATCGTAATAAACTGAATAATGCCAAATCTACTGCAAATTGTTTCACATTCTGAATATTCAGAAGGATTCATTTAATGGATATTAACTGGTTTATATATTTTTTTTAATGTCTCAAAAATGAGGCTAAAAGCCTGCTGTCATAACCTTTCCCATCCAGGCTCACAGTGCAGAACTGCTGTCAATACAAGAGCTCTCAGTCATTTTACTTATTTTTCTTTTTTAAATACAGCACAATGAACAGTAAAGGAGCACAAGTGAAATGAGATTTGGCTCCTTTATGAGCAACAAATGGTGGATTCAGTTGACTTTGTTCCCACTTCTCAAAGGGAAACTGGCAGGTTTATAGCCACTGCTTTAAAATCAAAACTTTCTTTCAGAATGGTCATGCAATGTATGCACAAAAATGATAATTCACTTCACGGCTTATATGCAAGAGATTTGGGAAAAACTGAACTGCAACTTTAACTTGTCATAAGCAAAAAAACAGAAAATCATGAGGCTGGGTGAATTCATTTTCGGTTATATTAAAATAGATTTCTACCCTTTTATATAACCATAACAGCCATAAGCTGCCATTATATCAGAATACAGTTGTGTATATGATCATCTCAGCCTTCAGCCGAAACAGCGAGAACACCTTCGGCACATCAGCTACAGATGTAACCTCGTAGACCACACACCTCTGATGGCATTTCTACAAAAAGAAGGCACATGTGTATGTGCCTCTGAATTCATGAGTACACATTTCATGACTGGAAAGTGTTTGACTTTCCTGAAAATGGAAGGCTTCTAACCCGCTGCTGTGCCCACAAGCAGCTGATGTTGCCTGACATCTGGCAGGTCCCCGAGGTCGTCAGTATTTCTGTTTCACCTGCTTTTACACCTGAGAAAAAGTCTGCCTCGAGGCTCGCAGTGGCACGAGAAAGAAATGTCTCCATCCCTTCTGCCAGGTAAAGCTGGATTGCAGCTGCGTGTAGGCTACAATGTCACACCCCCCACCCTCACCTCCCTTTTTTTCCTTTTACTTCCACTATCCTTTTATCCTTTACTTTGCCTCTGCTTCTTACTTCCACCCTACCATCTCAAATTCTCTTGATTTCCCCCCCCCCACACACACAGACGGTACAGTACAGCGCAGAGATGCAGAGTACAGCAGTGACAGCAGCAAGAAAGTCTGAAAGAGCAGCAGGAGCTGGAGTAGGTTGAGAGAGAGCATGAGAAATAAAGATAAGGTGGAAGGGAAAAAAAGAACATCTTGGAAACTGTGACTAGGATAAAAGTAAGAGACGGGGAGAGAGACGGAGAGAAAGAAGAGTGCAACAGAAGAGGGAGACAGACGCAGACAGCGAGAGCGTACGCAATACAGAGAATAAGACAAAGAGGGCTGCGTGGCACAGAAACATGATTCACTGAAGTGCTTCACTGAAATGGGTACCAGCAAATAGGTCTGCTACCGGTATGAACCAGCAGCTGCTACAGGAAAAATCCAAAAGATGAGATTAAGAAGCTCTTTAACCTGCAATGTAAATTTAACAACCATTTCTCTCCCCAACAATGTCAAATCAAAGGAATAGTTAATAGCGTAACAGTTTTACTTTTCAAGGCAGAGATAAGATGCAACGAGTCACCTCTCAGTAAGTGCAAGGTTTCATCTCAATGGTTTATTCCGTTATACCCCTTACAAGATCGCTGTTGTATGTGTGACGTCTTCAATGGAAAGCTTTGGTTTTGTTTGTGTTTTCTGTCCTGTAGGTTCCACTTGTCAATCAGACGAGCCGCGAGTTCCTTTTCTATGAATGTTTGTGTACTGAGCTGCCAGCGCTCATGCTAACTGCCCAGATCTTCCTCTACATGTACCAAAGAAACATCTGCTAAAGCCTCAGGAAACACCTTTGTTAAAAAAACACAACATAACATAATTAAACATTTTTGTCACAGTTTTGTTTTTTTCACCTTCTGATGTCACTCCTCATACAAGTATTTGAAATTTAAAAGAAATCACTTGATTTATTCTTTATTATTATTATTATTATTATCATCATTTTCAATCAGGGTAGGTCACTGGTAACTGCTAACTTTACTTTGCACACTGTTAAGCATGAATATCCCAATACCCCCTTCTTCTTATCCTTATTATATTCTCATATTATCTTATATTCTTATATTATTATTATAGCTGTCGAAATTAACGCGTTAATTGCGATAATTAAATTTTGGAATTAATTACGTTAGAATATTTAACTATTTAGCGCAACACGCAGATAAGTCGCTCCCATAATTCCACTTGATTTGTTTACCGCGCCACTGAAAATGGAGAAGCAGGAACAGGATGGCCTTCTGGATGGGGAATTTAAATACAAGAAGAACATAGATGGGACAATAAACAAACGCGTTGTAATTTGCACTCACTGTAGTAAAGAGTTTCAATTTCACCGTTCAAATTCGACCTTAAAATACCACCTTAATGCCAAACACGCGTTTGTCGGGGCAGCAGCTTCACCCAGCCTGCGTCAGACCACTCTTAGTGAACGCAGGCCACTCGGTAAGTCTTCTTTGGACAAACTGACCGACAATATAGCCAAATGGATAGCAAAGGACTGTAGACCGCTAAGCATTGTGGAGGACAAGGGCTTTGCGGATGTTTTAAAGGTTGCATCTCAGGACGCGTCCTACAAGCCCCCAGCGAGAAGCACAATAACAATTCGAATCCACGAACTGTATGAAACGGAGAAAAAGAAAAAAGAAGAGGCTTTAGTTCACACAGAATGCGTGGCTCTGACAGGAGACCACTGGACATCATTGAGTAATGACAATTACCTGGGAGTTACTGCGCATTTAATCACTGAAGCCTGGGGTCTGACATCCTTTGCGCTGACTATAATGAAAACGGAAGAGCGGCACTTTGCGGAGGCTTGTGCAGAGCAGTTCCAGACTGTTGCTCGCAGGTGGAGAATTGAGGAGAAGGTGACAACAGTAGGCACGGACAGTGCGCGCAATATGATCGCCGCGGCTCGCATCATGCCATTCAATCACATGCCGTGTACCGCGCACATTCTACAGAGATGCATCACAGTGAGTCTCGCAGACAGTGGCTTTGTCACTGCGCTGGCCAAATGCCGCAAAATTGTTGGCCATTTTAAGCACAGCCCAGCAAACACAGCAGAGCTGAACGCAGAGCAGGTGTCACTGGGGCGCAAGCAGGAGCCGTTGGCCCAGGACGTGCGTACGCGCTGGAACTCCACGCTGGAGATGGTGAAGCGCTTGATCCGCAACCAAACTGCAGTAACCGCAACTCTGGATAAACAAAAGCATAAACTTGTCCTCCTGACGCCTCCAGAGTGGGACAAACTCCAGAGACTGGAGACACTTCTAGAGCCCTGCAGGTGAGCCTGTCATTGTGACCATAATTGTAGGTTTAGATTAAATGTATCAAACATACATCTTAAATCAGTTTTGTTATTATGAAAATGTCTTATTTAAAAAATAAATGAAATCAAATATTTTATTAATATTACCTAGTATTAAAAAGCTTTTTTTAATTTGCTGTCTTATCTGTGTGTGTGTGTGTGTGTGTGTGTATTCCACTGCAGATATGTGACTGAACTGCTGGGAGGAGAGGCCTACGTCTCCTGCTCTGTAGTTCTACCAGCCTTCTGCCACCTGCGCCGTGTCATGGAAGTAACTGATGAGGACCCTGCATATGTGGTGAGGTTTAAAGAGAAGTTTAAGGAAGACCTTGCTTCCCGCCAGGAACATACCAACTATGCATGGCTCCAGATCGCAACTGCACTGGACCCACGTTTTAAAGACCTACGCAGTGTGCCCAAGACTGACAGAGAAGCAGTGTGGACCACACTGGCAGGCATGCTGCATGAAGACTCTCCTAGAAGATCACACACTGCAGAAGAAGGTCCAGCCAAGAAGAGGCTGAGCCTGCTGCAGATGGACTCTGACTCTGAGTCAGAGGAGGAGGTACAGCAGGACAGAGCCATTCAGCGCTACAGAGCAGAGCCCTGCACTGCCTTAGAGGACTGTCCCTTACAGTGGTGGGCAGCTCATGCAGGAGCCCACAGCCAGCTGGCCCGCCTTGCTCGCAGATACCTGGCCACTCCTGCCTCCACAGTGCCCTGTGAGAGGCTGTTCTCTGTAGCAGGGCACATTGTGAACAAGAAGAGGTCTGCTCTGCACTCAGAGAACGTGGACAAGTTGGTTTGTCTCAGCAACTGGCTGAAGGATGAGTAGACCAGAGGACCGTGTGTTTAGAGCTTGTTCTATGGTTGAATGTGATTTAAACAATACTTTTCACTGTTGTTCATATTTTTTTGCACTAATCTACCTTACCCAAAAGGATGATTGGAGATTTTTTCTATTTTGCCTGTTGAATTAGGCCTATGTTCTGTGAACTTGAAGATGTATATGGATAAAACAATGTGCTAGATTTAAACGGGTGGAAAACATTCAGTAAAAATCCCTCACAATTATTTGAAGCCCTGTTCTGCTTGTACTGCTTGTACTCACAATTAATAATAAATAAAACAAACAAGTGTGTTAAAAACCACTATCTGTCCCGATTTTTACACATATATACACATATACACATATATTTCGGGTTGCGATTAATCAATTTTTAGGCTGTGATTAATTCGCTTCCAGCACAACACCCAGCCTACGTCAGACCACGCTGAGTGAACGCAGGCCACTCAGCGTGGTCTTAGCATTAAATAACACTAACAAGTGTGTAAAAATCCGCTATCTGTCCGTATGTTTGCACACATTTTGGTCATATTTCGAGTTGCGATTAATCATGATTAATTAATTTTTAGGCTGTGATTAATCTGATTAAAAATTTTAATCATTTGACAGCCCTAATTATTATTATGGTTGTATAAATGTTGGGATAATTATCCAAAATTCATCATACAAATTGTAAAAAATTTGTATCATATCTCTAGCCATCTGATAAGATAAATTATGGATTTATATCTGTGGATTTGGTTTGATAGTGGTTAATGTTGGAAGTCTGATGGAATTTATATTTTGGTTCACCTTATTTATGCAGTTTTACACTTTATTCATATTTGCAAATTTCTGTTAAAAAAAGGGTGTAAACATCCATCTTATTTTCATAAGCTAGCTAGAGACACAGTGACCACCCAGTGACACAATTTTTGTCTGTCATGGAAGCTTCTGTAGGAGCAGTTCATTGCAGCTTGATCCATAAAAAACCTACACAGCTTTGTTAGTGTCTTCTACATGGTCTTTTTCACTGATGTAGTAGCCATTTCTTAATGTTTTGCCAACTTCCCTTTATCCACTAGGAGGTCTTTAGCTATTAAAAGTCATCACATATACATATTTTTTAGATTCAATATGTTTTAAAAGTGAATGAAAATAAATAAGTTTTAGTAAATATTATATTTACATCAGTAATGTTGACTGTGATAAAATTAACATGATTTCCTGAAAAAAAACCCACAAACAACTTGTGACCTTGTGACCAAGGAGGCAGAGTCACGTGAAGACAGAAAAGAAAAAAAAGAGAAAAAAAAAAGAATGATAGAGTGAAGCAGGAGCTTGACAGACTCTCAGCGGGATACCAGGCTCTATGTATTATACCTACACAACAGCCGAGCTCAGGTGGAGCCTGATGTAATCGATGAATTTACTACTGAGACATGTGACAGCTGTGCATCAAACAGTGGAGGAAGAAACGTTCCCAGTGGAATTAGTAGCTGTTTTATGAGCATCCTAGCTGGGAGGCAAGAGAAAAATAAATATCATGGGGCTACAGCTGAAAAGAAGAAATTAAAGAACAGAAAGACAGCGGAGGGAAAAAAAGCAAGACAGGGAAAGAAATAGACCCATCAATGTTGAAAAAGAAATAATTCAGGGATTCAGTGGAGGATAACACTCGGCTCACCCTGGTTAATCCACCTTTTCATTTGTAGCAATAAAGTTTACCCAGGCCTACATCTATTCCAGCTCACAGAGGGGCAGAGAAAAGCTCGCCTAAAGATTGTGGAAATCCTGGGCTAGACAGAAAGAAGCTCATCTTAGCGTCGATTTTCAGTAGGATGAATTGGATGTCAAGTATTTAGATCTGATTCAATACTGATGCTAACTTTAGAAATACTGTGCCATTAACACAGAAAGCATGTTGAGGTCAGAATCAATGTTTTCCCATTTTTCCCTTAACATTAACCAGAAGCTGAAAATTAACCAAAAAAATTGTTGTATACAGTGTATGTATTTATTTATTTATTTGGCCTCTGTACACCATAAACCACTGCCACCATGATAACGTCAGCCCCTCCCCTTTTCAGCTTTAATTCAAGGGATTACACCCCAAAATCCATTAACTATTTAACCTATTTTTAGAGGCTAAAAAATATTTTTTTAATACTGCCTGACATCTAGGACCCATGGACATTGCTAAATTCTGTGTTGCCTACCTTGAGATATTCTCCTAGGCCATGGAGGGGGGGAACTCCAGGCATCGAGGGCCAGTGTCCTGCAGGTTTTAGATGTGTCCTTGATCCATCACAGCTGATTTAAATGGCTAAATTACCTCCTCAACATGTCTTGAAGTTCTCCAGAGGCCTGGTAATGAACTAAACATTTGATTCAGGTCTGTTGACGCAGGGTGAGATCTAAAACCTGCAGGACGCTGGCCCTTGAGGCCTGGAGTTCCCCACCCCTGTCCTAGGCCTTTAGTACAGCCACCGTCAGCTGTTCATGGGTGTTTTTGGCTTTGGTTTTGTCTTTGATAACTAAAGCCATGCTCTACTGAATCGAAACCAGGGGACTGACACTGACTTGACCATCAAAGAATAACTAATTCCTTCACCTTTAAAATCTCTTGGGTTGCTTTTGCAGTATGTGTTGGACCATTATCTGTTGGCACTGTGAAAAAATGATCAGTTTTGAGCAGAGAGAGTCCTACAGTTCACATTCATCCTGCTACTTATGTTAGCACTCACATCATGAATACACATTAATGGCCCAATTCCAGTGAGAGCCATAGGTGCCCATGTACACCATATCATTGCCTGCACTATGTTTGGCAGATCATGTGGGATCCTTCAGATCATGTTTCTCTCCTTCTCCATACTTTTCTTGTCCAGTAAATCCTGGTTTCATCTGTCCAAACATTTTTTTTTTCAGAATTATGCAGGCCTTTTGTGGTTAAATCTATTCTCTTCTTGTTGTTCTAAAGTGGAACCAGTGGTTTGCACCTTGTGGTAAACCCTCTATTTCTATTCATAAAGGCTTCTCCTGATTTGACACTGACATGAATTTTGCCACCGGCTGCCCACATATTTGGTCAAAGTTGCTGGTTCTAATTATATGGCATCAACAATGAATGCATATTGTTATTTTTTGTTTTTTACATTGTTTAAATTTTGTTATTGTTTAAAGCATCTTCTTTTATAATAACTGTGTTAGTCGTCACAAAAAAGGGGGCAAGCAAGTCTATTGTTCTATGGCAGAAAAGTGAGTTAACGGTAAAGTCATTACAGTATATCATTCACTAAGGCCAGAGACTGACTGACCAGTCGCTTAATAAATAAAAAAACTGTGTCGTTTAACATCAAATAAATGGGGGGGGAAAAAGAAAAAAAAACACAACCTATTCTAATCTCAGAACATGAAATAGACACAAGCTTTCGGCACCTGTGCCTCGATGCATCAGCCATGACAAAAAGGAGGTAATACTCCTGTCTAAAATAGAAAATGGTATTTATTCAGCACTTTTCTGCTCTTGCTGAGCACTCAAAGCACTTCTACACCACAAGCCACTAAAGTCAAACTTTGTTTCTGTGATGTGATAACAAAGTCACCATGAGAAGATAGAAGGGGCATCATGAAGTACAAGTTTGTTGACTGGGAAACCTTTGATTGTATTTAATAGGCTTAGACAGAAATGTTTCATAACAATGAAAGGTTAATAAATACTAAAGGGTAGCCAGTGGATGTGAGGATCCTCGTACATGGTGATGGTGATGGGGGTAACACATGTTTCAACTGCTCCTTTTAGCAGAAAAGTCTTTGTTGGTTTGTTTGTCTTAACTTTACAGGAATATTAATTCCATGCTGATTATGAATAATTATGTTTCATGTTTGGTTATTGGTTTATCAGTTACCTTTAGCTCACTGTTCTGTCATTGGCCACACTCACCTCGCTGTTGTTTCTTCTAACCAATCACACTAAACTCTCAACAGCTTGGCAACTACAAGTGGAGCTGTCAGGGCAGGAGTTGTTTCAAATTACACAACAGAAACAATAAGCAAGTAACAGATTCAGAGAGTCCTTGTGGTGAAAATGATGAATCAATACGGTTTCATTTCAGATTCAGCAACTCACATCTAATACGCTGGAAAAACAGGTGGAAAAATTTGCCAAAAAAGAGGCAAAAAATGGTTACATTTTGACAAAAACAGTTATCGAGGAATTAGAGAACCCATCAAACATTAAAAAGCACTATATATATATAAAAATAAAGAATTCTAATATCTTATCACATATTTTGTCTCAATCCCAGTATCTATGAACATATCTTAAGATGAGGAAAAAAATTATCAAAAAATACTTTTGATTTTTAAATATCATTTTTCATTCAGTCCATTACAAATGAAAAGAACATCGAATTCCCCAGTGTAATCAGAGGAATATCTCAGACGGGAGGTGTGCAGTACATTAGAGAGAGACTGTTCAAATGATCCATTTGGGCAGAGACATGACAAAGAGACTGCCTGTCTCTCTGTTTGATATGGAGGATGTCCTAATGGTTTATAGTCCTGCCCTAATAAGCACCAAAGCTGGTTGGTGTGATTTTTCCATCAGTGAAAACATTCAGCCTTTTTGCAGGCTGTTGCAGAAAAGATTTCTTTGTAACCATGACAACTTATTCAAAAGCAAAAAAGAGATGTGCAGAGAGCAAGATGGAGAGTTAACGAGAAAGATGAAAAACAGCAATGGAGAGAGAGGTAGCTGGAATGATCAAGAACCATTTCATGCTCGGTGTAATGAAAGTCAGAGATTTGTCAGCATTTATTCACCATCTCTCTTCATCTTATATCCTCTTATCTGCACTCTCATGTTGATGCTACATATTCCTGAATATATTTTCAGGAGGAAAGAAAAAAATGAACAAAGCATTACAGGAAGATAGCTTTGTGATCACCACCTTTTCAAAGAAAATATCACTTCACGCACATATGTATAGATATTGTACTGAAAGCTTGCACAAGTGTTCCAGAACTATACACATTAAAAGCCCGTTAGGATGTTGACATAGGAAAAACCTTGTTTACAGATAGTTTATCTTGAATGCATTTGGCCATGGATATAATTATTCAGCATTTTTGAAAGAGAAATGCAGAAGACTCATCTTTAAAATTTACTACTGAAACTTGAAACAACTTAGTGCAAACACCAGTACAACTGGAAATGGATTTCTTCCATTCTGAATCTACCCCTATCCATGGCTTTTCAATATGCCACCAAGTGCTGGCTGTCTGTTTCAGTGGGAAAGCCAGCGCTCGCTAAAAGAAAGAAAAATGAAACATATTTCAAGCAGATTTGAATCAAAGCAGATCCTCATAAAAAATGTAGGAACATTACTACTGAGTGCCAAACAGGTGCCTCGCCATCTACATAAGAATTCCCTACAAAGGTGAGATCTGCAACTTCTCACTTGTTCAATTGCAGTCATGCAATAAAACCATTAATATACAAGATGCCTCTGTAGAAGCTCTGCGTTTAGGGCTTGTTAGTTATTCCAGTTGGTGGTGATGCTATAATAAAGTAGCCACTCTTGCATGATGATCGTTCCACAGATTTCATAAACAAAGACGGCAACGAAGCAGATTGTTTTCTTATTCTGACCAGCAGAAAAACATGGCAGTAGCCTAAATTATCATTTATTTATTTGATTGAAACATTCGGTTTAATGTCTAAGAATTCAAATTAAATATTGAAGCTGGCACGCCAGGTTGAGTGATGCAATTTGGAAAGGGAATGAAAATCTGGCTTGTTAAAATGGCATTTAACTGTTATGTTTGATTGTATCCCCTCTGTCTACAAGAGAACACATGACACTGAGATTATTGTCTAAATTAATGCTTTTATACAGGCATTAATCTTGAGAATGTACATTGAAATTTTATACTTTATACTTTTGTAAATGTATAATTATTCTGTAGATGTTACACTGAGAGCAGTGATAAATAATCACGCCAACAGGTATCAGAGTCTTTGTCCTTCTGTGTTTTTATTTTTTTACTTTTTGTTCTTTCACAAATCACATCTAAATCACATCCAGCACACGACTACATGACACAGTTCAGTGAAAGGTTTGTTCAGGGTTGGCAGAATAATATTTCTTGTTACTGTCAGAAAGCAGGAAATACTGTGACCCAGTAGGTGTGTCCTGTTCTGTCTCCAACCTTAGGTGCCACCCTCGTGTCCAGCTGACTCTACTCAGCAATTAGGTCACAGTAGTAAAGACAAGACAGGGTGTTGTTTAGTGATTTAGACTTTTTAACTTACTCTTTGGTTGACCAGCTTCTGGGATTTGTTTTGTCTCATTTCTCATGATGGTGATCGTGTCTTGTCTGTCTTTTTCAATTTAATTATGAACAGAGTCTCTGCTTTGACCATTTAGTCTCCTTTTTCTACCTGGACACTTTTTGTTGCTTTCCTACATCCTCTGGATTTGTTCAGGAGAATATAACAAGTGGGGGCTTGTCAAGGATCTGAAAAAGGGGGTCCAGCATAAGCAGTATTTGGTTTTTGATTGTATTTTGCTTGAGATGGTTGCCAGTACCTGTGGTTTCATCTGTCTAAACATAATACTATCTGTGGAAAATGCAAATTTACCCTATCTCTAACACACCAAACTTCACCTAATTATCTTCTGGAGCATGCTAGGCGTGAAGTAACTTGAAAGGCAAAAACGTCGGTAACTGGCGCCCTGAACTGCCTAGCCCCAACAAGGAAGTTATGCCCACCCAGGATTATAGTGACATTTTTTTTAAAAAAGCAAAATAATAAAAGAATGCCCAAAGAAGGAAGGTAAAAAGCTCAATTGGACACTCGCCTCACCTCACAGTGCTTCACTTGTTCCACATTTTGTCATATTACAGCTTTATTCCAAAATGGACTAATTTTTAATTCTAAATTCTAAACACCAGATAACAAAGTGCATATTATTATTTTTTTATTTTTAATAAGAAAGCTAAAAAATTATTTCATAATTTTTTCCACTTCATTATCAGGAAGTATGTAGAATTTTGAGACGATCTCAGTGATGCCAAAATCAGCTGATTGGTCAGCAGATACTCTTAATCCAGTTGGAAAGCTAAGTTTTCCAGTTTTCATAGAGGATAATTAAGCTGATGTAGCCTGCTAACACTGCCTGTGAATCTGGAAGCTGCAACTTTTGCTCTTGCTCATCTGGCTCTTGGGGAAGTGTAGTCGGAAAAAAGCAGAAAATGTTGTTGGTGAAAATAAAAGTCTTTGACCACAGTGGTACATTTTTTTTTGTTTTGTTTTGTTTTGTTTTGTGAAAAGAGCGAAGAAACAAATTGACAATATTTTCTTTATATGTCATGAATAAAGTATCATTTCAAATAAGTTTTAAAATGGATGTTGAGAAAGGATGTATCCATGCAGGAGTGTGTTCAAAAAACAGTTGCATCATTCTTTGTTACTGAAATAAAAAAGAAAAACTACAGAAACAGGGACTAATAAAGGTATATCAAATCAAATCAAACTGACCAAACTAAAAATAGATCAATCAATCAAAAAGACATGCAGTGATTGACCAGCAAACTACAGGGCGCACAACAGCAACACACTAACATGTCTTTAGCATCTCACTGTGAGTAAAGACACAAAGTTTGCCAAAGTAAACTGCAGGAGTCCACCGTGAAAACATTTCTAACCACAAACCTAATCAGACACTAATTACCGTCACCTTCAGTGAACTCAGAGCCAACCACAAGCCAGTAGCCTCAGTAAGAGCAGTGAACACATCAAAACAGTTACAAGGTTTAGTTATGGAGATGAGTGAAAAAGAGATAAGAGTTAATTTCATGGTAGTCAGGTGTGCCTTTGTTGGACTGCTTGGTTGTGTGACAGCCTTTTACACATGATCAAGCTTTTCCCCAGCTACAGTGATGGGATTGTGCTATATTATTTTAGCTTTCTTTGGATGGACTTTGGTGCTAATTAGGTGTTGCCCTTACACTGAACAGCATTTTGTAATGCTAGAAGCAGTTATGGTTGTTCAAGGGAACCAAGCAAATTAACTTGCCCTACCTTCCATTGCTGACACAGAGGATACCGCCAATTAAATCATAATTTAACTTTTTCACCATTATTTTAAATCCTTAAATTATCACAAAACTGCTAAGTTAGGACTGATGCCGTAAGGTGCTGCTTTCAATATGTAAATCTAAGTGTACAGGTGCCTCTCTGTGATTGGTGGACCCAGAAGATGAAGGGATACAGACTGTGTTAGATTTGTGTTCTCATAAGTAAATATATCAACTTATCTTATTTTGTAAAAACGTTTTCTGGTTATCATTTTATTTTAGAAAAGATTTCATTTTGGTGATTATAAGTGACTTCACTTCCTGTTCCGTATGTTGTGAAGCGCACACTGCTAAAAGGAATGTATGTTTTTTCCCTCCGGTGTTGCTGTCAATAAAGAAAAAGGGAAAAGTAAGCAACAAACCAAGTGTGTGCATTATTGAGAGAACATGGCCGAAGAAGAAGAAAACTCTTCGAGCTCAACAGACTGGTGCGTTCAACACTTAATAAATAATTTATTTCAAATTGTATTTAATTAATGACAGATTTAATTAATTATTTAATGACATATTTAAATAATTCATTTTGTCACTCCTGGCCCTCTATAGATCCGGCCAGTCATTCATCCTCTGCTCATCCCAAGCAGCCACACCTTTACCTGTGAAGCATATTCTAAAAACCTTTAATGTTGTTAGCTACATCGAGGAGTTTGGAGGGGTGGAATGATCCTAGTTTTCTCCTGTTTGTCTTTGTTAGGGAGGTACCTTATTGTTACCTGGTTTATTAATTTTAGAAATGTTTGGTAAATAATTCAGATAGTTTCCTTGTGTTTGTTGTTTTGGCATAAAGTCCACTGTGAACTTGCATTCAGCTCCTTCTAAGTGTTAAAATCCAAAGTAAAATAACATATTGCAAATAAATCATTGTAAAATTGTACCAACTATGTGTCGTGGCTGCTTGAGGTCTGAGGATGGATCACCCTCATGTTGTGGTCTGGCCACCCCTAGACATGCCATAACAGTTAGTAAAATGAATAAAGAGAAGATTTAATAAAGAAAGAAATGCTATCCCTATGCAGCAAATATTCAATGAGATTTTTTATCAGTATCTCCCCCCTTCCTGTTCCTTCCTGCTCTCTTGGACTCTCTCACTCATTCACTCCTTCTCATATCGACTGATATGATTCATAGTTCATTACTTTTCATGACAGAGCCACTGTGGGCCAGAGTCCTGTCCTCTGGTTTTGAACGCACCAGCAGAGCTGTCTCTGCTCTTACAGTGTGGAGAATACTGCTTGTATTTTATGCTATTGTGCGCACGCACGCACACACACGCACGCACGCACACACACACACACACACACACACACACACATACACACATACACACGCACAGTGTATGAGAGAGGTAGAAATGAGCTTGGGTTGAATCACACAACACAAATGAAAGGCTTGTGACCATGAACTCCAAAGAGAGAGGCGGCCTGACAGCTGAAAAGGCTATCATGACTCCTGTGTGATTCAGATTCTGCAGTGAAGGAGACTACAGGAGCGCAGAATGTGGTGTGTGAACTAAATGGGCTACGTGTATCTGTAATATTCATAAATCATTACAGGACTGTGAGACATCTAGAGATGTCATCATGAAGAAGCTCTGCAAAAGTCATTCTCTCAAAGCCTGAATTGCTGGAATTTAAACAGCAAGTCAATGAGGAGACATGAGTAGAATGGCTTAAAGGAGACTGTCCTCCACCAGAAAATGGCCACACACGATTTGTTCAACAGAGATGCAGTAATTGTAAATTTTTTGGCCATTTCTGTGTGACTTGCCATTCACAATTTTTGCCTATTCCAATTTTATTTTTAAGAACTATATAAAGTATATGCATACAAAAACAAACTTTTCTTCATTGCACAATTTTATTTTCACAATACAATAAATTGGTAAACTTGACAATTTCTCCCAAACTGCAGTATGTTACAGGATCGTGTCTCATCTAAGTTAAAATAAAGTGTCCTACTACGGCAAAGAGGTCCAACTAATGAGCTGAAAATAAGCTGCTGAACACCCACCTTTATTTCACATTTTCATGCTGATCCCCTATGTGCATGCTAACAAAATGTTAGCGTGTGGCTGTAAGTGTGCGTGCAGCTATTTGACTGCACCGCTCTGTAGGGATGGGTATCGAAACCCGGTTCTTGTTGAGAACCGGTTCCCACTGTTTCAATTCCTTGGTATTGTTTGCCATTTTTTAAAACGATTCCCTTATCGATTCCAGTCGCCCCGAATGATGTCACCACGTTGCGGAGCATCATTTACCTGGCAGGAAACACGGCGCCTAAGCGGCTCAAACGCTCAAAAGTTTGATTATACTTTACGAGAACGGATGACAACAGGGCAACTTGCAATACTTGAAAAGTAGATATTTCATTTAAGGGAGGAAACACTACGAATATGGAAAAGCATTTGCTCACAAAACACACGATAACCTTAAATGAATGTCGTGTTTTTAATTCTGCTCCGGACTCGTGAATCTCAACCCAGCAGCAGCGGTAACGTTTGCACGTCCTCTCCCGTTAATGCGGCAGGTAAATAATCAGCTAACAGTGCATATTATGTTAGCGCGATCTGCCTTATTACAAAACCTGCCATTACTGTGCATTTAGGTGACCATGATGAGAGAGACAGACAGAGTCTGGCTGGCTCAGATGCTGGCAGTTCTCGCTGCAGTTTACCGTTAGCGTCTCCTTTCAGGCCAGGATAGACGAATGTCACCGAGCAGTGACTGAGTTTGTGGTCAAAGGCTTGAACCCATTTGCTACAGCAGATGCCCCCGATTTTCGGTAAGTGAATGTGTTTAATTGTAGGCAGGGACATTACTGGATATTCTTGTGTAATTGCTACAGAATAATTTATGTTATACTTTGTTATCGCTACAGAAGAATATTTATTTTATTATTTTACATTTACAATTTTTTTTCCCGGGGACCCTGTGACACCCCATTGAAGAGCCATAGGCTTTGGATCTCTTAAGATCTCACTGTTGGGTTTGTAAGGCCATGTTACTGCTAAATTTCTATCTTGTTCAAAGAGAAGATATAAAACAAAGTTCTAAGCTAATCGACCTTAGTGTTCTCCTTTTTTAAAAAGAATCGATAAAGAATCGAATCGTTAAACAGAACCGAAAATGGAATCGGAATCGTGAAAATCTTATCAATACCCATCCCTACCGCTCTGTGTGATGCATGTGCATGAAACGAACTAGCTCATAATTGGATCTCTACTCAGGGCAGAGATTGCTGTAAATCTGGAGATTCCAGTCAGTCTGTCAGTGCATGTCTATTGTTGAAGTGGCATTTAGTAGAGCCTTCAACTTTCAGCAGAGCTATGCACTCTGGTAACATATGAACTAATGTTGTCTAACATGTTGTCTTACAGCCATAATTTGGTTGTAGAAACTAGTTGAAGTGATTTCTGTAATAATTCGTCAGAGTCCCCTTGATCAGCTTTTGTGTCCTAGCTTACACTGTAGTGTGGTGTTTCTGCAGAGGAGCCTGTGAGGTCCCGAAAACAGTTTTGTTTGACAAAATCTGTATATAAGGGTGGTAGGTATGTGGTTTTCTGAACTTGTAGTGATGGTTTCATTTAAATTTATAGTTAAAATGTTCTGGAAAGTGAGTTGTATGTGAACCATCTGACTCAGGCACCTCCAGTTTCCAATTCAGTTCAATTTAAGTTTACTCATATAGCACCAAATCGCAACAACCATCGCGATTCGGCACAACAATACAGAGAAAAACCCAACAATCATATGACCCCCTATGAACAAGCACTTTGGCGACAGTGGGAAGGAAAAACTCCCTTTTAACAGGAAGAAACCTCCAGCAGAACCAGGCTCAGGGAGGGGCGAGGCCATCTGCTGCGACCGGTTGGGGTGAGAGAAGGAAAACAGGATGAAAGACATGCTGTGGAAGAGAGCCAGAGATTATCATCCTTTGCTAAAATTCATAAATATTTAGTTCAAAATGTCTGAACCATGGATAAAATTGATTTAAAAAAAAGTTTTAATTAAAAAAAGTTTTGCAGAAAAAAAAAAACTGTGAAAAATTTGAGTTGTGTATATTTGTCACTACACAAATGATGAACAGATGGATCTTGAGCCCCTGAGAGCTGGATAATGAAAGTGTGAACAAAAAAAAAAAAACCATCATAAGAAATAATCAATATGTTCCACAGTGCACAGCTCACCACTCGAGCCGTCACTGGAGAGGAAGAGCAGCACTAAGCAACAGTCAAAAAAAAAAGAATGAGCGAAAATGTAAGCAGGGAAATAAATAAATAATGATAACAAATAAAAACCAAGATGTTGTCTGGAAGGACTATGCCCGTGGTCTGTGGTCCATAGCAGAATAATTATTTTGTGCTTTTGAGATGCGAGTTTAAAAAAAAAAAAAAAATCCTGCTGACAAATAAGAAATTATTCATGCAGCCGGGCCTTTGATTCATCTGTGCACCAAATGCAAAAGTATTTGGCTTTTTCAACAAGGATGAAAATGGGCAATATATCACTAGGAACACTCACTTCAGCATGTTATTCCATTCCATTTCTGACCTGAAACTCAAATCATCCTTTCTGTTGCATACTGCTTCCTCCTCTATTTGTCTTTCACCCCTCATTTCCCTTCTAAACTGTTTGTCTTTTCCTTTCCCTTCCTCCCACTTTAAATCTCATAATGCTCCAGTTTCTTGGTTCTATTCTCTACCCAAGTCTATCAATTTCTGTCTTTCATCTTTTAATCTTTTGTTCCATCACTGCCTCGTTCCAGTGGGCTTTCTCGTGGTAAAGTAGGTTTTCATTTCAGGTGGTTTTAGTTTAACTATTACAAAGCTAAGACTGAACTGAGCCGGGCATATTTAACATAAAAACGATATGGTTGGTGTGGATTCTGGGTTAAACCAAGTTTCCTTGGTTTCTCTCATTTGGTTAGAAGTGTTACCAAAGCACAAAATGTGCACACAATGGATGCCACAGATGTTACGTGTCCCTAAGAAAACATGGTGTTAAGTTACTATTATGTGTACATACTCTGACTTTATTACTCGAATCTTTTGCCTGGCTTAGCTCTTTCCTCCACAAAAACAGCATGTAACAACTCCACTAATAGACCTCTGAGGGGGTAAGAGTTGATATGAGCATCCACTAAAGCAGCACAGGTCCCCATTAAAGCATGTAGGATATGCAATAAACATGTTTCACGGAGGACATTCTGACTTGGCACAGTAGAAAAAAGCGCTGTGAGGTTTATAGTGAACCATGACAGTAAACCAGGGTGCAGAAAAGGTGGGCATCCCTAAGTGAAATGCAGCTTTTATCTAACACACCTAATGTACCTGCGCTTTCACTGCTGTGACAAATCAAGATGTCTGCTGTGAAGAGGAAGCGCAGGAAACACACAAATGTGCCTCCTCACCAGCTTTCCTTACAGCAGCAATAAGGACGTAATAATAATAATAATAATAATAATAATAATACATTTTATTTAAAAATAGCGCCTTTCAAAGCACCCAAGGACACTGTACAACAGATAAAAACACAGAAACTGGAAATATACACAATAATAAGAATGACAGATAAAAGTTAAGAGCATACAGAGGTTTAAACATAAGCAATACATTTGTGGAGGCTGTTTGAGATATAAGCATTTGTACTGATCATATGTTCTGTTTAACCTGAATCATAGTAGTAGTGTTTTGGCAAACTGGCATTGTGATAACCCTCACACAAATCCCCTGCATCAGCATGGCCTTGCCACATCATTGTGAAGGTCGAGGCTTACATGCTACCACACTCAGTCATAAATATTATATATTAAAATGTCAAATTAAGGGTGGAGTAATAAGTCAAAATATGCAATCAATAAAACATTAAATAACAGGTTGTAACGGTGTAATAAAGTGTCTTTAAATTAGTTTTAATTTGCATAATTATGTAATAAAGTGCTTGAAATGGAGCAGCGTCTGGGAGGGGGAGTAGGTCAAAGTGAGCGAGTACCGGGAAATGTGAACAAAACAGAGAGGGTGAGAACGAAGACAGGAAGTAACTGTTTGGAGCAAAGAGAGAGGGAAAGAGTTAAGGAGAGATGGAGGAAACTGTGGGAAGGAGGACAGAAAAGGAGGAAGGGGAAGGACACAAGAAGCTAAGGGGCAAAGAGGAAACAGCTGAAGAGAAGCAGACAGAGGAAACATGAAGTGATGGAGAGGCAGGGAGAAGCAGAAAGATAATTAATGGGGAAGAGAAAGATGCTGAGGGGGAGGAGGAAAGAATGAGGAGGGGAGGAAAGAGAGCACTGAGTGCAGAGTAAGAGTAGCTATTTCAACATCAAACAGCATCGGGAGGAACTTAATGTTCCTTTTACAGCTTCATTTGCATGTTTATAAGCAGGAGTGGCAGCTCTTGTATTGGACACACACAAACAAAACAGAAGGGCACACATTCATATTAGCACTTCGCTGCCATCATCACACTACCTTCATTAGCACTGATAGCACAGGTCGCAGCAAGGATAACAGGGGAGTGCAATCATGTGTGAGAGTGTGTGCGCGCGTTTCACAGAGTTGACAGCTTTCACGGTGATGGCGGCGGAAGTCACAGGGCCAGAGGAGATCCGCTCCCCGTTACCGACGACTGGTAATTTAACATGCAGCAAATGCACCGAGTCAACTGCACATCAGCAGCATCTGCTCGGTGCTCTTCAGCTGAGGCGAGAAGGTGAGTCTAAGTGAGGCCTTCAATTCCTCACTGATTAAATTACATCTCAGGTAATGTGATTGTTAGCGGCTTCTTGTCCTCGTTCGTTCTCAGGCGGGCCATCATTATATGCATACAGTGTGAGGTCATAAAAATGATGCGATGTGTAAATGGCGGAAAAAGCCATTTCATAATGACACATACGAGACACGGCAACAGGGAAACAGAACAGAGGAGCTTCTAATAAAAACATTTTTAAAAGAATTACTGCGATTACAATAACCTCTGAGTGAGCCCTGGAGCAAAGTCTGTTTGTTGGGCTTTTATTACTACCCCTAAATTAGGCTCAAGCATCTATAAAGAAAAGATTAGTGCTTAAGAAATCCTGTAAAATCAAATAGCCAAGGCTTCCTTTCCCCAGCAACTTATTCCGGCTCTTTCACAGGGTGGGCTAGTCCGATGCCAGCACCACCTTAACTGGCTCCTTTTGATGTGTAGGAGTAACAGCTATCATCTGAGTCATGCCCGAACTCCAGCTGACTGCTTGTATCAGCAATCTTATCCTTTCTGCCATCACAGTTCATGGCGATAGATGAAAGCAGGAATGCAGATTGACCAGCTCGTTCTTCACTACAGCTTCCACATCACTGCCGATGCAGCACCACTTTGTCAGGCAGTCTCCCGTCCCCGTGTGAACAACACGCAGAAATACTTGAACTCCTCCACTTGGGGCAGAAACTCATTCTCCTCCTAGAGTGGGCACTCCACCGTTTTACAGCTGAGAACCAGAGCCTCACACTTCCCATCCCACACTCTGCTGCAAAGTAAACGTGAAGTGAAGCCAGAAGATAATACTACCTGAAAATCTAACGATAGTGAGTACTTTACATAAAATATGTTTTTCTGTCATGTTATGGTTTTTAACTTTGTATTCATCGTCTTCACTTGTGTGTTGATGCATTCAAATGCACAAAACACTCATTTTGACTTTTCCTGTCTCTTCCATTTCTCCTGCTTCTTTTCATGTTTCCTCATATCCCAGATTTCCTTCTTTCCGTCCTTTCTTCCTGCATGCCGTCATTATGCATTGTGTCCAAATCCAATTATCCAATTTACATGCAAAAGCGGCACATCACATGTCTTTGTGAACGTGTTTCTCAGAGGAGCTGAGATGGAGGGCAGAGATGGTCAGAGTGGAACAGATAGATGAATGGAAGGAAAGCTGGACAGAGGGGAGGGGGTGGTGCGGGGGGGTGCTGGGGGGTAATTTAATAAGTAAAAAGATGAAAAAAGAGATTAACAAAAATCAGACACATGACAAAAGTTAAAAGGAGTATAAGAAGAGAGAAAGGGGATATTTGTATAAGACCTGGAGAGATGGAGGAGCAGAAGAAAACATGATGGAGAAAGATGCAAACCAGTTGAATGAATGACTCAAATCAGTCGACAAATTCCATCAATGAAATTAAATCTGAGGAGTTCATTTTCCACCCAAATATAATATCAGAGAGATCAGAAAATTCTGTGAAATCACAAAAAATGGAAACAAAAGTATAAAACAAAGAAATCCACCACTACATACCGTCAGCTACAAAAGGTTTTAGTTTTGACAATACTGGATTTAAGAGATGAGACAGGCTCTGTTGAAATAAAACGTCTCATTGTCTAAAGATTATTTGTAAACCAGCTAGCATGAATTGTTATTGTAAATACAATCCATGCTTCACAAATGGTTTACAAAGAACTTCATAGCAGTAACGATCTTGCTATTTCAAAGTTGCAACTGATGTCGATAAAACCTAGTAAACTGTTAATAAACATTAAAAAAAATAAAATAAAATCTGAGCAGTAACAATGACTACCAGATATCATCAGTTAATTATTAATTAACAATACTTATTATAAAGTGTTACCACAAAGGGGCACAATTGCATAGTTGAATCCAAAGATTGTTACAACACCTTACAGTAATGATAAAAATATAAAATGAACAAAATGCAAACATAAAACTCTACATCAACATAAATTAACCAGCTGCTCTTGCCGGCAGGCTGAAATGCACTACTGCATGAGTAATTGACTGCAGGCAGTCCCTACTGCTACTTAACTTAGTTCCTCTGCTTGTGCCTTGAAACTTCTCAGCATAATGCTGCCTCCTATTGATCTCTTAGAGGCTGTTTGTTTTCCTTGAAGGCTGTCAGGGGTCGGGGTGAGACGGTTTCTGACCCCAGGCAAGATTTTCCTGATATGCAGTCTAACCCCATACCCTGAATATTACCCACAGCTAAGTAATTTTTCTAAATGTTTATTTTTTTATGTACAATAATAGGATTGTTTATTGACCCCAAAAGGTAGTCCTATCCATAATATTGTCTGACACCAGTCGAGGTAAAAATAAGTTCAGTGATCAGCTGTTCCGTGATTTCAGCAAGAAAAAGTTAGTGACAACATGTCTTTGTTACTCTTTTCTTTCACTGTACAGAGTACACAACCTCTGTGTGGGTAACAAACCACAAGACGATACTGTGTATGAGCAAACAGCTCATTCACTGCTGCTGCTCTGTGCCGCTCACTGATCAGAGCAGACACTGAAGGGGGTGCGCCTGTGACGAAGGGACTGAAGGATGAGACCCCCACTCCCAGGACAGCACTGCAACTGTTTGCTCAAAAAGTCACTAGATATGTATCCACTAAAGCGCAAGACATCACCAAATCTAATAACAACGTTTGAGGTGAGCTGAAGTCTCATTTGGAACAAGTGTAAATGTTGAAACTGAAAACTCACCTGACCAAGTATTCAAATAGTCAGGTTCAATCCAAGAAGCACAATAACCAAAGAACAAAGAACACCAAAAAAACAAAAGTGAACCTCTTTTCTGCTGAAGAAAAAAATATATAACAGATGTAACTGATGCACCAGATTATTGTAAAAAGACAAAGACATTTACTTCTGAGAGACAAGCAAATTGGGTTTTGGGCAATGAAGAAACACAAAGGGAATGTGAATCGGTCTAATGAACAATGGGAAAACACTGAAGGAAAAGCTCATTGTTTAGAGAAAATGTAAGACGGGCAACTCTGAAGCCTGGAACAAGGATGTGCTTTTATTTTTTTTAATGTACACCTAGTAGGCATCTGTGCTTATTATGTGTGCATTGTTTTCCCAGTGCCAGGGCCATAAACTAAAAACAGCTTACCTACAGCAAGTTGAAAAAAAGAAAAAGTACCTTGAAAGTTCCCAAAAAAGGCCCTAAAAACAATAACCCAATAAGCCCACTTTTAAAACACTGTGCTAATTTCTACAATGTCTAACAACACTGTGTATTTACTAATGTGGTTTTATTTTTTGTATGTATTTTAGAGAGATGTTGGTTAAAGGAAGATGGAGTCCCTCGGGAAGACGAGCCAGCATGTGTTTTGAAGGCTTGTCAAATAATTGGTCAGACGATGAGGAGAGAACAGAATAACATTAGAGCCACCATTACTCCAGGCAGAACCATTAACAAACCCTTGGTATAATTATGCAGTAAATTTGACCCTCCGCTTTAAAATCCCCTAAGCACCCTTTACCAAACTCATTCTCAGCTTGCCCTCTCATTGGTTATTCCATGTCACTAAATTATTCCGACTGCTGCGGACACGAGTCATGTAACTTTAACTCGACTCTCGGGGACACACTTCATGTATGTTTAAGAAGAGAGTCAGAACATGACAGGTCAGTGCTGACAGCGAGAGAGAGAGAGACGCCACAGAGGAGGACAGAGGGTAGAGGAGAAGGACAGATATCATGACCTGAGGCCATGTCAGTCTACTTGTTATTCAAAAGCAAATTTCAGGTTTCGTGTCAGTTCTTCAAAGCAGACATTTTGCACTAACACTCAAAAATGAGGCAGGTAAGAAGCGAAGGAGGCAACAACACACAGAGAAAAGCAACAGTAGGCTCAGAAGAGCAGAAAGCTATGCAGGGGCAAAATATGTTGAAGAGAGTTAAAGGCTGAAATGCTGGAGATCCTTTGACTCTCCTCTCATGCTTTTACAGCAGCCCTGTTAGGTATGGCAGATTTCATGGACTGAATGCAAGCTCAGACCCACACTGTTGGTGCTGTCCTAAGGAAATATAAAAAACTTCTCAGTAAAGGTAGACATGGCATCCATCCATCAATTTTTCAAACTGCTTATCCAATTCAAGCTCGCAGGAGGGATGGAGCTTATCCCGGCTGTCGTAGGGCGTAAGGCAAGGAACATCCTGGACAGGTTGGCAGTCTTTCACAGGGCTACGGTAGACACTGAATGTTTGAGCACAAAGACACCTCTAAATATTAATGTACTTCTACTATCCCAAAAATATTAGCGTAAGCTCCACAGTATGGTTTGGAAAGAAGCCACACAGTGTTTTAGAGATTCCTGGGATAAAAACAGTACACATCTGTTGAATTTGTTTTAAGGCGTTAAATTTTCTGTTCTGTTAGATGCCAATACTGCATAGAGTGTGCACTGGAACTGGTGCATTGACCTACTGGCTTGGGCAATACTGGATGCCTAGATACCATCATTCATAATTCATGCTCTGATTTTTTTTTTTTTATTTCACTCACTGGTTAAGTTTAAATACAAAAAACGTGCTTTGTTGGGTTTACGAGAATCACCGTACAATCACTGCCCTGTACAAAAGTTAAGACACCAGCAGCTCTGACAAACTGGTATAATCAGGTAAAAGATCGCGCTGCAGTGTGGTGAGGTATGGCCATCTGAACAGGGTGTAAAATGGAGGAAAAACAGGATTATTAGTCTACGCTCAGTTACTTGTCCATGAAAAGGCAAATGATAATTGCTTGTCTGTGACCCCAACCTCCAGTTACTTTGTGTCTCACCACAGAAAGCCCACACTACCTGCTGTTGTAGTTTATGAAGGAAAAGGTTGTCTTATTAACTTGTAACTGGCATGTTTCCTTAACAGATGCTGGGATTGTTCCAAATTCAGATAATTTAAACTCTTTTTTTGTTCCCAACAAACAGTCTTGTTTTTGATGACAGAGAAGGAAAACTATACAACCTTTGCAGCCATCTATGAACTTTGTTATATTACCAGCTCATAGTAAAAGCGCACAGACCTGTTACAGGCAAGGCAGAGACAGTTTAGATAAGCCAGTGAGTCAGAAATAATACTGAAGCTCCTACATAAAGAGGAAAATGAGTTAGAACCCAAGGAAACCAGTAACAGGTGGCCCTCTGCATCAGTAAGAGGAAAAACTAAACAAAGCAGATTAATGGCTGAAGAAAAAAGGGAAAATACAAACACTTCTACATGTAATGAATTTAATGCAATAGTTCAGAGCCAAAACACAATTTAAAAATGGCTAAAACAAGACAGCTGCAGGAAATACCTGTTAAAAATGAATAAAAAGAAAAACAATTGTTATCCAGAGTCCATCCTTCCACAAGAGCACTCAGACAGCGCAACTACCCCCTAGGGGCAAAGGCTATGCTAAAGCATTGATGTTTTATGATGTTTTCATTACAACGTGCTGATGTCAGCCTGTTTTTTATTACAATACGATGACATCGACGTTTGTTATAGATCATTTATGCTGATGTTAGCATTGGTAGTATAGGAATCCCCAATGAAGGCATCAGTATTGTTTTCATAGATCATTTGTGCTAATCAGTGTCAGTGTTGGTAATACTGAAATCTACTGTTTTTGTGTCATTGTGAAGTCATATAATAGTGTATCGAAAAAAAACTGTTATAACGAGATTA
The DNA here is from genome assembly GCF_051167445.1 of Perissodus microlepis. Classification (NCBI taxonomy): domain Eukaryota; kingdom Metazoa; phylum Chordata; class Actinopteri; order Cichliformes; family Cichlidae; genus Perissodus; species Perissodus microlepis. The sequence goes on along the minus strand of NC_140481.1, from coordinate 30,267,032 downwards.
AAGAAAGACAGAAAGTGCTCGTGTCCCCAAGTGACTCATATGTTGCTTTAAAGTTTGTTGATGATCCAATGGAAATGAAACCTTTTTCTAATTTGTGTGACCCTGACCTTTGACCTTGAAGCATTACAGCTTCTAGAAGCGATTTCAGCCAATTAAGCTTCAACCATATGGATAAAGATAATCAAATAGACCATTTTAATAAGTAAAGTTGAGATTTTAATATGTATTCATGCAGGGTGTGATTTTGCAACACTGTGACATTATATGGCAAAAATTAAAACACCACCATCTGTCGATGGATGGATGGATGGATGGATGGATGGAGTCACACTGAGCTCTCCATGCCCTTTCTATAATATGATATTTTACTCGGTGTTTTAATGAAATTTTTTCCAAGGTCAACTTTGATCTTAGGCACTAACATTGAAGGTCAAACTAGAATCCTTAGCAAACCTAGGTACGCATATCCCCCAAGGCCTAGTGTATCCTTGTCAAGTTTGAACACAGTCCATAAAAACTGTTGATATGTTTTTACTGATTTTCACATCCTGACTTTGACCTGATTTTCACCAAAATTCAACAAGCTCAAGCTGTTATTGTTTTCTACCATTACACAAAATTTGAACATGATATCTTAAAAACTGTGGATGAAAGACTGTAAACTAACAGACAAACAAACAATATGGACTTCATGCTAAGGATGACTTCGTCTTACTACCAGACACTAGTCAACCAAACAGAGAGCTGGGCTATAACACCAGGATCTGATTGTAACAGAAAGAAAACTCCCTAAACATGGTTTAAGAGTTCCATTTTCCACATACCTGCAACCAGAATGAGAAACAACACCAAGAGAAACTGAACAATGGATTTCAGGTGTTCCTTAAAATCAAGCTCTGAATGGAGAGCTAAAGGAAGAATCAAGGTTAATGCTGTGTTCAAAAGCACTACACGGGCGAGGAACATATTTCTGAGAATTCCCCAGCACAGGACCAAAATAGTCCACTCAAGATGAATTTGCACTAAGGCAAACACACCATGTTATTTGATGTCTGATGTCTAGAAGAGTTCAAGGTTGCATGTTCATGTTTAAACAGTTTTAAGTGATATTTATTTGGGTTTAAACGGGTCCACCTTTTCTCAGGTGTATTCTTGTCTAGTTCTGACTCTGATCTCCCAGTAACCTTCAGATTTATTGATACTGACTGATACTGTTGGGATATGCGTTAACCTATCAATATAAAGGAAAGAAATATATATATAGAGAGGGAACTACAAGCGCTGAGAAAGTGCAACAGGAAAGAAAACCAACAGAGAGGAAAAGGTGGAAAGGTGTCTCACCCAATAATTAAAACAAAGAAAGTGAATATATGTGTGAGCCAGGAGAGCGAACGAGAGGGAGCCCTTGCCAAAATTGAGACCAGGAAACTCGACAGATGGGAAGGTGACAAGTCGACATGTTGATGAGCAACAAGAGAAGGTGTGAAAAGGAGGGAAGGAAAGGCAGGGAATGGCAGATGAGAAAAGTCCCGATATTCCTCCATTACAGTTCCTGTCTTTCATTGCAATTGTTTTTTATTGAGAGGCATAAAGGTTGCAAAATCATGTGATAGCAAAAGCAATAAAGTCACATTTTACCAGTTTGATCGGATTAAATGTGTGTAGATTTCATCCTCAACATAAACTGTGCAAACAAGTCCCATCTCACATTACTAATTAGGATTTTATTTGACAGTAACTTTGGCTTCCAGCTCCCAGAGATCTCATCTGATTACATTTCCTGTTTCAGTTGAGTCACTGGTACATCTGACAGCAACCTACATGTTTGTCACCTATATTTTTAGATTTATTTACACTGTTTACACTTCATAAATGCCACTGTTAGCTATTGGGACTGTAGGTTTAAGTGTTAAATGAATATATACTGTAGTTTTGAAAAGGACAGTGAAATGCTTTAGTTAATGTAATCAGAAGCTCACCTGCTGTGTGATGGCATGATCAAAAAATAACTAAGAAGATTTAATGGGTGTTGGAAATGTCAATTAAAGGACAAAGTGATGTAGTTTCTGAAATCTTGCAGAAGTCAGGGGGAGAGTTTAGACAGGTTTTCCGGTTATCCTGAAAGATTGTGGTTAATCAAGCTCACGTGGAGCGGTTATTAAAGAGTGAGATGGACAGCGAGCATGTGGCATGACACTCCTCCGCCCCAGATGAGCAGTCAGTCCCCCTGAGGGTTCGAGGTGACTGGATAAGCTTCAGTCTGACTCTTCCTCCTCCGCTGTCTCCCTTTACTCCCACCACTTTTGGCATCATCTTCTTCCTGCTCTCCTGTTTGTATTTCACGTTGCCTTATTTCTTCCTCATGCTCTTTTTTCCAGCTTCCTCCCCTGCTTTAAGTTTTCCCTTTCTCAGCCTTTTTTTAATCTACAACTTTTTTCCTATTCTGACCTTCCTCTTCGGCTCCATCTCATTAAGTTTTTGCATTAAGCTTTATCATTTGAGTGAGAAACAATACGCTATATTGCAATTAACGGCAGCTACTTATAACAGAGTACCCATTTTCTTCCATCCCTTCTGCCTTCTTGCCTGCATGTTATGGCCTACATTCTGCTTGTCTGTGTTTCTATATTTAAGCTAATGCTTCGATTTAGTGAAAATTACAATATGCAATTTGAAAAACAAATAGAACTCTCAAACGGAAAAGATGTGCTCCTTTACGGTGATTTTTCTTATTAGACAGAACACATCCTGGCTGTCCTATTCTGGTCCTCCCGACTCACTGTCTCCCTTCTGTCCGATCCTCCTCTAGACAACCCCCCCTTCAGTCCACACTTGTGCATTTTACTTATTCAGTTACAATGCACTGCATGTCTCAGCTGTCTGAAGGCATTAAATCCTTTTTAAGCCAATCCTTCCTACTTTCCCTGCATGTCAGATGAATGAAGTGGCTTTAATCATCATGCTCAGAATGACTGGCTTTTACCCGGATTCACCTGGGTGAGTTTTTAAAAAGCCAGGAGTTAGTGTTTCTTTCAGTCCTGCTAAAGTAGCTTTTTCCCCCTCATTAGCCTGGTAAAAGGATTCTGATTATTGGAAAAGGTGAAGTGACAGTTTTAAGTTTAGGCCTTTATAAAGTGAGGTTTAGGCTAATTCATTGGTATTCAGTTGCTGAGCAGGTGACGATGTACTGCTTCGGGTACAGGTAAGACAAGGGACAGAGCTCGGCTATCATCACAGATTGAGTTGAGGATTCTCTAAGGCAGTGGTTCTTAACCTGGGTTCGATCGAACCCTAGGGGTTCGGTGAGTCGGTCTCAGGGGTTCGGCAGAGCTTCCGCCGTCACATGCACGGCTCATTTTGTGCACCAGTAAAAAAACATATCATGTCTCGAATGTGAAAAAAAATCATATTTTATTTTTCAGTAAAGAGGGGTTCAGTGAATGCGCATATGAAACTGGTGGGGTTCAGTACCTCCAACAAGGTTAAGAACCACTGCTCTAAGGGCATGTCTGAGCAAGTCATTTGAAAATGTACAACTGTAAAATAGCTGATATGTGCTATCCACCCTTGTAATGAATGTTTTAAGTAAAAGTACCCAAAGGAAAATAGCCCATGTGAGGATTATGATATATTAGTGTTACTCATGCATTAATATAAAAGCAGCATTTAGCTTTTGTAATTGATGAAAATACATTATACCTACTGTATATCAGGTTTGGTCTGTACAAAAACCAAAAAACCCACCAAGACTGCAATTCTGCTTCGTCCAACCAATAAGCAAACTCTCTAAATTAGAAAAATAATGAAAATGAAATGCTCCAAATCCCCAAATATACAATATACAGTTATTGCATGAAAATGAATTTTTGTGCAATAATACTTATATATAGTCTCAACCTAAGATCTCCAAGTAATTCATTCAGTACTAATGTATGCTGTTATGGCCACCTGCTTAACCCTCTCAAGGCAGGCGTTGCCAATTTGCAACAGTTAAAAACTAACAACCTGATTACCCCACATACATATTTTATGAGTTTTTTTTTACTCAGAAGTACCACTGCAGGACTTGGTTGTGCATTAGCAACAAAAAGTTTAATTTGAGCCTGAGAGGGTTAATACTGTGCTCTGGCCCATTGACTCCACAAGGTCCCCAAAGGTGTGCTGCGATATCTGCCACCAAGATGTTAGTAACAGATCCTTTGAGTCCCATAAGTTGCGAAGTGGGGGCTTCATGGATTAAAACTGTTTGTCCAGCACATTCCACAGATGCTTGATTGGATTGAGATTTGGGGAATTTGTGAGCCAAGACAACACCTCAAACTCACTGTTGTGCTCTTCAATCCATTTGTGAACCATTTACATTCTGTGGCAGTGCACATTATCCTGCTGCAAGAGGCCACAACCATCAGGGAACACCATGAGAGGGTATATATGGTCTGCAACAATGCTTAGGAAGGTGCTACGTGTCAAAGTAACATAACGTGGAAGGCAGGACCCAAGGTTTCCCAGCAGTACACTGCCTCTGCCAACTTGAGCTCTTCCCATAGTGCATCCTAGTGTCAAGTGTTCCCCAGGTAGGCGACGCACATGCGCAGCTATCCACATTGCTCCGTGGTCCAGGTCTGAAGTTCATTGTTGTTGCAGCCATCGTTGGTGCTTTTAACAGTGGACAATGGTGAGCGTGGGCACCCTGACTGTTCTGCAGCTTTGCAGCCCCATATACAAAAAATTCCAACGCGCTGTGTACTCTGACACCTTTCTATCAGAATTAGCATTACATTTTTCAGCTTTTGGAGCTAAAGTGGCTCGTGTGTTGGACTGGACAGGCCAGCCTTTTCTCCCCACGTGCATCAGTGAGCCCACTGGTGGTTCACCACTGTTCCTTCCTTGGACCGGATTCTTCCTTTTGCCAGATATTGATTACTTAATACCAGGAACACCCCAAAAGAGCTGCAGTTTTGGAGATCCTCTGACCCAGTTTTCTAGCCGTTACAATTTTTCTCTCGTCAAACTCTTAAAGCTTAAATCTCTGCACTTACCAATTTCAGTGTTATTTACTTCACCTGTCAGTACTCATAAGGTTACGTTTGATCAGTGTATATCTGGTTAAATAGCTCAGTGCGTCTGACTGATAAAAATAGTAGATTGAAAAGAAGCCTCTATCATTTGAAGATTTGAAACTGTTAAGTAAACAAAGATTGCAACTTCGTACTTCAGTAAAGCATTTAAACCACTGTAACTGTCACTTACAGTACTGTTTACAGCACTGTAATGTTTAAGCGCTGCACTGTTTGTAAATTGATTAACAAACCCATAGCCTGCAGGTGCATTTTCTCAGTATTGTGTCTTTAAAACAGACACAGCAGTAGAAGACTGTACAATGGTCAGACACTAAGACAACAGCTGCTGAGACTGAGCAAAGAGAGGGGAGCAGAAGATGCTTGCAGCACTTCACTTCACCTCCTTTTGACACACCTTGAGGGCTTAGGGACTCACAGTAGACTAGAAAACTCCCATCTGCTTTTAATACTATTCAGTCAAATATTCTAACCCAAAACGTGTTGAGTGTTTTTATTCTTTATTATTCGAAATAGCAACAACTGCAGAAGCCAACAACTGCAGACAACACAGTCATCATCACGCTTAATACTGATGTAGATAAACATCGGCCGGTGGTGGAGACCAAACCCACCTACGCCTAAACACTGAGAACACCAAGGACATGGTTATCAAGTTCAAAAAGTTCTCTCACCCCCGATTGGAGACCAATATGAAGTGTAGATATATTGAATCGGTGGAACATCTTATAATATAAATACTTTGAATTGGTCATTGATAATAATTTGATGCCAATGTGGAGGCAGTTGTCAAGAAGCGCTATCAATGCCTGTAATTATTGAGTAAGTTGCACATATTTAATGTAGGTAGAGAAATGATGACTCTATTGCTCGGTTTGGAAATGTTAGAACCAAAGATAGCACAACAAAGCCATGAGAGCAGGCAGCAAAGTAACAGGCCTCCCACAGAATCCACTACCTGCAATATATGAGCTGCAGGTAGAAAGACCCGAGCAACTGCTTCCTTCAGACTGCAGGTACAGAACACCATGAGTAAGTGTAATAAGACCAAAAAGACTTTGCTCCCCGTGCACTTGTTAAATCAGTTTATGTTATATCTGAACCCTACCGTCATGTGTTTTTTATAACTGCAGGACTATGTCTTATGATTTAGTATTGTTTTTATTTTTGCAATATATATATATATGGATGATTTCTTGAGATCTTTCTGTAAAACTAATTTCCTAGTCAGGACAATAAATCAATAAATAAATGAATGGAAACAATCTATACTAGATTGTTTTCTTGGCATTTCACACGTGACTTGTTCTCCCCATCACACTTTCTGTTTAATTGCATCTGCTTTGTCAGTATCTTCTCAAATTTTACCATTTTAATAGATTAAGAAATAATAATAATAATAAAAACATTGTTAAACGGGGCATCAGGCTGAACAATTGTGTAACTTCCCACTGTTAGTAGGGAATGCTGCGCTCCAGCCAAACACTAGCTCAGCAGGACCCTGGCTGGCCTCCATGCTCCATGTGATCTAAAAAAAACTGGTTTGCAATCGTCAGAGGTAGCTTTTTCCAAAAATTGCATCCTTTGTCAAAATTATCAGAAGAAAAAAAAATAAAAATGAAGAAATGCTTGGCTGTTGATGCAATTTTTCCTCAGGAATGTGTGAAGTAAATGATGTAAGATGTGCACTTTGGAATCATCATCCTGTTGAGAATCAACAATTTACCAACAAACATGTCTCGACTTGATCATTTTGGATGTTGCCAGAAGTGATGAGTGAAGGGTGCACCTGACTGGAAAACTGCAAGCTTATACAGGAGTAATCACAAAGTACCCACAAGCTAATAGATGCCTTTCCTTATCTTCCAGTTTGCCTTGACAGGGATGTTACTTTCCAAAATGAACATCATGTTGTATTAAATAAGACTTAAGGAACTTGGCTTTAAAACAAATTCAAATCAATGTTTTAACTTAGGTCAAAAGTCAAGTGATAAGTAGGGTAATTTTCTCTTTACAGACCAACTTTTTTTGCAACAGGCAGGGTCAACCCGCCCAGGGTTAACATTTCAGACAGTCTTTCATAGAGTCTTTGGTATTAAGTAAACGGAATCTTTTGGCTTGTAGCGTTAACAGAAATGTCACCAGTGTTGGGGAAGTTACTTTAAATTAGTAACTTAGTTACATTACTAGTTACTTCTATCAAAAGTAACTCATTTACTTCAAGTTACTCGTTACTTTCAGAGTAACTAGTTACTAGGGAAAGTAACTTTGGTTTTACTCAGAATTCTCTTGTTAATGTGTTGCTTCCGTAACTGGATACCCAGCAAGAGTGCCAGTCTTCTAGCTTGCTTACTTGCCACAAGTGCACTGTGCCACCTACCAATAGAAAGGAAAAAATAATGTGCACATTTCCACGAGAGAAATCCCACACCTGATTCTATCCTAGCCTGCTTTTTACATCCAACACAAAAACTGCAGTCGTGGTGCTTTCGATTGTACTCAGAACTCGGAAATTCTGCCTTCTGAATAGGAAGATGTAGGTAACACCAGACTGCAGATGAGCTGCATACAGGGCTGGACTGGGACAAAAAAATCGTCCCGGGCATTTTGACTAGAGACCGGCCCACCATTATAGGAAAAATCATAAAGCCTTTGAATGCAAACAAACACTGTTGTGATGGTATATATGTATCAATCTATCAATTGTTTGTTGCAAGACTCAGATAATTATTTTTTTTAAAAGTGAGACATTTTAAATGAGAATAACAAAAGTATTTCCTTGTGCCCCCCTTTCCCTTTTAATTCCCTACATGGACCCCTGGCAACACTTTGCTAGACCCGCCCCTGCACAGTTACCAGCTGTCAGCTACTTAGAAAAGGATCCTTGTGTTATTTGTCTCTCAGAAACAGTTCATAACTTCTCTTCAACTCATTCATGTTAACTAAAAGGTAAACCTGTTTCTCCATCACAGCTCTGATGATTCAGTAAGGACATCTCCTGGTTTCATCTGCATGTTTCCCTCTCACCACATATCCAAACCGACATCATGACCAGCAGCTTTACAGCTGTGGCTCCAGCAAACATCAGCTGATACTAGAAATTAATATTAAATAAATTCTAACAACAGCTGATCAAACTTAAAAGTGCTGCTGTTGTTTACCGCGACATCCGCTGGTTTCCTCTTTCTGGCGCAAAGTGGGCGATAGACAAGCGAGAAAAGCCGATCAGCTGATCATTGATCAGTTTCATGATTGAAGTAGAAACAGGAGAGGGAGGGTGAGAGGATGAGAGAAGAAGAGGCAGCTGTGCAGCGTAAACACAGAATAACTCCAGCTTTGTGTCTTTTTCATTGTAGCTGAAGTCCGGGACAAACTGTGTTCCTTTTCACCTCAATACGAAACGCGTAATATTTTCTCTGAATACGAGACGATTCCGTTTTTTACGGGACGGTTGGCAACTCTAATAATTAACGTATGAACAAAATAAAGTTCAACATCAGTAACATAGCACCACCCAGCTGTATAGAAACTCCGTCATGCTAGCTAGCACGCAGTACGAAAAAGTCAGCATAACGAAAATAAACTCCACCTAAACTTGGTTCATATCTGACCCAGATAGACTGCAGGTCATAACTTCTTACCTGAAGTTCAGTTCACCTGACACTCTCGGACCAGCGGCCGCTTCGGGTCTCTCCTCCTCTTGCCTCCCCTTTCTCTCATCCACCTGCTGGCCTCCACCACTTGCTAATGTTACTGAATCTGGTTTTGGCATAATAACTAGTTACCGTGCTCGTTACCACAATAATAACGTAGTTACTGTAACGCGTTACTTAATAACGCGTTAGTCCCAACACTGAATGTCACAAACCACTTTACCAGGAAAGTCCACTTTGCTGTCATTTATCTGAATGCTCTGTATGGACCCCTAATGGATCACACCAATGTAGTGCAACGACTCTCCAGATAAAACTCTTAAAGTCAAATTCATGCAGGTGGTTTGACAATAAAATGGTATTTTTTTACCCATTTTTTTTTACCTTTGGAATCCTTTGTAGCTGAATAAATTCAAGTTGCTGAAAAGCAAATCTTTTGACATTGTTAATACTCTTTATCACAAATGCGTATCTTTGAATAAAAGCTAAAGTCTTGCTTGTCACGGCATGTTTTGAAATGTAGTTTATTTCAACTTTTTATAAGTTTTGTATTCCAGTGAGTTTACAACACTGACTGAATTTCATTGTTATGGCTCGATCTGTTGTGCTGTACGTGTTCGCATTCTGCACTGGTGCTGTTGTTTGTAATCTGATGGCTGGAAGCTGCAAAATGATTTCCAAGCAGACAGCCAAATCACCATCATCATCGTCGTTATCGCTGCCTTTGTCTGCTGTCATCTACATCTTCAATTTACTCTCTCTCTCTTCCCTCATCCATCTGTCCTCTCGACTCTTTTCCAGCTCTGCCTGCCAAACTTCCATCTCACACGTTCCCTTTCTTTCAGTCCCCTCCTTTTCCTCTTTCTCCACATCCTGATATTTGTGTGGCAAAGTATGTCTACACAAGCAGCTGGTTGATCACTGATTGTTTAACTTTTTTGGGTGAACACAGCTCTGTAGCAATAGTTGTGTATTATGTGTTTTACTCACTTGTCAGAAACACAAAGAGTAGAAAGACTGACTAATGGAGATTGTTATGAAGCAAAACGGCTCCAAAACATCCTTTTTCCCCACCTGATTTTTCATAGAATGAGAGTTGGCTGAATGCAGCAGCCACACAGAAGAAATGAATGCATGGAGTGGGAATCTGGCATACCGGGCATTTTCCCAGCGGGCTGATGCACTTTTGGGCCAATGGGCTGGCTTTAAGGGCCCCTGTGCAGCTGTCGTACAAACACTGACAGCAGCCCATTCGATCATTTTCATTAACGACACTGGATTGCCCAATCAAATCTCTAAATGCAATTAGCCCCTCCCCTACCTTGGCTGTGCAGATCCATTAATAAACCCAAAGCTAAGGGTTCCTTATGTATAAAAGCGTAGATAGCATGAATTTAACCCGTTAAATCCTGAACCATGAAATAACCGCCAGGAAATTCAAATTTCTTTAATAATGGACAATTACAAAATCAAAACATTAAAAAAAAATGCAAATATGAATTTTCATTTGTTTTATATCTCTTACATCTGTCATTTGTTGCAATTTATTGTTTAAAAATGTATTGAGCAATTTATTTAGAAGAAAACTCAGGAAAACTGTATCAAATATGACATACGAGGGATTAAGGGGTTAAAAAGGTAGAGTACTGTAACACTACTTTGCAGCTTTTAAAAAAACAAAAACAAACAACAAGCATTGCACGGGAGGCATTTTCAGAAAGCGCTTCACAACAGATTGCACGATCAGTCATGAAGGAGCATTTATTCCTATAATAGCTCTGAATCAAAACACAGATAAAAAAACTGAATATAAAAGAAATTCATATCATTTCAAGGTCAAACATTTTCCACTCATCAGCTTTTAGGCTATTCACTGCTTCCACCCTATTGAATGTAATCTGGGTTTTTTGAAAAATCATCCTCAATCAGTGTTTTTGCGCTGTTTGTGACAAGGTTGACAAATTCAACAGTGGAAATATTACACCAATAAAAAGAACTCATATTTAAGGTATCAACCATGTCTTGTAGTTTAAAAAGCATGTAGCTTTATTATTTGTTTCTCTGGCACAGAGCATGACGGTAGTAGTAATGGTGTTGTGAAGAACATATTTATGTTTGGAGTTGTTTTAGTCTGAAGAAGATTCAAAGTGAAGAATTAAATAAAGCTGGTCTTAATGGAGGTTTCTTTTGAATTTTATAACCTTGAAGGCCGAGTACAGCCGTCATCCTCACTGTAGAAGCATGACTGGACTTTTGTTTATTTGTTTATTTAAATACTTTATGCTCTTTGCTCAGAAGAGCCTTGTAGTTTGGTTTGAGGAGGTGATCATGAGCATTTTTTCTTTGCCAACTGTTTCGTGCACAGAGGCAATAATGGGAAATAACTGCAAACTGAGCAAACAGCTTTTAATTATTTATTTAGTTGTTTATTTTTTCCAAATAGGAAGTGGAGGATTTTAACTGTAACCACATGAATTTAATCTAGATTAAATAGTCAAACAGTCTTACTGTGCTTTGCTAGGGTCATTTTACAGCTTTCACTGTGTAACATATTTATTTGGATTCTTTTTCTTTCTCCCAAACCAATCTTTCAGTTTACGACTGGCAAAGAAGTTTAATCTGTAAATCTGTGGGCACTGCTCATCTCTGACAGCACAGTTTATTAACCATCAGTAAAGATTTACACATAGATTTTTTTGCCCCTTCTCAAATGTCTCTTGTTTAGCTTGGTATATAAAGTAGGCTTAACTGCATGTGAGCTAAACTGTATTGAATTGCATTGGATTTCATCAGCTCTAACTTCTAAAATGACACGTTGGGCTTTCAAGATTTCCAGTGGGGTTTTCATATATTACTATTAATTCAGAATTAAGTGTTCCCAAGTTGTTTGCATGTGAATAAGGCCACACAGCAGCTAAAAACAGGTTAAGTTTTATTTCGCAGTGCCACTTCAGTCAGAGCAGAGATATTTTTGGAAAGGTGTATATCTCCCCGGAGAGAAAAACCCTTCATGTGTTACAGGTGTCGTTCATGCAGCTGTAGCGAGGACTATCACTGCCACTCGATGAGAGTCCCATGAGCCTCTGCGCCCGTCAGCGTGACAGACAGCCCTGCTGCTGATGGAGAGCAAGATTCTGAAGGGCATGAAATGTTTTGCCGAGTTTAAAATGAACCTGCTCACTTCATTAAAGAGTGCAGGCAGGCAACCTGCGGTAACCATCCATCTGCAGTTGATCTGCTCGTCTGTGCAGGCAAGATTTCCCTGATATTGTCATCAATCTGTCATATACGTACAAACTACAACTGCTTTTTCTTTCTTGTGGTTAAGTATTGCAATTTAGACTTATTGTTGAGTCTCTCCTTAAATCTGCCTCATGTTTCACTGGGTTAATGTGGCAGAATTGTTTTGTTCACTTGTCAGTTCATTTTCTTGCTCAAGGAGCACAAGGCTTACAAAGCTCTGTGCTACCACCTGGTTTGATGATAACTCATATGTGCAGTTACAAATATTAAAAAAAAAAAAAAAAAACTGAATGTGGGAGTAAAGTGGTGGGGTTAATACCCCCCTTGACACCTGTACCTGCAAACTCAGAAGTGTCAAAACTGTCATTCCTCCAGTGGCCACTAGTGGCTGGGTGCAAAGGTTGTTTCCTGTAAGTGTCCATGAAAAAATGCCCAACTTCACAGGAGAAATAAACAGCATCATACAAAGATAATGTTGGTCTACATTTTCAAAGTTTTCTCAAAGTTCACTCTTTGAGAAAACTTTTTTTAATAGCAGAATTTACCTGCACATAGACTTAAGCCATGTATTATTGAGAGCTTAACTGTTTTTCATGACAGGTGCATGCTGGTGCCATCTGCTAGGCTTCGCCTTATCTATTTTGAGTTGTTGAACTGGAGCCTATCCAGTGTTTCTGTGTTTCTTTTAAAACATTATCTGACAAATATGACTTCCTGTGCAGTTAACAGTATAAGTATTGCTACCAAGATGTATTGGTAACAAGTATTAATTGATGACTTAGTAATGCACCCATTAAAGTCATCACTGGGGACAAAACCCAAGATGCCTGATGCCATGATGCTAATTCAAAGCTTAAAAATGGTAGCCACAAACAAACCCATCCTCAAAGTGTCAGAGTCACAAATTTCACTGTTACCATCATTTTGATCTCAAACACCTGTAAATGTTTGTAACTGCATCTTTTACAGTTTTACGGCGTTGAGAAAAAAAAATATCCCCAGACAGTCCGACATTACAAATTTTTTTTACAAACTATCCAAAAATGAACTTTGGAGTATTTAATACCAGCACCACATTTTGCTGTGACAGAGGCACGAGATATGAGAAACAGCTGGTGATGAAGACACAGCCACAACTCATTTAGTATTCTCGCTCAATACTTACACAATATTAATACATTGTTTTTGTACTTATGACTACACCAACTGCTTTCCATGCATATATTTTACTTTTCTTGATTAGCATACAATTTAAATGCACTCTGGGGACTTTGGCTTTGCAGACAGCATACCGACACCATCCATCCACCCATTCATCCATCCACAAACAATACTAGATCCAAGTGTACAACAGTATATAAATCTTGAGGGGAAATGTTCAAAATTTGTTTAAAAACCAATAGCCGATGGAACAAATGACTTTCTTTTGCCATTACAAAGATGGAACCATCTGGAACTCCATGTTGTAAAAGATGGTAAGGGTCAAAATGATGGTCTGTGCCCTTGAAAGAACACTATACAGATGGAGAAGGTCTTTAAGTGTTACAGTTAATAGCAGTTAATTTGTGAATGCAATACAACTGCACACAATTAACAAGCATACAGTAGCAGTAGGTACCAGACGGTTTCTGTAACTCTGACACAGCTCAGAGTAAAACCCAACTCCACCAAACAGTTCCCAGAGGGAACTGTGCCAAAGAATAGGAGCAGTCAAACAAGCTTGTAGTTAAAAGTTGGACTTCTGCTATTTTATTTCTTTGCTTCACATATTTAAAGTCTGATTGTGAAGGGCAAACTGTCCTAAATGCAAATGTTAAATTTGGTTATAACCAGTTTGTCAACTCATCCATTGCACCTAATGTCAGTATATTCACAGTCAAACTAGAAATGCAGCCATTTGTGTGACACAGGGTAAGGGAGACCGGGGATAGTTGTAACGTGGGTCAGTTGTAACACTTTCAAATGATGTGATTCATCCTGTGCATGCCCAATTCAGTTCTGCTATCACATGTGAAAAATCAGCACATTTTGTCAAACACAGACAATTTAACACGAAAAAAAGTAATTTGTATGCCAAAAAGTAAGTTGTTTTTTTTTTACTTTATTTCAATTTCTAATAGCATTATCTGCTTTGCAGTTAAACTCATCAAACTTAAATTGTGTTATTTGTATGTCTATGGGGATATAGTCTGTGTAGGTCTTTAGTGCTAATGTTTTAGCCGTTGGCTGTAATCTTAGCTAGTTCATGGCTATAGGAGTCTGGGTCAGTTGTAACAGCAACAGTCTGGGTTAGTTGTAACAATAATGCAGATGTTACAACTTACCACACTATTACTTTAACTTATATTAAACAAGTTGGGGATATGACATCAGCAGAGAGAGGTTCACTGGTCACTTTTGTATATGCGGTTAATGCCATTGGCAACACAATTCCTCCACTGTTTGTGTTCCCACACATACATTATGCAGACCACTGTGTCAGAGATGGACCAGTAGGAAGTACTGGTAGTGGAAATAAATCAGGATGGGTGCAAGAAACAGATTTCCTCATCTTTCTGAAGCACTTTGCAAACCACGCCAAGGTAAGCCATGATAGAAAGTAAAGGAATTGCGATGCTGGTGAACAACTACATTCTTTCAGCTTCATTGTTATGTTCAAAATTGGTGCTGCAGAGAAAATAGCTGCACTATTTAATGGCAGAGACATGTAAATACTTTGCATTACATTTTGAATCCACTACCTTAAAAGAGCTCCAATTTACAGACAGAAATGTCAAAAATGTTACAACTATCCCCGGTCTCCCCTACAATACTACACCTCACTCTCCTCACAAAATATACCAAACAGACATCAATATGGCAGTCTGTGTAAGCTGAAAACATTCCTCTTCCTCCATCTGACATGTAAGTATTACTGCTGCCCTGCATCTGCTGCCTGACATCAATCAGCATCCACCATCACACTCAAATTTTATTTGTAACATATCTGCAGAGTGATAAACCAAACTCTCTATAACTACCAAACTAACTATACTCTGCTGCTGTAATGAACCATTTCAAATGGAAGTCATCTGACTGAACTTAAAGAACTTGAGTCTGAGTCAAGACTTTCCACTAAACACTGGAGAAAATATATTAGGTTTTAATCTGCATATAAACAGACCTTTAAAAGCATCTGAAAAGTTTTTCAGTATTTTAATATCATTATTAGCTGGTGTTTTAAGCACCAAGCAGTAGTTTCAACATCAGCAGTGCACAACTCAAAATACTCCCTACAAATCTATCAATTGTTTTCTTACATTAGTGAAGCTCTCACATATTTAAGTTTTGTCTTGAAACAAACAGCCCATTTTTTAAATAAACAACTACATCAATTCAGTCATACAGAATAAAGGAGCACTAATGGACTAAGACTGAGAACGATGTTGCACAGTTGCTAAATCAGTCAACTATTTGCATGTTCCTTCATTATGCAATTTAATGGTCAATGCAAAGCAAAAACAATGTTTGCTTGACAGCATGATTGCAATGCACTCCAATCAGTCACTAAACTAAAAGACCTAATAGGTCAGCCTTTGACTCTTTGGGGCATGGGTAAATGATCCATGGGGGTGTCTTGTGATGTTTGGCACTGTGACAGTGTCAGCAAGTCCTTTGGGTCCTGTGGGCTGCAGGCTGGGGCCTCTGTGGATTGGTCTTATTTAGGCGGGTCCTGATCGGTTTTGGGTTCTGGGTAGTTTGGACGCCGTCTAAATTCCTTGGGTTCTCCGTGCTGTTCCCTGAGCTATTTCTCAGTGGCTCTGGTAGTGTGACAGTGCACATTGTCGTGCTGGGGGAGGCTGCTGGCACCAGTGTCAGTGAGTAGTCTTTGGAATGAGTGTCCTTGAGCTCTAACAGACAATTATACAGATCTTATGTGTCAAAGTAGTATGAATGCCAGGGCCAAAGATTTCCCAGCAGCATATTGCATTGTAATGAGATGATCAATATTATTCACTTCACTTGTCAGTGTTTCTAATGCTGTGGCTGATTTGCACTGTAAATCTTTAGCATTAACAAATGCAGAATGAAACCAGCAGTGAAAACATGGATTTTCTATGTGGAGTTTATCCATCTGTAAAATGTTGCTATAAAAACAAAGCAGCTGTTTTCAGGGCAGAATGACTCAGCTCTCTGGGTTTGCTTTGAATGAGGACATTTGATTAAAACTGTTGGCAACTATTTGCCTTTCCATGCCGTTGCACTGTTTGCTTGTTCACTCTGATGCCAGTCACATTAGATTCTCACATACAGCAAACTTCAAAGTCACCCTCTGTCCCTCGCGCTTCCTGCCACTTACTTGATTCTGTCTGGCACTCGATGGGTCTGGTTGCCGTCGCTCTGACAGTTGCCAGCGTACTGCGCTCGGCTTGTGGCTCCCTGGTCCCTCCGCAGAGCCATTGCCCCATGGGTGAGGACAGAAACACCTTTGGCAATACGCCTGTAGGATTACAAAGAGAACAACATGAGACCGAGAGACTAGATTCGTTTTAAAGGTCTTTTTTTTTTTTTTGACCTGATGGGGTCCCAGGAAATGCACAGATACTGGAGAGGACAGAGACTTAAGCTTGAAAAACTACTCAAATGCATATGACAACCTGAAATAATGAATGTGAATTCACAAAATAGATGACTCCTCCACTAGGTAAGCTGAAATGTGTACAGTTTTTTCAGTATTGTGGGAAACAGAGTTTTGCTGATTTGACCATTTAATATTCAGTTCAGGTTGTCTCTAGATGATTAGCCTCCCTGATGACCCATTGTAATCCCACTGGACCCACTGCACTAATATGACCAAGTAGATTTATTTGATTATTTTATTTACTTATTTGCTTTCTCCACCCTATATTGTGTACAAATATTACTCATACCAGAAAAGTTTTAGTTTCTTAGTCTTTTGCAGATTAATTGAATTACTTTAGATCAAGCTACCAGGGCAAAAGAGATTATTCCATAACACATTTATCAGAAAAAATACACCTTCCAACATAATAAAGAACTCTTTTTTTAAAATTTCAACTTCTAGAATCCTTTTGCACATGTTCAAGCAAGGGGTGCTGGTTTTTTCCTTATTTAAATACACTGAAATAGAAAAAAATATATAAGCCTGTTTGATGGTCTCAGAAAACTATCACAAGAGTTGCAAGAGTTTCTTTGAATCCAAGGACTCAGTTCACTCATGATGTGAAGGGAATTTTCATCCTTGGCAAAGGAATGTAGCCATTTAGTGCCGTTGTTTAGCTCTGCATTTCTGTTTTTGGTGTCTTTAGTGTCTAACCTACATCTAGTGGAAATCTTTCTACTCCTACATAGCTTGAATTCCAGTAGAATCATAGAGATCATAACTTTAATGAGGTAAGCAGTGTTATAAAGGCTACTTTATAAATGTGCTTGGATGTCACTCTGGGCATTGTAAGTCAGTTTGTAGTCAAGCAGCTGATGAATGTCCCAGTGACAGAGAGGCATAATAAAACAGCTGATAACAAGCGAATTCAAGCACAACTTCAATAAAAAAAAAAACTGAATATCCAGTTTCTAAATTTATTTGTGTGTCAAGTATTCTCAGTTTGAGTAAATAAAAATTAGCAGACTCGCTCTTTGTCTAAGGAAAATTTAATAATAGATCAGACTTTGATCTGCTGGAAGCTTTCCTGCAGCAAAAGGCGCAGCTTTTAACGTGGCTATAAAGTCAACACTGATTTGTAACTTGCATTAAAAAACAACAACTGCCACGTCTTACATCCTATCATACAGAATGCTATTATTTATTATGGAAAATCCCCAAAAGTTGATGAAGACTACTTCAGACTGAACAAGTCACTTAAAGAGTGATGAAACGTTTCTCCTACTGAAAATGTTACATCCAAATGAACAGAATCAACTTTTTGGGATTTCCTTACCTGGATGATTGAGCATGCATCAACATATTATGTAAAATAAACTTCTAAGGCAAACAGTACATCTTGCTCTAGTCTTGATGACAAGGCCTTCTACCAATCGAGCACGAAATGTGCATGCTGCCAACTTCATAAAGCATTTCAGTGGAGTTTCCATAATTCTGCAAATTACCACTTTAAAAAAGCTGGTGAGCAGGACAGTTTTGTAGCCATCACTCTTTTTTTAACGATTTAAATATGTTTAAAAAGTTTAATGTGGTCCAAGTGTTAACTTTCTATTATTATGCTATTTTTTAAATGATTTGCATTAAAAACGTGTTTTTCCTCAAGACAGGGTCAGATTTTTGATATGCAGTTATTATCGATGTTTTAGGTCAGGTCTTCATTTTACTTTCCACATCCTGAAGTTCCCATGACCCTGTGATGTGAGTTTTGTCATCTCATTGTCACTGAGTTTTGTAAGACTTAGGGCCTCGGCCTACTCATTTTTTATATGACCACAGAAACTTGCCAACATAGACTTTACATTACAATGAACTGATTATGCATGCACCTGAGGCAGAAGATTTCAAGCACAGTTCAAACAAGTATAAGAGGAGTGACTACTCAACAGTCTCCAGCTGTACGCGTCTCTAACAGAGAGTCATGGCTTTAGACCTTTCGGGGCTAACACACTCATGGGGGTAAAGAAAGTAGGCTTTAATAATCACCCACTGGTCTGTTAAATATCAGAAACAATCTTCTCATCTATGAGACATATTTCAGAATTAACATTTTTTTTAATGCTTTGAACCAGCAACAGTTTTTGTCCGTGTGCCGACTGCAATAATGTATTTCTCTGTGACATGTGGAATACACATTATTTTATGTATTTTAAAACAATACATCTCCTTTGAGGGCAGCAGAGGTTGCAGTGGTTAACACCGTCACCTCACAGCAGCTGGGGCCTTTCTGTGTGGAGTTGTCCCACTGACTGGGTGGATTCTCTCCTCGTAGTCTGGCTTTCTCTCACAATTCAAAAAATGTCAAGATAAGTTAACTAGTGATTGGTGGCCTTGAATGACTGGCTCTCTGTGTTAGCCCTGTAATGGACTGGTGACCTGTCTAGTCACTGCCTCTTGCCCATTGCTATATGATAGATGCTGTAATGAGCTAATGTAAAGTCAAGAATGTTATCAAGGACAGTTCACAGAATTTACAACTTCAGTATCCGTACAATAGCCACAAATCCTTTTGTGGCTCACCCTTTGAAGTGGACCCTTCACAGGGCCAGTGGCTGCTCTTTCTCTGTACTTCACAGCCTCTTAGTACTTTTATAATTTTCCTAAGTTGCTTGTCAGTGCTGATATAATAAATTCCTTTGTGACTCATACAGAATGACAGTGCAGTTGGTCTTCTGCTCACATCCCAGTCATTAGGATTTTTACGTCCTCCATTTGTGCATTTCTGTCATCTCTTTTTTGGGTTTAAATTTTCTAAATTTTGCAGCAATGTCAACCATATCATAGCTACAGTGACAGCACTTTTTGTGGCCATGAATTACAAAGTAAATGATTTGCGAGTTGTACAATGATAACATTTCTTTGTTGAATGGATTATCAAAAAATACTTTTGGTGTTTAGAATAGCTCTATGAAATATCCATCATAAGCAGCAGCAGAAGTGTGGAAAACACTCAAAAGTATCAAACGCATAAACACCGATATAGTGACGGGGTTATTTTTCAGATTCATTCACAACTGGAGAAGACATATCTAGTGCATCCAATAATTGCAACATGGCAACAGTGTAAACACTCAGCTCTAGGCTTCAATCACTGATCACCAGAGATGGGCAGTAACGCGTTACTGTAATCTGATTACTTTTTTCACGTAACGAGTAAAGTAAGGGATTACTATTGCAAAAACGGTAATTAGATTACCGTTACTTTCCCGTAGGAACGCTGCGTTACTAAAACCGTGATTTTTTTGCCTGAATGTCTCATGACAGTGACGTAAGCAAGTGCGACGTTTGTGACAACAGCTGTGTGCAGATCAACAGTGGATCATATATCGAATGCAGGAGAGAGTATGAGCGTGCAGCGTTTAAAGCGTGGAAGTACTGACCTTATTTTGAGTTTGATTCCATAAAAAGTGACAAAAACATTAGCGTCCGTTGTGCGTGGGAAGAAAACTTCTCTTTACAGCGAAAAAAACCCCTAAACTTCCAAGCAAGCACCAAGTGCGCTGAGAAACTCGCGGATTCTTCAACTGACCGCCGCGGCGCACCTGCACCAGGGCAAACCTCCGCCTACGCTTCTCCTGCTTTACAGGTGAAAATAGAGCAACAGGACCGCTAGTCTTTGATGTTATTTATTTCCTGCTGTGTTTTACTTGCATCTATTTGAAAGACTGAGTGTAAACACAAAAAAATATATATTTTATGTGCTGGAATGTGCAGAAAATAGGTTTAAATATTAAACAAATTTCTTCCAGTCAGAGAATGTTGCATATAATTAAATTTTTGCTTGATGCATAAAGTTAAAAGATTAAAACGGATAAAACAAGTTTAAAAAAAAGAGACTTTTCCATTTGATTACATTTTGTATGATGGATTATGCAGAAAAAGTAGAATTGAGCTGAAAGATCTATCGCTTTATCACCTATTCAGGTTGTAAATTGTGTTTTTAAAAAGTAACTAAGTAATTAATTACTTTTGAAAATAAGTAATCAGTAAAGTAACGGGATTACTTTTTTGGGGAAGTAATCGGTAATTAGTTACTGATTACTTTTTTCAAGTAACTTGACCAACACTGCTAATCACTGAGCGGAAACCATGATGATTGCTCACTCCTTCCAGGTAGAAACCTCACACTAGATATCAAGGAAGATGGGCTTCATTTAGCATGGAGCTGTTTTCAATATTTAATGTAAAACTTGATCGTGGCTCAAGAGTTGGGAGTTCGCCTTGTAATCGGAAGGTTGCCGGTTCGAGCCCCGGCTCGGACAGTCTCGGTCGTTGTGTCCTTGGGCAAGACACTTCACCTACCGCCTACTGGTGTTGGCCAATATGGCAGCCTCGCCATGTGTATATGAGTGAAGTGCATGTTAACCTTAACTTAATGCACTTGTCTTTTCGACTCTGTAACTGTAGTGCAATATGCTTGGTAACTAGTTGAAATGAAATTATAAACATTCGTTCTACATTGTAATCTTTATATCGGAGGATGGATTAATAGGATTTAGACAGTCAGAATAGCCACTCCGTGTACATCTTATAACATATGCAGCCTCGTTCTTGAGATGCAGCATCTGTTTCAGTATGAACTCTGCCACTGGAAGTGGTGACAAGTGAACCGCTTACTTGGACTTTCCTTCTAGTCTGGGCGTACATTTTACAAGCACAGTGACACGATACATTTAAAAACTGACTGAAAAGCTAGAAAAGGATCCTGGATTTCATAGGAGCCAAGATGACTGGTAGACAGTGAAGGTAGAAAGATGGCGAGTGAAGTGAACATTTTCCAGGTGATATATGGAATCACATTGAAGGCTGTGTTGTCATGTTATGTAAAATGTTTTGTATCCAGGGAAATCTCTTTGACCTTGTTTGGATTTATGTTGCAACTAAATTTTATATTTGCATAATTGAACTATATAAAGAGTTAGAACCACCACACATTTCACATTATGAGGTGCGGCAGACATGAGTTTAAAGGTAATAAAGAAAAATCAATAGAGAATTGTATCTTTCACCTGGATACACTCGGTCAATTTATTTCGATTAGATTGGAAGTAAATGTTATGATCCCAGTGAAGAGATCAGGTCATTCTTACAGAGAGTGCATCATGAACATGCAGGTGGTTGTAAAATTAAACTGTGTACTCATGTGCAAAAAGTGTGCTTTTCAGGGATGAAGAGAAAAATATTTATCTTCTCGTGTATTTTTTAATCATAAGGTTTCTCCATCTTCAAGGCTTCGGACAGCAAAACTCAATGAATTCTCAATTCAGCAGAGAGAAAAGAAACTACAAAATGTATAATGCATAAAGTTTCAGCACTAGAAACAGTCTGCTGAAACATAACATATACTTTATATAGGATCACAAAATGAGGTAAAACTCTTTAGCTACATATTCCTAATTAAAGAAATGTAACATTTTAACAAGGATCAGCAGTACAGTAGCAGCACTAATTGATGTGCTTTAACATTTGAGCAATTTTGTCATTTTACTCAAGGTTTTACTGTTTTGGGGATTTTCACATATGAGATGCTTGGAAAATCATATGACACCAAAAATAAAGGTTTTTCACATGTATAGACATGAATGCTGTTAGAATGGGATGTGTTATAAAAACAGAAAGTGAGTGAAGTTTTGAAAACAGTAAATAGAAAAAAAGCTGAATATCAATAAAATCTTTTTTTTTTTTTTTTTTTTTTTTTTAGTTTGGTTCAGTTTGTTGATTTGGGTTTGATTGTATTGAAAAGATTTTATACAGTGGCTAATATTGTATAATGTTAGCACCAATAATAAATCTGAACTAAATATTCACTTGTTCCACTGCAACACGTAAAAAGCATCAAACTGAGCAGACCATAAAAGTTAAAGTTTTACTGCGAATATAAAAACATAGATCCAGGTGGATATCCACATGTTGAGATAAAAAAAAGACATCTTTTCAGGTCATTGGAAAGCTGTATGGAAAAAAAGGCTTTTTTTTTTAATCAAAATTTGTTTGAAAGGACGTCTCATCCTCGTCAACACTCCTCTTGATTATTCTTGTTGTAAACCAGCACTACTCCATCAACTAATGGACAGCCCCAACAGGATAGGGACAATAGGTTTTGACTGAGGCTTAATATTAATCTGTGTATCTGGAGTCAGTGTTGTGCAGCAGATCACAGCAATTTCACACAAAATTAAAACATCTATTAAATTTCACTTTCAAACCAGATTTAATTCAATTTTAGTCTCAGTGGTTGTTTACCATTTAGATGTCTTTTAGATCTCTAATAAACAGAAAAGAGTAAACATGACTCTATGACTGAAGTTAGGTAAAATTCAGGTCTCTGTGAAAGCCTTAAAATATTACTATCCATCTTTAATTTTCCAGACATAATAAAATGTCTTTTTCTTTTTCCTTTCTTCAAAGACTGTGACTGGCCAATCAGATCAAGCCCACAAAACAAAGTGCATGGATGTCTGGTGTTCGGTGTGTAGTGGATATGACAGATCTCACTGCATCTGGTGTTCACTTTCATTCTGTTTCTAAAAAGGGTTGTCTGGATAATGTCATGTAATCATGAGGCGTTGGTAATAAGAGGCATACTAATTACTTTGATTCAGTGGAGTATCTGATCAAATCTCAGTATGCAAATCAGGTACTAGGTTGAGCTAGTAGCATCGTCAACAAATATGACACATCCTTATGTGGCTTCAGTGTCTTGTCAATTTTTCTTTCACCATGGAGGGTGAAAGAAGACTTTAATCAGGCTTTGTGTTAGTGCTTCACATAACAGTTGAAGAGTTGACACAAACTAATATTTTGTACTGTTCTGACCTGGTTTTACATGAATCAAAGCCAAACTATGCCAGGTAGAGCTGTGTGTCATCGACATAGCAGTGGAAATGACATCATATTTATGGATGATATGGCTTATAGCAGATGGACAACAAACAGGAGGGGCTCGGGAGATCATTAGTAGTAATTAAAACTGGCTAAGATTTGAACTTTATGAATTAATGATGAGGCCTGTTTAAGGGCATGTCAATGATTCCCATAGAGATTTGTCTTTCAGCAAGTATGCTGTGAGTTTTAGTGTTACAGAGCCAGACATGGATGAGAATGCTTAAGAGTCAAATGCAACACATTCAACCTTATCCACAGATTCCTTGAACCCGCAGAAGCCCTGTTTGAAGCCCCCGCAGCCTGTGAACCCCTGATATTTTAAATCCTGGGTTCGTACCTGCGTGGCTCATCCCTCCACCCCTGTGGCCGGATGGCAAACAAAGCCTTTGGAAGCCCCTCCAGACCCAACCCGGATAGGGCTGGTCCCACAGCAAACCACATATGGCTGGGCCCGGCCTGACCCGCTGCCCAAGCTGCCCGGAAAATGAGCTCAGCCTCTTCCAGGGAGCAGTACAGAAGGCGGACCTGGAGGAAGAGAAAAAGAGGAAGACAGTTACTGCAGTGGGTGGATGAGAGAAGGAAGAGAAGAGAAGAGGCAGAAAAAAAAGATTTTTCTTCCCCCCCATTTCTTGCTGCGTGGCCCTATAATACACTTTCATGATTTCTTTACTAAAATAGATTATATTCAAATATAAATCAAGACACTTGGTACACTTACACATTCATACTTCACTTTATTTTTTCAGAACACAGTGAACTGCACTTGAAAAATGATGCCTCTTGGTCTGCTTGCATTTTCTCTTCATACATTATTAAAAAGGGGGAATTGAATGGAGGGGGGCAACATTAAAGAGACAAAGTGAGAGTAAGAAAACACAAAACTCGAGGAGTGCGAGACGGAGGACAGCAGCTGTGTGTGTGGTTGATGAGGGCACTTCAGATGATTACTCAGGAAGCACTTTGGGAGAATTTGCGCCACAGTTTTGTAAGACAATTGAAGAGGTTATAAAACTGAAATTAGCCAAAACCAAAATGTGAAATGCTTTACTAACACACAGTGAGAGCAGCAGGCGAGTAGTGTGTGTGGATCCTGCCACATGCTGCACATTCACCGCCGAGGATGGCGAGATGACGCTGATCCCTCCTACTCAGTTGACAGCAAATGGGATCAAAGTCGGCATGAGGTCCATGCTCACACTCAGTTTCTATCAATCACATCCTCTGAACAGTCAGCATATATTTAGCCTTCATATGGCATCTGCAAGCTCGAATTTTATCACTCTTTCTCTGAAATTAAAAGTGTTCTCCTCCTCTGATTTTTGAGAAAGAAGTTGACTTCCCTCACAAAAAGATGTAATTTGTTATAATTTTCTCCCATCAATCACTTTGTTAGCACAGGTGACTCATTTTTCAAACGTTGGACATCTCATTTTGGAAGAGAACATTTCATTTAGATCCCTGTGGGTCGTCATATTTTATCATGACAGAGCTTAACTGCGTCAACATCCAGGTCGAAATGAAAGTCCCCTACAAAAATAGTGAAAATATATATATATATATATATATATACACATACACACACATAATCATATTTTTTGGCAGTGCTAGTATGAGTAATTACTACACGACTTACCTACATACTAATAATCTCAGCAGTCAAAGTGTCCATTATAAAAAACAGCTTTCATCTACCTTAGCAGGACTACTTGGATCCCAATGCACTTTTATTTATTATGAAACGGTTAACATGTAGTGACAATCCTCTGTGTTAAATACAACATTTTAACAGGTTTCAGCTCATTGTTTAGGTTTTTCAGTTGCTCTTACCATTCTTTACTCTCACTGTGCACTGGATATTCTACACATTACACCTACAGGAACTGTCCAGCTATGAAAAGCCTTGACACAAAGCTCCCAGCACACAATGCTTCTGCTGTTGTTAATGCTAGAGGAGGTTTGGAGTTAGGTTGTCCAGTCAGCACAACACTGTCCCTCAACAACCCCGCTCTAGCCAGAGTTTTCAGGTGACGTCAAAGCTACTGGGACACGCCCACCTGGCAGACAAAAACAGTGCTCTGGTCCTTTGCTCTGCAGCCATCCTTTGAACGTCTTCAAGTTGAACTTAACCAAAATGCCTGATAGTTGCTGTCCTATCAGATACACTAATCACGCCAATCATTGCTTCTCCACAGCGACCCTGGCTGTCAGCGGTGGCTCATTAAACTGTAGGAATGATACTCTGTCAGCTTTACTGTTATGACACTGTAAATGTCCAAGTCAACAAAACTAAAATTTACGTGTGGTAGCCCGTTTAAGATAGCTATGTAGTGCTTTACTTTACTAATAAATGAAGAACAATTCCTTGTTCTTCACCTCCAACATAGTGGCATTATTTACCCATCCAGATTAAAAATACATGGAGCTGTCCATACTGTGAAAGCTTTCATCCTGGCAGCAGGTAAAGTGAGCAAATCTCTAGAAGATACCTGTAGATGTCACTAAACTCCAGCTCTGGGAAAGACATCGCCAGGGATTTAAATAAAGCTGATGGGCAGAATATGGATCACCAAAGTTCCCAAAATTTGTAGTTTTTCTTCATGAGGTGAAAAGGAGAGGTGAAAAAACCCTACTTTACTCCAGCAGTACTATCTAGTGTTTACGCTTTGCGATAAAGGTGGAGCACTGCTTTGTCTGCCAGGGCAGTGAGTCGGTCACATGACTGAAAATGATGGATAACTTTCCAGTGAGCTGGTGTGAGTCTTCCACTTTGCTGAATTTCTTCACACCTTGATAATCAATGATCAACAGTAAGGGATATTATTGCAAACTGACTTCTTGCACTATTGCATACTATTGCAGTACTACGCTTGAATCCATTGAGCCCATTCTTTTACAAATGTCTGCAAAGGTGATTTCACTTGACAGATTGTTTGGCACTGCATTGGCTTCATAGCTGAGTTAGACAGACAAATGTGGTAGTTTACTGCTGTTCAGAGGGTACATTTGTCCAGCAGCTGTGTAACGAGCTCACTGGGATGTTGTGGAGTTATAGGTGAACAAACGCTAATATGTCATTGTAAACATCAAGAACTACAGCTGTTGAGATCTGGGCATTGAACTGACTTTCTTTCAAACTTTTTTGCAAATGATATGTTTAAAACTAGCGTCAAATGCTAATGACTGATCAAATTCAATCAGCCCTTGATCTCTGTCCGTTCCCAATGTAAAGTCAGATCCATTAAATACTAATATAGATCCATAACAATGGAGGCATCACCTAGAGATTATTGATGTGCATGTTATTGCAGACTTTAGGACATCAGAGAGGGGCCAATATAAACTTATCAGAAGTAGTGAACTTGGATTTTAAAATCACTGAAACTAACTCAGAAGATGGTCTGAGTTGTGGTGTAACACTTTAATACCAATATCTCCTCTGGCTCCTGGTCAAGTCACACATTACTCACAAGATTGTTCTTACTTATGTCTGTGAAGGTTCTCAGTCATCCTGGTCATCGTAGTCAAAGGAGCTTGCAAAGAAAAGCGTCTGGACTTCTTTAAGTTTACTTGAAGACGTTTCACCTCTCATCCGAGAAGCTTCTTCAGTTCTAAGGTCAAATGGTGGAGAGTCCCAGATATAAACCTAGTGGGAGTATCCCCCCACAGAGGGACAAAAGGACCCCCTGATGATCTTCTAATCGCCTGAGCCAAGGTGTGAAACTGGGTGTGGGTCCCAATCAGCCAGAGTTTCGGGTGTGTTCATTGTGAAACCTGGCCCCACCTTATCATGCGAATTCCTGAGGTCAGATGGCCCAGGATGTGAGTGGGCGTTAAGGCGTCTGGGAAGGGATCTCAAAACTTTGTCCCTTTGTCCTTTGTCCCTCTGTGGGGGGATACTCCCACTAGGTTTATATCTGGGACTCTCCACCATTTGACCTTAGAACTGAAGAAGCTTCTCGGATGAGAGGTGAAACGTCTTCAAGTAAACTTAAAGAAGTCCAGACATTGTTCTTACTTACAAATCTCTCAATGCCCTGGCACCTCAGTATCTCTCTGACCTGCTACACACCATACACACAGTCTCGGATGCATTGGTCCTTCTCTGTTTTCTGTACCTCGCACCAACATCAGAACCTTTGGGCCTTCAGTGTGGTGGCCCCCACCCTCCAGAACTCTCTCATATATGAGCTTCGCAATGCCCCGTCACTGGAGTCCTTCAGGAAACTTGTCAAAACTCACCTTGTCAAAATTATTTTTGCTACTCTTGTGTACAGTGTAATTTGGTTTCTTGTTGGTGCACTGCTTGGTTTGTAATGATTAGGCATGCAGAAGAAAAACAGCAAGCCTGCTGTCTCACTTACCAGTCAGTGAGATACAAATCCTCATCTTATGCCTGTGTTATGTTAATGTGCCGGCTTTGAGGTGAACAATAACCCATGCAGCACTACAGCTTCAAAGATCACAAAAACAAAAAAGAAAAATGAAAGATTAAAGGCAGGTCACCGAGGTATATTTATGTTTGGGAGTGGTGGAATGCTCCGGAAGCACTGGAGGCAAATTTTAATTACAGCTCTAAAGATATACAGATTGCTCACATCCAGATACCATCTGCTTGCGAGACATGTTAATGTATGATGAGAGAAACGGCGAGGGAAACAAGCAGAAGAAAAAAAGAAAAAGAGGGGGACCAGGAGCCAGGAAGAGCAGTAATAAAAGCCTCAGTGGGAACATGTTGTTTATGAACTATCACAGTAAAGATTAACCTAATTTAATCAATAATTGTAGCATCAGGTGTGTTTGTGTGGAGCATTTGACTAGACACTCAGTCTATTTTACCATTTTGTAAATGCCATTCAGTACTAAACCTGCACTAAAAAACCACTACAGAGACATTATGAGACAGTAACCTTTTGGATATCCACCAAAGAATTTAACATTTTGGGAGGATTATGCAAGTCCCACTAGCAGCATTTGGAAACAGCCCAGTGATGGTGGTGACAAGGTCTGAGCAACACTGCCCGTTAGGAAGTATCCTACTATAGTGGATAATTAATTACTGTGCAGTCTGTAGGCATAAGATCTGAAAACGGCAATCACTGTCTGGCAGATGATCGCTTTTTGGCACAACACCTGGAGCTAGGGGGCATAACAATCGCATGAGTGCTGCTGTTTGGCTGAGGAAGAATATAGTAGTCGTGGTAAGTCAATCACATGACTACTTCAACATGACAAAGCAACAAGGTGATATATACCAGTTTTTAAATTGTGCAGATAGGCCATGTAAAACCAGAGTCATGATAAACAATATATACGCGTTTTTTCCTCAATATTTTCATCACGTTTGCTGTCTAAGGACAGAGCTAGCAAAGACTCTGTGCTTATGACCAAACAAAAAAACAGCCCGTTTGTGTTAGTGGAAAAATGCACCATGTCGACCAATCAAAAATGATATGGCAACATGACATTTGGTTGTTTAGGAAGAGGTGGATGTTTTAGGAGTGACGGAGAGAGAGAGAGAGAGTTTTGAGATGTGAGAGATTTGTGACGTTTAGCGTGTTTGGAGTGTGTAGTTAGTGTGTAGTGTTGTGGATAGTTTTGTGTGGTGACTGCTGTCTCCAGGTAGAAACAGGAGTGATACACCTGCTGCTGTCAGACCTGCAGGTATCAGGCTGTGATGTTCTCCTTTATAGTGGACAGAAATTATTGGAGTGGCACAAATAATTTGTGTGGCATCTTGTTGAAGAACAGCTGATTGTTATGTAAATAGTTTGAAAGGGTTATTTTAAAAAAAGGGTAAAAGGCAAATGGCTGCAAATAACTTTGTTGTTTGCAAAACTTGTGCATATGATTTTAAAATTGACAATTTATATTTGCATTTAAAGTTATGAATTATGATTCATTAAACATGTTCGTGGTTGTTACATTAAAATCAAAACTTTCTACTGGGATTTGATGTTTTTTGTCTGATTTTAGATGAATTGTGTTAATACAGTATGTCAAAATGAAAACATAACTGTAAATTCAGACACGTGAGGTTGTGCTGAAAAGAATGAAACCAAACAAGGCAAAGGAAATAGTTTTTAAAGGTGAAATGTAGAAGAAACATCAAAAGTAGTCAAAAAATGGCCAATTATACCCTGGACCCCAGAGGGTTAAACTTTTTTTTTTTAATTAACGCAATAGTTTTGACTTCTTCTTTTGTTCTTGACGAAGGCGGTCGCACTTTTCTCCTCTCCTCCTCTCCCTTAGCTTCCCCGCTTAGCCTCTGGTGTCCTTGTCTAGTCTCGTGTTTTTTTTATTACTTTTTCCCTGGAACACTCTCTCACAGCCTGCTCTCTAAAACCTAAAAGAGGAATTATGGATTTGATCAACTGGTCTCTCAATGCTATTGACACCCTTTTCTCAACGAGAAGTCTGGGCTCGGGTGAGCCTGAGTGTCCTGGAGGTACTTTCCCTGCCGGATACATGATGGACGGGTGGCATAACTGGAGGGTCGTGTGCCTGGCGGGACTGTCGATTGAAGACGCTGAAGATATCTACCTATTCGGAACCATGATAACAGGGTTCTTGCTGATTGGAGCTGGCTTGGCCCTGGCTTATCGAAGAATTAAGAAAGCGGAACCGGCTGTTCAAACCCCCACAAGGCTGCGTGAGTTCTCAAAATGGGCTCATTGAGTGCAGCACGGATAAGATCTAGGAGAAGCTTACGGCTGCCGTGAACACTCAGAATAACATCTCTGAGCGCAAATTGGATCACATCTTGGAGAAGCTCACTGCGGTCGTGAGTTCTCAGAATCTGCTCTTTGAGCACAAGAATGACAACATCACGGAACGTAAGTTTGATAACATCATGGAGAAGCTCACGGCTCTCCAACGGGAGATTGAGAGACCAGTGTCGGACTGTTAGAACAGCTTTGAAATTCTCATGAGTTGTTTGCACTAAAGTAAAAACCACCATCACTTCATGTGGATACCACTTCGGCGCCAGCTGCGGTCTCAAGGCTGGAGCCGAACAACAACACCCTGATAACGACTGTGTTTAGACTGTTCTTCCCACTCTATGCAAGGCCACCTGGGTTGGCTGGAAGACTGTTTACTTAGCCTGGCAGGGCGAAGGACACTGTCTCAGCTGAACTCTGGACACACACACACACACACACACACACACACACACAGACATATATATACACACACACATGCAGATGTACACTCATCCCCCCTCCCCCTCCAAACGCCTTCCACGCTTATTCCCTTCCAATGCTGACGGTGGATCAAGGAGACTTTTCAAGTCATTAATTACTTTTAGAATCTTGTAATGCAGTTACTAACTCAGTTACTTTTTTGAAGAAGTAACTAGTAACTGTAATTAATTACTTTTTCAAAGTAACTTTGCCCAACACTGCTGGCAGCACACCCCATTTAATAGTGTTCTTTAAAACAAAGGGGACTTTAGTACTAATTCCATCTAATCCAAAACAGACTGACACGTATTAGAATATACTGCTGATAGTAAAAGAGACCAGATCAGTTGCAGCAAGAAACAAAAAAAAAAAAAAAGGAGACAGAAAAAAACCATCTATGAGCCAAAAACTGACTGGGCTTCTTCTAAAACACCTTGAAAGACAGTAAAAACAAGAGTAAGCTACTTTTTCCAAGGACGTCTACTCACATATTTGTTTTGAAAATAAAAAATTTAGATAGATGATACTGACCCTGGGACTGGGGAACACAATCCTCGGAGGGCAACATTTCAGTGAAAGTAAGAGAGAGAGGAAAAAAAAAAAGATGCATGACCTTGGAGACATCCCAAACTTTCCATTACAGCCCTGTTCGTATTTACTATTGCTGAGATGGAAGTGACGATTTTACTAAGGAAATGGGAGAAGGGAGTTTGGGGAGCGACTGTTTACTGATATCTGAATTTTAGCACTGAGGTGGTTTGTGTATCCAGTTTAAGCTCTTAAAATACATTTAAATCCAACA
This sequence comes from Perissodus microlepis, assembly GCF_051167445.1. NCBI lineage: Eukaryota > Metazoa > Chordata > Actinopteri > Cichliformes > Cichlidae > Perissodus > Perissodus microlepis. The sequence continues at coordinate 30,235,530 of NC_140481.1, read as the reverse complement.
GACACAAACAAATGAACAACATCAACAAAGAGATGTCAAGTTTAAAATGAATGGCAGCCATTGACAGTGCTGTCAGAATACTGCCAGTCAGTTTCACTAAGAAGCCTCATTTCACAAATCTGGTGAAATGCTGACCAGGTGTTCATAGATATAAAAACATTTCAGTGCTTTTGCTTTGAAAAACACTGACAAACACTTTGTCACCATTTCTAAAAATATTCCTCAAACATACAGTCATCTCCTCAAAAAGCAAATAAATAAAATAACTCAGAATATGTACATGTGAAGATCTAAAGGCCATTCGCCGCTACTTTGCTGTTCAAAATTTCGTCTCACTTTCATTAGATTACATCATGTTCACTCATGTTCATCCTTTTTCTTTGGTCCACTCATCCCTTCTACATTTCTTCCTCCCTTTGATGGACTTTATTTTAACAAAAAGTCATTGAAGCTGACAACAGTAAAAAAGATGAGAGCAAGGAATCAATATGTATGAACCGGATACAGTGAGAGACGAGAAGGACGGTGGGAAGAAACACAATCCTTGGGTAAACAGAAACTGATTTCCCCCTATCAGATGTGTTAAACCACAGCTAAGGTCAACTCAGAAGATGTCTGTTCTACTTTTTCTGTAGTTATCTGTAGGTGATGTTTATGCTCTTCAACTTATGTTGTTCAAGGTTGAAAGTAATTCAATTCAATTCAATTCAATTTTATTTATATAGCGCCAAATCACAACAAAAGTCGCCTCAAGGCGCTTCATAGATACAGAGAAAAACCCAACAATCATATGACCCCCTATGAGCGAGCACTTTGGCGACAGTGGGAAGGAAAAACTCCCTTTTAACAGGAAGAAACCTCCGGCAGAACCAGGCTCAGGGAGGGGCGGCCATCTGCTGCGACCGGTTGGGGTGAGAGAAGGAAGACAGGATAAAAGACATGCTGTGGAAGAGAGACAGAGGTTAATAACAGATATGATTCAATGCAGAGAGGTCTAATAACACATAGTGAGTGAGAAAGGTGACTGGAAAGGAAAAACTCAATGCATCATGGGAATCCCCCGGCAGCCTACGTCTATTGCAGCATAACTAAGGGAGGATTCAGGGTCACCTGGTCCAGCCCTAACTATATGCTTTAGCAAAAAGGAAAGTTTTAAGCCTAATCTTAAAAGTAGAGATAGTGTCTGTCTCCCGAATCCAAACTGGAAGCTGGTTCCACAGAAGAAGGGCCTGAAAACTGAAGGCTCTGCCTCCCATTCTACTTTTAAATACTCTAGGAACAACAAGTAGGCCTGCAGAGCGAGAGCGAAGTGCTCTAATAGGGTGATATGGTACTACAAGGTCATTAAGATAAGATGGGGCCTGATTATTTAAGACCTTGTATGTGAGGAGCAGGATTTTGAATTAAATTCTGGATTTAACAGGAAGCCAATGAAGGGAAGCCAAAACAGGAGAAATATGCTCTCTCTTTCTAGTCCCTGTCAGTACTCTTGCTGCAGCATTTTGGATTAGCTGAAGGCTTTTCAGTGAGTTTTTTGGACATCCTGATAATAATGAATTACAGTAGTCCAGCCTGGAAGTAATAAAAGCATGAACTAGTTTTTCAGCGTCACTCTGAGACAGGATATTTCTAACTTTAGAGATGTTGCACAAATGGAAGAACGCAGTCTTACATATTTGTTTAATATGTGTGTTGAAGGACATGTCCTGGTCAAAAATGACTCCAAGGTTCCTCACAGCGTTACTGGAGGCCAAGGTAATGCCATCCAGAGTAAGAATCTGGTTAGATACCATATTTCTAAGCTTTTCAGGGCCGAGTACAATAACCTCAATTTTATCTGAATTAAGAAGCAGAAAGTTAGTGGCCATCCAGGTCTTTATGTCTTTAAGACATTCCTGCAGTTTAACTAATTGGTGTGTGTTATCTGGCTTCATGGACAGATAGAGCTGGGTGTCATCTGCATAGCAGTGAAAATGTATGCTATGTCTTCTAATGATGCTGCCTAAGGGAAGCATGTATAATGTAAACAGAATTGGTCCTAGCACTGAACCCTGTGGAACTCCATAATTAACCTCAGTGTGTGAAGAGGACTCTCCATTTACATGTACAAATTGGAGTCTATTAGATAGATATGATACAAACCACTGCAGCACAGTACCTGTAATACCTACGGCATGTTCTAATCGCTCTAATAGGATATTATGGTCAACAGTATCTAATGCTGCACTAAGGTCTAGCAGGACAAGCACAGAGATGAGTCCACTGTCAGAGGCCATAAGAAGATCATTTGTAACCTTCACTAAAGCTGTTTCTGTGCTGTGATGAGCTCTGAAACCTGACTGAAACTCTTCAAATAAACCATTCCTCTGCAGATGATCTGTTAGCTGTTTGACAACTACTCTTTCAAGGATTTTTGATATGAAAGGAAGGTTGGAGATTGTCCTATAATTAACTAAGACTGCTGGGTCTAGAGATGGCTTTTTGAGTAAAGGTTTAACTACAGCCACCTTGAAGGCCTGTGGTACATAGCCGATTATTAGAGATAGGTTGATCATATTTAAGATCGAAGAATTAATTAATGGCAGGACTATGGGCTCAAAATGTGGTCATAAATATTTTGTACTTGTAAAAAAGATTTGTATGTGTAAAAAAGATTTGTGTTTGCGTAAAAAAGATTTGTATGTGTAAAAAGAATTTGTGTGTGCGTAAAAAAGATTTGTGTGTGTAAAAAAGATTTGTGTGTGCGTAAAAAAGATTTGTGTGTGCGTAAAAAAGATTTGTGTGTGCGTAAAAAAGATTTGTGTGTGCGTAAAAAAGATTTGTATGTGTAAAAAAGATTTGTGTGTGCGTAAAAAAGATTTGTGTGTGCGTAAAAAAGATTTGTGTGTGGACTTAGGAAAAAAAAACCCTGCAAGTTACAAGTACGAATTTTGACCCGATTTTTCTTCCTTTCATCTGATTGGTCAATGTCATGTCAATCACAAATGTAACAATCCAATCAGAGAACAGATGGGTTTGGCTGTTGGAGGGGCGCTTTTTTTGAACTGCAGGTCTTTGAAGGGAATAAATGCCCTTTTACATGCCAACCCAGCGTTTTCCTTCATCACCACGAAGGAAAACAGTCTGTGGTCGTCCGAGTTTGGTGATTTTTGTGTCACAGGTCTACGTGTTTAATATAGGGACTTCCACAGCCTTTTCAACAGCGCTGCGGACCGCGGGGTGGGGGCGGGCAGTGTTTTGGAAATGACAGTCTTCATTACAAAGCTTTCTTCGTTATGAATTAGCATACATGTTTTTATTGAACATTTGAAGAACCAGCAAAAAAAACAGAAACTCTTGTAGAGGACATAAAGTCAGAGATAGAAAAGACAAGGAGCAGGTGCATCTAGTACAGGTAGAGCTGCTGCAAAAACCCACAGAGCCCAGCAGCCAGCGTAACAAATTCTGGATCCTTTGCTTTTAGTTAGCAGTTAGCATTAGCAGCACATCCTCCGTCTGATGTGAAAGGACTTTTGTGCTGCGCACTGTGACTCACAGCAATGGTCCTGGGTCAGCCCTGACTTTGTGTTAAACTAATCCTAAAGTAATAATGGTATTTCTAACCACTGATATACCACAACTTTTTCCTTTCAACAGCTACTGAAAGTTAGGGGACCTAGCTGCTATCGGATATTTATATAGAGATCCTCCAGCTTCAAACTGTATCACCCTTCAAGGACCTGCAGTTCAAAAAAGCGCCCCTCCGACAGCCAAACCCATCTGTTCTCTGATTGGATTGTTACATTTGTGATTGACATGACATTGACCAATCAGATGAAAGGAAGAAAAATCGGGTCAAAATTCGTACTTGTAACTTGCAGGGTTTTTTTTTCTAAGTCCACACACAAATCTTTTTTACGCACACACAAATCTTTTTTACACACACACAAATTCTTTTTACACATACAAATCTTTTTACGCACACACAAATCTTTTTTACGCACACACAAATCTTTTTTACGCACACACAAATTCTTTTACACATACACAAATCTTTTTTACGCACACACAAATTCTTTTTACACATACAAATCTTTTTTACGCACACACAAATCTTTTTTACACATACAAATCTTTTTTACGCACACACAAATCTTTTTTACACATACAAATCTTTTTTACGCACACACAAATCTTTTTTACGCACACACAAATCTTTTTTACGCACACACAAATCTTTTTTACGCACACACAAATTCTTTTTACACATACAAATCTTTTTTACGCACACACAAATCTTTTTTTACACATACAAATCTTTTTTACAAGTACAAAATATTTATGACCACATTTTGAGCCCATACAGGACTTCTTTGAGCAGTTTTGTAGGAATGGGGTCTAAAAGACACGTTGATGGTTTGGAGGAAGTAATTATTGAAGTTAACTCAGAAAGATCAATTGGAGAAAAAGAGTCTAACTTAACATCAATGGTACTAAGAGTAGCTGTAGATAATATTACATCTGTGGGATGATTATTGGTAATTTTTTCTCTAATGATAAAAATTTTATTTGTGAAGAAGTTCATGAAGTCATTACTAGTTAAGGTTAAAGGGATGGTTGGCTCAAAAGAGCTCTGACTTTTTGTCAGCCTGGCTACAGTGCTGAAGAGAAACCTGGGGTTGTTCTTATTTTCTTCAATCAGTGATGAATAGTGAGATGTTCTGGCTTTGCGGAGGGCTTTCTTATAAAGCAGCAAACTATTTCTCCAGGCTAAATGATGATCCTCTAAATTTGTGACACGCCATTTCCTCTCCAGATTACGAGTCATCTGCTTTAGGCTACGTGTTTGAGAATTATACCACGGAGTCAGGTACTTCTGATTAGAGACCTTAGTTTTCACTGGAGCTACAGTAATCCAGAGTCGTACGTAGTGAGGAGGTGAAATTATTAACAAGATAATCGACCTCTGTTGGAGTAGTGTTCAGATAGCTGCTCTGCTCTGTGTTGGTACAGGGCATTGAAGATGATAACAGTGGGTGGATTATATTCTTAAACTTAGTTACAGCGCTTTCAGAAAGACATCTACTTTGATAAAGTCTACTCTCCACCGCTGTGTAATCAATTATTGTAAATGTAAATGTTATCAGGAAATGATCAGACAGGAGAGGGTTTTCAGGAAACACTGTTAAATGTTCAGTTTCTATGCCATATGTTAAAACAAGATCTAGAGTGTGATTAAAGTGGTGGGTGGGTTCTTTTACATTTTGAGAGAAACCAATTGAGTCTAATAACAGACTAAATGCCATGTTGAGGCTGTCATTTTTAGCATCTACATGGATGTTAAAATCACCCACAATAATTATTTTATCTGAGCTCAGAACTAAATTAGATATAAAGTCTGAGAATCAGACAGAAACTCTGTGTAAGGCCCAGGTGGACGATAGATGATAACAAGTAAGACTGGTTTCTGAGTTTTACAGCTGGGGTGAACAAGGATAAGCATCAGGCTTTCAAATGAATTAAAAGTCTGTCTGGGTCTTTGGTTGATTAATAGGCTGGTGTGAAAGATTGCTGCCACACCGCCCCCTCGGCCTGTGCTTCAAGATTTCTGGTAGTTAGAATGACTCGGGGGTGTTGATTCATTTAAACTAACATAATCATCCTGCTGCAACCAGGTTTCTGTAAGGCAGAGTAAATCAATTTGTTGATCAATTATTAAGTCATGTACTAACAGAGACTTGGAGGAGAGAGACCTAATATTTAATAATCCACATTTCACTGTTTTACTCTTTGGTTCAGATGTGGATACTGTATTGTTCTTTCGTTGTGATTTTTTATGTTTAAGTTGTTTATTGCTGGTTTTTAGTTTGTTTTTTGTCTTTTTGGAAGCTGACACAGTCTCTATGGTGATGGGTTTTTTGGGGGGGTAGCAGGAGGAGAGAAGCTGCAGAGAGGCGTGTAAGACTGCAACTCTGCTTCCTGGTCCCAACCAATATCACTCCTACTACATGACCAGAGTAATTCCTCAAATCTATTTCAAGCGCAAGTTTGCAAACCAAGAGTCAAGAGATTATATTTAGCTTAATATATAACAGGAATGTTTTGCTTTTCCAAATGAAGGAAGGAGAATTTCCCTCTCTGGCTCTCTTCCACAGTGTGTCTTTGTCCTGTCTCCTCCATACCCCAACCAGTCGCCAGCAGATGGCCGCCCCTCCCTGACCCCTCCCTAAGGTTTCTTCCTGTTAAGAGGGAGTTTTTCCTTCTGTCACCAAAGTGCTTGCTCATATGGATTTTCCCTGTGTTATTGCAGGGTCTTTATGTTACAATATAAAGTGCCCTGAGGTAATTATATTTGTGATTTGGCACTATATAAAGTGAATTTGGAAATAGCCTCTGCACTGAGCTGTGTGCACGAGCCTTTCAGTGAGTAAAACTGTAGCAATGCAGAAGTTAGCAAAGCGATGATCCCGGCTGTGAAAAGAGCAGAGTAATGCAGAGCTGCAATAGCTAAAGGTTGTAGTTACACTACGAAGCTCCTATGTGTCTGTGGAGATGCTGTGTGGGTGGGTGTGAGTGGACCCCCAGGATATCACAGTAAATGAATAGCATATCCTCAGTCGACCCAAAATAGGGCAATTTTAAACAGCTCGATGCTTTAGCCTTCTTCACAAATGTTCAAAGAACTAAGTTCTGGGCCAGTGTTTCAACTTCATAGTTATTGCTGATATGCTGATCTGGGGAAAAAAGCTGAATAATCTGGATTTGTGTTTAGAAAAATGTCCTTCTGCAGTTTATAGAAGAAAACTCATTTTTCCTTTGGTATGTTTTACTTGTATGATCATGGCACACGTTTATGTATGCGAGTAATGAAATAAGAAAATTCTTTCACAGCTATAATTACAGAAAGCAAGGGTGTCAAACATAACACCTGGGGGCCAGAATCGGACCGGCAAAGACTCAAATCTGCCCCACTGGACAGCTTTGGGAAATGTGAGGGGGGCATCAATGTTGGACTTTTGTTTTAATCAAATGTAACTTTGTGAAAATATGTTTTACAGCTTTTCTTACTGAAAAATGGCAATTGACACTACAAAGTGTTTTACTCTTTACTACAGAAATAATAATACAAATCTATAGTAAAAAAGGACATGTTTTGTAAATTAACAAAAGCTTTGTTTTATTAATACAGAGCAGGCTGGCCAATAAGCTACCAGCACTTTTCATATAATTTTAAACATTTTGTACAGCGTAAGAGTCATGCTGAATATGTTTTCTCATCTACTACAGCAGCATTTTCTATCATGTAGACAAAGCTGTACGATGTAGCTTTGACACAAAGGTGAGTTTCAGTGGTCTGGTCCATTTAGGAAAAAAGTGAGCCCAATTTGGCCCATGATGTAAAATGAATTCGACATTCCTCACATAAAGTATAAACTGTCACTGTGATGTGAGTGGGTGATTGTCATATTGGCTACATTTACATGAAGCCTAATATTATGATTGGCATTTCCATCAATCATAATCACAGAAAAAGTAAATGCCTCAGTCAGACAACGCTGTGAAACCATTTTATAAAGAGACAAGAAGAATGACTCGACCCATAGATTATTTAACATGAATACCCATAAAGGAAATTTTGTTACATTTTATGTGACACAAGCACAACCACAGGTACAAAAAAACCTATCCTCGCTTCAGGTAAATTTTACTTACTTATTATTCGGGTATCAGTAAACTAGGCTGTTGTAAAGGTTTACTCACAATAGTGGTCCATATCATAAAGTGCATTTAACCCACAGTTCCATTCATCCATGACCAGTATTTGATGCCTGGGCACGGCTAAGGAAACTGTACCCTGGGCCAGTTCAAGAGGGGAAGCCAAGTCTACATCTGGGTCTGAGAAACACTATCTATAATAAATGGTAAATGGCCACCCGCAGCTCGTAATCTACCTGCACCTGAAGTAAAGTATATAACCCATTAAGGGCACAAAAAATTAAATCATAAGCCCTAATGGCTTTTGTGGTGTTCTATCCTGTCCCTGATTACGACTAAACATCCCCTCCGGTGATAATATACAGAGTTTTGTTTTTGTTTCTTTTTTTTTTTAAAAAAAAAAATATATATATATACACACTGTTAAAAAATTAAAAGCAACACAAAACCATACTAAACAGTCAGGAAGTTGATCATGCATGTGTCTAAGTAAGCTGAGTATTTGCTGTTGAAGGAGACGAATGCGGGACATATTCATCATTTAATGCACTGCACACAATTCTAACTAAGTGTGTGTACAATCATGTAAATAGTATTAGTGTTGTAAATCACATCCCATTTAAAAAGCTGACCACAGACACACAAATGGCACAATGCAAAAAATCGCTTCCTCCTCATCTTTAGTTTAGATCTTCAATGTTTTGTTTCACCTTAGCTGCTTTGCACTACAAACATCACTTTGAGGTCCACAGCAAGAAAAAAGCAATGGAAAAAAGTTTTGGGATGAGGGATGAGTGATGGGCATGGAATGGTGATCTTTGCATTGGACTCTTTGCTCCACTGTTTGACCGATGAAAGAAGCATGAACCCACAGGCATTGTTGAGAAGGTTGACACATTTCTTGTCAAACCATTTTATTGCAATCAGCCCTTCATCAGACCTGTAATAACAGGCTCCATGGCCCTTCATCAGGTCTTTGTCTGCCATCAGGGGAGCTCCACCAGTGCAGTTTGGTCATTCAGTACCAATGCACCTGACACCCAAGGAGGTGTGGAAGTTTGGACCAAGCTGAAACTTGTGAAGAGCTGAGGTTCTTTTATGGGTTGGCATAGTGTTTTTTACAACTTTGGCCCCTTAGAGGTCGCTTCTGTTCCTTTTTACTGAGGGGAGCATTGAAGCTCCTTTGACCATTGAAGAATGTAGATCCCAATGATACAGCAGCAAGTCGTGGATGATGCCAGACAAACTTGCTTGGCCAAACAATTTAAAGCCCCACTCATCTGGTTTGTTGGCAATATACTGGTGGAGAGTGCCAGCCCTTGTGGCTTCATATGAAACCATGACCTCAAACACACTGTGGTTGAAGGTGGATGGTATCATGAGTATCATGCCACAGGACCATGTGATTTTTAGACATATAATTGTTTAGCGTCCATATAGTACTTTTTAAACATGAAATTATAATTTTGACAACTTAGTAATATTAATTTACCAGCTACTGGAATTTGGTTAAAAGGAAATCAGTTGTGATATTTGTGATTTCCACATATTGTTCTTGATTTTTACAATATTTACTAATATTAACTCAGAAAGTTACAAAAATTACTTACTGAGGAAATTATTTCAACATATTCTTGCTGTGCTAACACTTAATGTGATTTATCAATAGCAATGGATAAACATGGGTCTAGTGGTCTGACTTTATGGCAAATAATACATTTTAATAACATTTAGGTTATGTTAGAATTAGCACCATAATGGGACAAATCAACCGTTTCCTTGACCACTTTTTAAAAAAATTATTAAACATTTAATTTCACTTTTTTAATGCTGTCAAGTGACATACATCTGTTTAGTAAGTCCTCTAACACTATCATATATCAAAAAATTATATCTTCCTATCTTAGTTTCATCAAAAACACTCAAAATATGTTGGATGGTTTTTTGTTTCTGACTTCCTGGTTTGGAGAGGTATAAGAAGAGCCAACAGTTTCCATTCACAGTGCCTTCTGGAGGATTTTTTGGCATTACAGATGTAAACCAATTGGTAGAAAAGACTCAACAAGGTAGGTCAATTTCAGTGAAAGCCTCAGTTAGATATAGGGCCTGAAAATGTGCTCTACCAATTGGTTGAGCAGAACGCTAAAGAGTTGAAGGCTAGTTAGCTAAATAAAGAACCCACAGTATGTGAACAGTTCAAAAGTGTATTTTGCAAATGTCAAGGCTGATGATTTTAGATGAAGAATCTAGACCTCTCCATTGCTGTGTATGTAGCTAAAACCTCCCTCACATACTGCAATGCACTATTAAAATTGCAGAAGGCCTAAGCGAACAGTACAGCCTTATAGTGTGTGAGACATTTTATCTTTCTAGGGGCAAGACCATTGAAGGTTGTGACTTTCAACGTGAACCTAGAAGCTGAAAGCATGAGGTCACATTAACAATAGAGGAAAATATCATTTTTGAGGGAGAGATCACCATCTGCTTCTTCAAGGCTTGTGGAGCCTTCACAGATCTCCCCCACCTGAGCCTCGGGCTACAGAAGTGATTTCAAGGTTGGCAGCTCATCAAAATGAGTGGCAGGTGGTACAGATATCTTTCGTTAAATATATTTCTTTGTATTTTTTTCCTTTTTATTCACCATAAGATAAATGAAACCTTTTTCATGGATGTGTACAGCAGGAAATGACATTTGTGTTTCCAGCCTTACCTGGGCTTCATTGTCCTTGAGCAGTCGTTTCGTCCGTGCCCCACCGGGGTCGTCCGTTACATTAAGAATCACCACACTCTTCCTTTCCCAACCAATGAAAGAGCCATCGGTCATACCCTCCACCATGGCCAGGAAGTCCTCATAGCCATGGTGACGAGTGGTCACTACAGAGAAGGAGGTCCAGTCATACTCTTCAAGCACCTCGAAGATAACCTCAAGCTGGAGCAATGTGGAGCAGGTGAACTGGAGGTAGATGGAACCGCTCTCCTAAAAGATAGGAAGGAGATGCCATAAGACAGAAATTTATTTGAGGACTTGGACAAAGCAAACACAGAATTAAATGTCCGTTAATTAAATAATAATATTATAGCTTTAAAAGGTCCATTTAGTATCAGCATCATAATCGGGAAATGGCATCTTCTTTAAACACACCTGACAAATTAAATGAAAAGCTAAACCCTTGACCCCCCCACACTAAAGGGGATCTTGTGTTTCATTTACACATTTCTGCTGGCATGGATTGACACCACTTGTCCTTTTCAGGGAATGGCCTCTGCAAATTAATACAAAGTTGACTCATCACATTTATCCTGATGATGATGACGACCCATTCATAGGCATGAGTGGTAATGTTTGCCCTCTGAATGGTCTGAATGTGAATATTATATCAATCATACACTCTGGCCTTCTCAGTGACCAGATCTCAACCCAACTGAACAGATGAGTGATGTTAGGCCAACATTTTACAGTGTTACTTGTAATGTTCATGTTCGGCAAAAGTTAAAAGCTTTAAATCTGGCAACAAATGAGTGGCAAGTCTGCATCCATCCATCCATACACACATACACACACACATATATATATGGTCTCTACCAACTCCTGAAGTCTAAACCAGTGCCTGCATACTGCTGAGCTGAGGAGGTAGTGCACAGTGGGATTTTAGGGCTTTCTTTAAAAAATTAAAACAGTTTGCTGCAGCAGGAAACATCCAAGATGAAACCAAATCAGTAAACTGCTGGACCAGAAGAAAGTCTTGTTTGTACTCTCCTGACAGTAGAACCACCGCCGTGAGACATGCAATTCTGTATTTTTTTATCTCTTTTTCTATATCGTGTTAAACACAATATCAGTCATTCATATACCATCAATTCTCTGCTGCTTATCCTTTTTAGGGCCATGGGGGGGCTGGAGCCTATCCCAGCTGTCTTGGGGGAGAGGCAGGGTACACCCTGGACAGGTTAACACAGACAGATTCACACCTATGGGAAATTTAGAGTTTCCAATTAACCTATCCCGACGCAGTCAAAACACATCTTAGATTTTTTTTGGCCAACAATGAATGACCATGTTCTTACTTTCTGTGCATCTACTGACACAATTTCCTGTTTCAAACACTAAGATCCGCAGTTAAAATCCACACTGCTTAACTGCTCTGGATGTAATTCAGTGATACTGGACTGTAAGTGTGTAAAAGTGAGCAAATTCATACAGTAGCTGTCTAAGCAAGTTCTCTTCCAGCTTAGCCCATTTCTTTGTGTGAGACTGACTTTAGTCCTAATAAGAGGGGAGCACTCAGAGGAATAAGACAGTCTGTCAAAAAAGTCCTTGGTTTCTGAATAAGGCTTTCAGTGTCAATGAAGGAAACAATGATGGCCATCCTCTCTGCTTCTCCACTCATGTTTAATCTGGACAGATGAGCTACTCAGTGAATTCTTTTCCATTGACTTTTGTGCCATTGTATTTTTTGCTGAAATGAGAACAAAGTATCAGGATGGGAAAATCCATAAAGGTTGAGAGTTGGAATGAATGTGAGCTTAAACACTGAATATATAGTAAAAAACTTATCATGACAGCGTGCATATTCCAGCTCTTTTGCTGTCCAAGGCTTTTATCGGTTTAGCTTGTACTAATTTTGGCTCTTTCTCAACATTAAACAAAGAGGTAGAGGGCATGTGTTTAAATTAATCATCAAGGCTCTGCATCTGCGGGTACATGTGGATGATCAAAGAGGGAACTTCAGGGCGTAGCTTTCCACCCATCCATGTCGACAGGGCTCACCTCAGGTTGCGCTAAACTGAACTAGGTCAAATATCAAACCAGCAGCCTGATTTATGATGTAAGCTTGTCTGCTTTCTTTAACCCAGCTGAGAGTGGAGTGTGCTGGGAACGTGCATCGAGTGAGCAGTTGGGTGGTGGTGTATGAAACAAAAATCAAAGCGCATGTGTCCCCTTGGAAGCTGGAGCAAAAGAGAAGAAAGAAAAACACTCAACTTGCACTCTTGTAATTTAAACATTCACCAGAAACAATGAATGACTGACGTAGTGTCCCAAATCACAGCTGTAGAAGCACTTGTGACACAAGGTTGATTAATTCTTAAAGCGTATTAGGAAACATGTCTGACTCAGCGTCCCGAAGGCAATTAAGAACTGATTAGAGTTCACTTATCAGACATTTCTCAAATGCAAAGCTATACTCTGGAGGTAAAAATACCCATTTGTTGTGTTAAACCTCAATTGGCGGGGTCAAACAATCATGGCTTTTCTAGATAACATTTAAATCAGTCACAGTGGAAAAGGCAAGACATAAGCTAAATCCTAGTACACTGCTAGTTAACTGCAATGTACTCTTGTTAAATTAGCCTTACTGATTTCTCAAGTTCCAACCAACCAGCATGCTTCTACAAGCACAGATGCTATCACTTAAACTAAATGTATGCTGTATACTGTTTTAAAGTCTGTTTTGATACACAAACTGCCAATTAGGTTCCCAGAACTAGATAAGTTCCCTATGAATATAAGTAAGAATCTAACATCTCAATATACCAGCAAACTATTAGAAGCAACATGCCAGGTTAATTCTCCTGTCTCTAGGCCCTTAAACGCACCACCTTAAATTGCCCCATGGGCTCTGCCTGGTTGCCTGGCAGAAAATCAAGAACTAAAGTTCATCCAAGACATGAAAATTCAGAGGGATGTTCAACATAACCAGGGGTGCACATAAGTAGTCCACAGACACGCACCAGATAAGAAGTTGCAACGAGCGTTTGCGTACATAAGATTTTCTGGAGGAGGACAGACATTTGTTTAGAACTGTTAAAGATGTCGAAGAAGCAAGCTCCTTTAAGCAATTACTTTGGTGTTGTTGTGGGATTTCTCTTTAATGTATTGTCTTGATGAAATGCTTTGATGTTACTTAGTTTAGTATGTCTGGTTCACACCTCATTCACGCTGGGAAACAGACGGTGAGGACCTGGTGAATGTCTCCCAGGAGACGGAAGCTCACACAGGAAGGCTTGGCCCCACAGTGGGGGAGAGTCTCACAGGTGATAGAGGGTTTTCTGTTTAGAGCCAAGGTGTGAACCTGAACTGTAAAAGCCTTTTGTTCTGTGACTGTGTTTAAAAGGGACCTGAACTGTTCATTGTCAGAGACAACTCTCAGTGCCCCCTGACTGACATCTCTCCTCATGCATGGGAAATAAAGTGTTGGGTTTTAACTGCTCATCGTGTCTGCAGGCTTTGTTAATAAATTTCCACAACAGTGTTCAGAACCGCAAAAGAAGCGCGTATTCTCGGACAAGTGGTTGCAGGAGGTGAGCTGGCTTCAAACAAACGATGCTGTGAAAATTCCACTCTAGCAGACAAAAACAGTGCCTTTTATATGTACGCAAACGCGCTTTGCAACTTCTTATCTGGTGCGCGTCTTTTATTTTGACAGCGCATGCGCACCTGCGGACCACTTATGTGCACCCCTGAACATAATGATGCTTTTTTTTGTGTCAGGTAGCTCAACAAAATCCCCCAAAAGATGAGCTCAACGATGTGGTATCACCCTGCTTGTCAATCAAAACTATTTGCTTTAAGTTTTGTGTGCTCACATAAAAAAGATGTTCTGGCATCATTCCATTCCAACACACAACAAAATGATCAGAAGCATACGACACATTCTCTCAGCTGAGAATCTATTTTACTCTTAGAGCATGATGTCATGAAAAGCTGGAACTTTCAGCAGGTTTTAAACTGAGAATATTAACATAACCCCCAGAGCAGGTTAGGTGTGCATATTAAGTTGCAATGATGATCCATATGCTTTCTTACTTAACCCTTTAAGACCTACCATAGAACCAAGTCCGCCAGAGCTTATCTTATATTTTTACATGCTGTAGTGCCATTTAGGGGAGCATTTCAAGTTACTATAGATCAATACAACCATTATAGCGCATATTTTATATGCATTAAGTCCATAGTAACTACATAAATTGCAAAAAAGTGCAATAAAGTACAAACAAATTGAAATTTGATTTTGTTTTTTTTCCCCCATATATTTCTAGTTAGAGAAATTTAAGAGGTTTATCTCTCAAAACTGTAAATACAAAAAAGTTGCACAAAATAGTTTCCAACAACACGAAATTTATTTTGAGTGTCTTTATAGTTTTATTTTTGAGATACACCAATTTTTATATACTGCAGGAAAAAACGAAAATAAATATTATAATCCAAATTTGCAAAAAAACCCAGCATATGCATCAAAATAAACTATTTCCAGCAGTGCAATTTGAGTTTTAAGCATCCCAGAAACTATTCAGAAAAGCATAAGGTCAAACAGGAAGTGTTTTGAACAGCTGATCGGATCGGCAAAGCGTGTTTCTGGAATGTTTTTGTTGCTGCAAGTGCTTTTTATGCAATGCCATATGTGGAAGGAAACTGTGACCTAGGGCAAACTTATGGCATAAGATGTAAGTACAACTCCTCCGGTTTCATATACAAAAAAACCCATTGCGCTAGCTTACGTTGTTCCGGTTCTACAAGGATTTAAAAATAGTTACGCAAAACAGAGTGTGCCCGCTCCGACCGGCTTTAAAGGGTTAAACAACTTAGGAAATGCAGGGTACACCCTGAACAGGTCACCAGTCCATCACATAGATAGCCATTTTAAAAGAGAACTGTCTTTATTAGGCTAAAAGTTCTGACTGCATTCAAAATAACTTTCCAACTCATTAACCTACTTTGTTTTATCATTCTTTTATTGAGTCTGTTTTATCTTTTTGTTTTGTGGCATGGTTCGGTCAGACCTCCATCACAGAGAAAAGCTCACTAAATCAGATAGTGAGATGGTCCAGTCGAGTCACAGCCTTGTTTAGCCTTGCTGTACTCCAAACAGTTACACTGATGGATTTAGCAATTCTTAATAATGGTTCCCATCCTCTACAGCAGAGGTGGGGAACTCCAGGCCTCAAGGGTCGGTGTTCTGCAGGTTTTAGATGGTTCCTTGATCCAACACAGCTGATTTAAATGGCTAAATGACCTCCTCAACATGTTGTGATGTTCTCCAGAGGCCTGGTGATGAACTAATCATTTGATTCAGGTGTGTTGACCCAGGGTCATATGTACAACCTGCAGCCTTGACCTAACCCTGCTGCCATCACTAAACTTAATAGGAACTTTTTTTCTTTTAATCTGACTCATCTTGTCTAAATACCAAATATATATCTGTCAGGTTTTTATAGGAGTGTGTGTTTTGTGAAGGGATGCCAAATGCTATCATTTTTCTGTAAAGCAAATTTCGCTGTGGGTATAAATAAAATAACCTTGAACTTTAACCTTGGCTTCCACTATAGAACTGAAGTAAGAATACCGTTAGCAGAAAATGCCATCAGTGAGCAGCCAACACCATCATTCACAGGGAGCACTAAACATGAATGAAAATAAACAACAATTGAACATGGCTGCTGGTTGATTACAGGAAGTAAAAGACAATCTGGATCTGAATAAGGAAAAGCTGCAGCGTATATATGAGTGACTGATTAGCTGATTGAGCACAGCTGTGTCATATAATTGACAGGAAACGGAACAAAGGGCAGACGTATGATGAACTGAAGCGCACGACAAACAACATTTACAAAGTAGAACAGAGTGAAAGAAGAAGAGAGTCAGAACCATGACTCCTGACGATGAATAAAGTCTCTTCTTATCTCATTTTATCAACTGGCAGAGGTTTGCAGCAGCTCCTCTTCTTTGATTGCCAGACCATAGTTTTAAAAACCTCAGGTCACTGAGTCTACAGATGAGATTATTTGAAAGGTAAAATACATATTAGACTTTGTAAAAACCCAAGCGTCCATATTTGAATTAGCAGCATAAACATATGGAGTCTTTGCTGGCTCTGTAATGATTCTGTACTTTGTACTACTTCAAAGGAACCTCACAGCCTTCTATAAACAAAGTTACTTTTGATTACGAATATGCTGACAGTTCAGTGCCTGAATGTGTATCATCAACCAGTATTTATATTCATCTATTCACAGAACTGCAACTGAAGTTCATTGATGTAAAAATCACAATAACCACATCGTATTGTCAAGATGATCCACTTAAAATAAATTGGCCCACTTATTACACATCACACCTGTCGCAGTGAACTGCTTTGTTAGCTTGAGCTGCTTATCGCTAATCACTGTCAGAAGGTATTACCTTTTTGCCACACTCAGATTAACTAGCTGGAGAGCAAACACCAAATAATTAGTCTACAACAATGAACAAAGCAAGAATCGTTTTAAAGAAGGTTCCACAGTCATGGTTACTAACAGCTTCACGAATTTCGCCACTAAAATGGTGATCAACACATCAGTGGTGGGAAAAAAGTAGAAATAAAAATAAAAACACAGTTACTGCAATTACTAAGCCACCACTTCCCAGCTGTACGATAGTGGATTGCATTATTACTCACACAGTCTGCTTCTACAGGGAGTGCAGAATTATTAGGCAAGTTGTATTTTTGAGGAATAATTTTATTATTGAACAACCATGTTCTCAATGAACCCAAAAAACTCATTAATATCAAAGCTGAATGTTTTTGGAAGTAGTTTTTAGTTTGTTTTTAGTTTGAGCTATTTTAGGGGGATATCTGTGTGTGCAGGTGACTATTACTGTGCATAATTATTAGGCAACTTAACAAAAAACAAATATATACCCATTTCAATTATTTATTTTTACCAGTGACACCAATATAACATCTCCACATTCACAAATATACATTTCTGACATTCAAAAACAAAACAAAAACAAATCAGCGACCAATATAGCCACCTTTCTTTGCAAGGACACTCAAAAGCCTGCCATCCATGGATTCTGTCAGTGTTTTGATCTGTTCACCATCAACATTGCGTGCAGCAGTAACCACAGCCTCCCAGACACTGTTCAGAGAGGTGTACTGTTTTCCCTCCTTGTAAATCTCACATTTGATGATGGACCACAGGTTCTCAATGGGGTTCAGATCAGGTGAACAAGGTGGCCATGTCATTAGTTTTTCTTCTTTTATACCCTTTCTTGCCAGCCACGCTGTGGAGTACTTGGACGCGTGTGATGGAGCATTGTCCTGCATGAAAATTATGTTTTTCTTGAAGGATGCAGACTTCTTCCTGTACCACTGCTTGAAGAAGGTGTCTTCCAGAAACTGGCAGTAGGACTGGGAGTTGAGCTTGACTCCATCCTCAACCCGAAAAGGCCCCACAAGCTCATCTTTGATGATACCAGCCCAAACCAGTACTCCACCTCCACCTTGCTGGCGTCTGAGTCGGACTGGAGCTCTCTGCCCATTACCAATCCAGCCACGGGCCCATCCATCTGGCCCATCAAGACTCACTCTCATTTCATCAGTCCATAAAACCTTAGAAAAATCAGTCTTGAGATATTTCTTGGCCCAGTCTTGACGTTTCAGCTTGTGTGTCTTGTTCAGTGGTGGTCGTCTTTCAGCCTTTCTTACCTTGGCCATGTCTCTGAGTATTGCACACCTTGTGCTTTTGGGCACTCCAGTGATGTTGCAGCTCTGAAATATGGCCAAACTGGTGGTAAGTGGCATCTTGGCAGCTGCACGCTTGACTTTTCTCAGTTCATGGGCAGTTATTTTGCGCCTTGGTTTTTCCACACGCTTCTTGCGACCCTGTTGACTATTTTGAATGAAACGCTTGATTGTTCGATGATCACGCTTCAGAAGCTTTGCAATTTTGAGACTGCTGCATCCCTCTGCAAGATATCTCACTATTTTTGACTTTTCTGAGCCTGTCAAGTCCTTCTTTTGACCCATTTTGCCAAAGGAAAGGAAGTTGCCTAATAATTATGCACACCTGATATAGGGTGTTGATGTCATTAGACCACACCCCTTCTCATTACAGAGATGCACATCACCTAATATGCTTAATTGGTAGTAGGCTTTCGAGCCTATACAGCTTGGAGTAAGACAACATGCATGAAGAGGATGATGTGGACAAAATACTCATTTGCCTAATAATTCTGCACTCCCTGTAATGTCAAAAATCCAACACATTTTTCTTCACTGTGAAACCGCTGATGCTGACGAGCTCAGCAGCAGCACCAACGAAAGTGGAGCAGCTCGAGCAGACATTTGCTTTCTCTTCATCATGCTTACCAAGGAGATCAGAGGAGCAGTTTTCTGACTTTTTAAAGTATTTAGAAAATAACTGCCTCCTACGAGAGACTCATAGGATAGAAGTTACATATTTCTCACCAGCTCTATTTTTTGCTACCGGAAGTATGACATACTCCCGACTTTTTCATGTAGAGAGAGTTACATCCATATTACTCACACGCCTAGATAATTTGTCACCTCTAAAGTTTTTTTTTCTTCTTTCTAAAAGAGTTATGAGCATTGAATCAAGTCTGCGCCAGCCCTGCTTCTACAGTATGCTGAGACCAAGGTGGAGAAAAGAAGTGAGGAGAAACTGTACACTTTTAATAACTTCTCAGATTTCATCTCTGGCTCATCTACATAAAAGGTGCCATGCTGCTCTAATTTATATTCTTATATTAACAATCAATCAAATCACAATAGTTGCCATCCCTCACAGTGCCAAACCCGCAGAGAGTGATCACAACGCCGCAGTACCGCTCATTAAGGTTTTGAGCTTCTTCGTTTTGGTTTTGCAGTTCACAAATTTCTGGTTTAGTCTCACTGCTTTTATTAAACTCATTTTCCACCACAGCAGGCAGCCATCAAAAGACTTCCAATAAATCTATTATACACCACCTGCCCAGCACCAAACAGCAGACACTAAGTCGGGCTGGCAGTGCAAACTTAGTGGAGGTTTTAGGAGCTAATGGACTAATATTTCCCAGCTCCTTGAGACACAAAGTGGAGTGACATCCTTCAGGTGGCAAAAAAATTCAATTCAATTAAAAAATAATATTTGATGAAGTTTCAGCTTTGAGGGCAAAACATTAATTTTCTTGCTTGAAATCACATTTTTAATTATTTATCAAAGTAAATGTTTAAAAACTATTCTGCCAAGTCAATAATGTAATTTTCATAAAGAAAAAGCTCATTAGGAAAGCGTTCTTATCCAGTGTCAGATCGCAGAAGATGTGATTCTTCACCCACTTAATCAGAAGCAAAAATGAACAAATGTGCCAGTAATTAAGTGATCATACATAATCTAATTAAAAGACAGTGTAAACAAAAATGGCAAGTAGAGCTTTAGCCATTACTGAACCATAAATATGCTTTAAGTTAATGGATAGATTCATGTTTTCACAAGTGAATTTTAAAGCAGTCACATCCAAATATAGACACAATCCCTGCTTTGCTTTTCTGTAGCCCACATTTCTCTGTTAAGCTCCAACAAAAACGCATCTTTCGAGGTTATCCGCTTCATCCATGTCAGACTACTTTTTTAAAAACCTTGGCTGATTAGAAAACGAGACACAGGTGAAAGTGATTACATACATGAAGAGGAAGTAAAACTGGTATCATGAAGCCATGAAAGGAAAACTGTCCTTCAAAGTAAAACAGGAATAAAACAAAGCACAGAATCAAGAGGAATCCTACTCGACATGACAACAGAGAAAATGGAAAAGGCACAGAAAGACGAGACAGAAAGGCCTAAAACGACTACAAAACATGAACCATGACACTGGAAACATCTCGATAAAATAACCATATGGTAACATCAAGCTTGAAAGATTGAAAATCACATGAACTAAGACTCACAATATGCCAGAATCAGAACAGGGACCTAAAGGCTCCACAAAAACAAAACTCTAACTGTAGAACAACAGCAAACAGAAGGCAAAATACAAAAGCACAAAACAGTGGAAGCATAACAGGGTCAACAACAGCCTAAATGCTAACTAGAAAAAAGACATACCAGCCATTTATTTCACTGGTGAACGGACTCCAGTGTTTACATCGGTGTGTAAATTTTGTCTTAGTAATAAAAAAACTACAGCAAGAGGTGAACGTGAAGGCAGACAAGGCAGCCAATCAGATGAAACTCAGGGAGGGGAGCCCTTAAACAGACAGGAATAAAAATGGCTGATGGAAGTGGAAATGAGCATTGGAGAAAACTGTAAACATGACATGATTGCACGATACTACCAGGTCTAAAAGGCACAATTTGAACTTCTTTTCATGCAGATCACTAAACATTTTCATTGGTTCTAATTTTGGTTTCACTAAATATTAAATATAAAATATAACTTTTAATTAAAAATACCAAAAACTGTCTCCTGGCCCCCTTCAAATGGTCTGAGGTCAGGAGGCAATTATCACTTGGCTTATTTCTTAAAGTGTTTCATCTTCCAAGCCACAGAAAGTTCTTGGTTTAGTTCAAATGAAATTAACTGGGTTGGTGATGCAATGATAGGTAATCCATTTTTACCTGTGGCTCTCTTCCCAGACTGGCTCCTCCCCCAACGGCAACAACGGGAACCCCTGTCTGGGCAGAGACGAACTCCAGCATCGGGGCCAGAGGGGCGCGGTTCGGCGGTGGCGGTCTCTCTTCCTCAAACACTAAACCCTTGAAGTAAAACAAAGGTTGCACATTGAAACCTGGCACATCAGATGGAAGACATTACATCAGCCTCATTGAGAAGCAATTTCATAATCATCTCACCAGAATTATATTCATCAAAGCCATTATTTTTTTTTTAATCGTGGCGCTCCGAACCCTGAGAATAATTCAAAGACTAACCAAGTGAGCAAAAGTTAATGGAACAATAAGTACATTCACATGCTGTTCACAAAATTCCTGATAACACTTCATTCTAATGAAGACTGTATTTTCTTATCCTGCTAAGAAACTGAATCTCTCCAAAGACTTCTCGAAATTTAATGAAGTCATGAAACATCTATCAGATGTTGGGCTTTGCTTCTCTGCTTGGCAATCAGTGTTCAGAGATATAATCAGAGTTAAATCCCTGCAGTGGACTGGCATCCTGTCAGGACAATAGGGTGTGTTGTACCTGTGCTGCTTAAGCTGCTTCACACCACAGAAACAACAGATAAGCTCTTGGCTTATGGGCCACCTCAGCTCCTGAAGGGCCTGCTAGGTGTGGCTGTTGCATGCATGCTGAACTATTTCTGCAAAATCTCCGTCTCTCTCTCGATATATATGATTTCTTATTGAAATCTGTGTTGCTAATGGTGTTTTGTGCGACTATTTTTCTAGAAATCCCTGTCGCATTATAAATAAAATCATGAAAAATGCATGAACTTCTGGTGAGGCTATTGCTTTACATAATAATATGAGGTGGAGCTATTGTGATTTGAGGTTGGCTTGATGACTTAATGCTTGTTTTGTTGTAGCGATTCAGGGAAGTGAATTGAAGTTAAGTGTAGATGACAGCTCAATTCTCAAAGGGAAGCATTTGATATGCAAATAGCTTATAAACAGGACCTGGAGATAGGGTGGCAAGTGTTACTTAATAGTTAATATCATACTTGATCGAAGACATTCATAACAAGACCCTTCACTCTGCTAACATGAAAACAGACAGAGACACAGATTGGATACATGCATGCATAATGTATTTTTCTATTGATGAATGGATGGATTAATATATGACCGAGTAAATAAATCAGCAGTATAGTATGCAGCACATTTATTACCTCTCTGTATGGTCACAAGCAGCTCTCAAGTTGCAAACTCAGATCTGCTCCCATCCACAAGAGTCATACTATGAATGAATGAGTGAATAGATGAACAGTGAACATGGATGAATAAAATAAAAGCACAAAACACCAAACCATGACACTGCCCTAACGACCTAACACAGTTAATGCATTTCTCTACTAGAAACCTCTGTGACGCGTCATAGTAAGAGTACCTGAATTATCACATACATGGTCCCATGCATGAAAAAGCATTCACTGATTCATTTAAAGCCACATGACCTATCAAGAAGGTAAATGAAAAGAACCTCACGCATGCTTTCCAACAAAGTCCATCTGACAGTCACAGCGCTTCATACTGAGACTGGCCAACTGTGCAGATGTGAGTAATTATGCAGGATTTGGAGTTCTCCTTTTATTCTTCCTCCGTAACACCTTTTGTCAGAGTGCATCACTGTGACCAACTGGTAATTTCAATTAAATGAATCCTCATTAAATCTAATAGTGATAATTACAAAAGCTGCAGTGATACAGAATCCTTTGTACATCATACAGATGATGATTATCATAGTACTGAAGAGCCATTCCAAAACCGATTAAGGCTACTCAGATTACATTCAGTCTGAACCAAACACACTGCATATAATCTTAATCTTTCTTATCTTTAAAAAATAAGTCAATTAATTTTCTTGAAGACCAGTGTTGTTTACATCAGTATATCTACATTTGAACTGTTGTTGCATTTGTTAGTGCTTTGCTGTCTTTATCGCTCTGCCTCTTGTGAATGAAACTAAATTTGTCTCAAAAAATGATTTATAGCACTACTAGGGGACAAAAAGTCATGTACATTATCATTTATAAGATTTTTAAGAGTAACCACATTGGATTTGGACATCCAGCCATTATCACATTTTGACCTGAAGGGAACTTATTTTTTTTTTATCACTATTTATGATCATTTTGTTCCAATTTTGGCGATGTTAACAGTTTCTCTCTTACAGTCTTTGGGAATGTAACAGTAGGTTTGTATACTTGTTTGTCTACCTGCAGTGGTGTTGTGGCCAGCAGCTCACACAGCTGCAGCAGCAGGGTCCCGGGACTGCTCTCATTCACAGCCAGGTAGATGACGTTGGCCTGACCCGAGGGCGTCATCACCGTCTCCCCCACGAGCGCGGCCAGCGACAGGTGTGACGAGGAGGAAAATGAAGTCATCTCGGCCACTTCAGCTAATGAAGCTGTCTCTGTTACTCCCCTTCCTCCCCCTCCTCCCGGACCGTTTCCCAGACCGGGCCCCGGCTCCCCGACCCCCGCACCTCCCACCACCGGCGTCTCCGGGAGCAGGGAGGAGCCCGAGTGGACCACGGCGATGTTGACACCACCTGAGTCCCTCTCTCTCTCCCGGGGCCGGAGAAGCAGGGGGGGCGAGGGTCGCACGGGCCCCGTACAGGCCAGGACAGCCAATAGCAGTGAGAGGGCGGGCCTTGGGGCCACCATGGGGTAAAAGGGGGGCCAGTTGCAGCTGTCGGAGGGAGTTTGGCAGGTGTTGGCAGGTGGGGTTTGGGAATTTAAGGGTAGTGGGTGGTGCCTCTAGGGAAAGAGGAGAGGAGGGAGGGTGGTGAGGGGGTCGGCGGTTCACAGTGCTTCACCTGATGAGGAGAAGAGACCCTGGAGAGGGAACAGAGAGAAGAGTGTGTTTGAATGAAGAACTGCAGCTGACCTGCTGTCATACAGCTTCTCTAACCATAACACGCATTTCAAACAGTCACTTATTTTTCTTTGTTATATATCAAGTATGCATTTATGCATTATCTCAAGTGGGACGGCTGATTTATGTAGGCGTTGTGAAACACTTATTCTCCAGTAAACAATGTACATAAATGACACAGTACACCTACTCATCCTTGAATTTAATGCTTCTGTTCCGACATCCTGCAAGTCTGTAAACAAAGGAAGGATTCAGGCAGGCAGAAGCTGCTCATTTTCTTAACACCGCTTGCGTCCCTAACAGCAAAATTCTGCTGACATTTCAGATTAAATAGGACAGCACATAAAAGTTAAGATTCACATTTGTCAGAGTGCAGTGCAAAAACTCCAGTGACTTTATCATCAAAGGTGCCATATCAAAACGA
Organism: Perissodus microlepis; assembly: GCF_051167445.1. Lineage (NCBI taxonomy): Eukaryota > Metazoa > Chordata > Actinopteri > Cichliformes > Cichlidae > Perissodus > Perissodus microlepis. The sequence continues at coordinate 30,211,094 of NC_140481.1, read as the reverse complement.
AGATCTCGTGGATTAATTCTTATTCCAAATACAACATGGGGCTGAAGTCTGGAGAGGATAGTGGCTTTTATTCTTGCATTCATAATGGAGCAACAGAATTAAACCAGAAAAATCTCATTAAGCAAAACCATCAAATCCTCTCTGTCTATGGACCAATAAGAAGACACCGGGTGCCTTGTTTCCTTTATATTTATCAGGCCAACGTTGCATCTGAAGTCCTTTTATTCAAGTAACAAAACATATCTAAACTCAGCAGTTTAGTGTTACTTCAGCCAACCCATCTAGTCTAGCTCAGCCAGTAATCCCAGCAGATCAGCTGGTCTCAGTGCCAGCTCATGTCACCTACCCTTCTGCCCATCCCATTTGCAAATCACACATGCATGTCACAAAATGACACACCACCATTTAAGTGGCTATAGCCTCACTCATGTTGCTGCACATCTGCTACCAGCTTTGCAACTCGTCTGCACCTTATGTCCACTTTGTCATGATTTGTGTGAATAAATGATGAATAATCCTGAAAAGAACATTCTAGTGTTTAGTGTGGAGTCCAGCCAAAGTGAAACTAGAAGTGGAACTAAAAGCACAGTAAGCAGGTCAGGTCATTTCCTCCGAGATAGAAAGTTCAGAAGACAGGTTTTCATCTCTAACAAATTTGGATTGTTTTTCGGGGTTTGTTTGTTGCACCTTTCAGCAGAGACGGAGAAGTGAGTTGGAGCATGGCTGTGTGGGGATGAGCCCAAAGGAACAAGCAGGAGCAAGACCACAGAGAATAAATGGAGAGAACAACTGGAATAAAGAAACAAAGAAAGACCTGCAGGTGACAATGGTATAAAAGATGAACTAAGGGATGAAAGGAGTAGAAGAGCCTCAGATAGAGGAGTGTAGATTCAGCTGCAGAGAGAACATGCCGTTTGTGTTTGTAAAGGAGAGCAAAAGGGTGAACAGCGAGACCTCTGTGGATTTATGAAAGTGGAAAGGAAGGAAAGGAAAGAATGTTAGGAATATGCACAGAGCACTGGTGTATGTATAAGTAGGTGCAAAAGACAGAAAAAGAAGGGCCAACCAGTGCATCAATAGATGGGCAATATGGTAAATGGCCTGTATTTGTATAGCGCTTTACTTAGTCCCTAAGGACCCCAAAGCGCTTTACACGTTCAGTCATCCACACATTCACACACTGGTGATGACAAGCTACATTGTAGCCACAGCTGCCCTGGGGCGCACTGACAGAGGCGAGGCTGCCGGACACTGGCGCCACCGGGCCCTCTGACCACCACCAGTAGGCAGTAGGTGAAGTGTCTTGCCCAAGGACACAACAACCGAGACTGTCCGAGTCGGGGCTCGAAACGGCAACCTTCCGATTACAAGACGAACTGACAACTCTTGAGCCACGATCGCAATAAGACTGCAATGAGCTGCATACTACTGTATATAATGATTTCTACCTAAAAAATTATAATAATAATAATAATAATTTGTGCATGATCTAACATTATGACCAAAGTCCAAATGTTCCAGCTAAGCTGAAATGCACAGAAAAGGCAATCACAATAAAGACTCTGCTGCAAATTCCCTCTAGAGCTGCCCTTTGGCACTGTAGTTGATGGTTTTCCAGAGGAATCCTCGGGGGAAGTAATGATTATTTTCCTCATATTTCCCACTACTAGTTGCTTAAGATGTTGATTATGCAAATGCACACTTTGAAGTTTCTATATACTACAGTCTAAGCTATGCCACTGCCAGGAGGACTACCTGCTTGCATAGTTGCAATGAATGAAAACATGTTGACTTTTACTCTGACAAAAATGAAAAATCTGACACTTGTCTCCTTTGCAACTTGACAACATTAACTGTAATATAATTACAATTATCCAATACTGAAATACTTTAATAATTCAAATCCTTAAAATGCAGTAGTCTTTGGTGAGCAGGTGATCTTTAATTTATTTCATGAAAATTATTCTATTTGAGTGAATTTTAAAACTCTAAGTCTGTAATTTTTTTTAATGATCTAGATTTCATACTTCATCAGTTGTCTCATCTTACAAGTCCTGTGACTGCTGCCTATCTTTATACGCGTTACACATTAAACAAAATTATTACCATCATGAGGTTACCCAGATCCCTGTATATGTCTTAGGTCTGCAATCATAAAATAATCAGTCTGACAAGGATTCGTCTTTGCAAATATATGTAGGTAGGCATTCATGGGCCCTTAGAAATACCCAATTGGATAAATCAACTAAAGATAAGCCTTAACAATATACTAATATGCACCACTGCAGCTTGCTTTTTCTCTCAGTGTCCTTTTGGTTGGTTGATGTTGGCTCATGGTAGATGGTGAAACAAACTGCTTGTCCAATCACAAAATGAAAAGCAACTATTCGTGTGCCTACCCTTGCCCATACAGGTTCCAAGGACAATTTCCCAGATGGCTCTGTGTAACAAACCATCTGTTGTGTCAGGTTAATCATCAGGTATCCCACCTGACAGTCATGTACACCTTTCTGCTGCCTTTTGTGCACTTTGACCACTTGATGATAGTAATAAAAAAAGAAGCCACAATTCAACAGCTGACGAGGAACCTGTTTACCGTTTGTTGGCTGCATCGCCCTTAAGCGTTGCACACGTTCACACATCTAGGAAGTGCCCAACACACACACACACACACACACACACACACACACACACACACACACACACACACACACACACACACACACAAACAAACATATCGACTTAGTTGTTCCGGGTTAAACAACTTGCTCGAGGGCACCTCAACTGTAATTGTTGAGGGAGTCAAGAATGCTGGTTTTTCAGACACAGATTAAATTTTACAATAGTTTGATAAGACTCTGTACACTGTGCTCAGCTCTACTAAAGATGTCCATGTAAGAGCTAAAAGAGGTAACAACACTATCCTGCAGCAGGTTAACATGTAAGTCTGCCTGACCGAGGCACCACAGACATTTCCTCCCCTCTCACTGTCTAGTTGAAGTAGGTAGAAGACTAACAGGCTGATTCTGACACTATTTTATTTCCACTTTTTACCAAAGGAAAAATGTAGAGATCAGAGATTTGATCAGGACAGCTGACACAATAATACGTGGATGAAGATGAAGCATCTAAACAGCATGATAAAATAAAACATTAGCTTAGAGACCCATGAGGCTCAAACACAATGATCATTTACAGTATATATTCTATGAAATATAGACAAAGTTTGCGTGAATCATATTACAGAATCATTACCACAGTAAAAATACAACTATTGGGTAAAATAATTCAAGCAGCATATTCTACTGTGAACTGATCCCTTATTAATCACATACTGAACATAGAAAATAATTAAAGATATTATAAACAGACTTGTATTAAATACAAAGAGTGATGTGAGTACACAGAGATACACCTACAGAGAAATCATTAAGCCACGGCTCTCCTTGGCTCTATAGCTTACAGCGAGTTTTAGTTTATTGTTACAGCTGTGCCTTTACTTCACTTGGTTTTGTTTACTGTCACTCTCATTGTCTCATTTACGTAAAGAAGACAGCTGCTTTGTGGAGAAATCCCACTAAGCAAAACGTGGCACAAAGGTAGCGAACGTAGTGGGACATGGTTGCTACAAGAAAGTGAATAAAACATTTACACTAAACAGACGCGACTAAGATTACAAAGGTGATTCAAGTGTCTGTGAATGTGATGTTTGCTGGTGCCAGATGGGCTGGTCTGAATATTTCAGAAACTGCTGAGCTAGTGGAGTTTGAAGAGTTTACAGTGAAAGGTCTGAAAAAGGGAAAATATCAGTGAGCAGCAGTTCTCTGTAACAGAATTCCTTGTTGCAGCCAGAGGTCAGAGAACAGACTGACTGTTATGATCTAAGGTAACAGTAACTCATATAATCACTTGTTATCACTAAGATATGCAGAAGAACATCTCTACACACACAACACATTGACCTTTGAAGGTTACGGCAGCAGAAGACCACACCAGGTGTCACTGCTGTCAGGTAAGAAATTAAGGTTACAGCTTACAGCCTCTCTGAAATTAGACACTAAAATACTGTAGAAAATGTTGCCTGGCCTGATGTGTCTTTATTCTGATTTCTACACTTTGGAGGGTAGAATCAGAATAAACAACATAAAAGCATGGATCCATCCTGCTTTCTCTCAGTGACTCAAGCTGGTGGTGCTGTAATGGTGTGGGCTTTTTTTTCTTGGCACACTTCGTGTCCCTTAATTCCAAATAAGAATTAATTAAACTCGACAGACTGACTATTGCAGCTGACCACGTCCATCTCTTTATGACCACACTGTACCCTCTTCTGACGTCTGCATCTAGCAGGATATCGTGCCATGTGACCAAGCTCAAATCATCCCAAACCAGTTTTTTGAATATGACAGTGAGGTTAGTGTCATAAATGGTAAATGGCCTGTATTTGTATAGCGCTTTTCTAGTCCCTAAGGACCCCAAAGCACCATCCAGTGCTGGACACTGGTGCCACCGGGCCCTCTGACCACCACCAGTAGGCAACGGGTGAAGTGTCTTGTCCAAGGACACAACGACCGAGACTGTCCGAGCCGGGGCTCGAAACGGCAACCTTCCGATTACAAGACGAACTCCCAACTCTTGAGCCACGATCATAGTGTCTATGACCTCCATGGACTGTGGAGATCGCAGTTCAGAGCACCTTTGGGATGTGGTGGAACAGGAGATTCACATCATGAATCTGCAGCAACTGTGTCACACTGTCATCACAGTCTCGACCAAAATCAATGAGGAACGTTTCCAACAGCTCTTTGAATCTATGCCTCAAAGAATTAAGGCTTAATAAAGTGGCAGCTACGTGCATTTCCTAACTCTGTTGTCTCAGAGTTCATAATTGTACACAGAGATTTAATTTAATCAAGAATTTGCATATATTGTATATATTACAATACAGAGCACTGTGACCTAGTTACACCACCTCCTATTAATAAATGTTAATGTGAGCAGTGTGCATTATCAGCACTATCCTCTAGTGGATAAGATATTAAGACATCACTTATCTACTCTACATTAGTGCATTACTAGGTTGCTAAAATGTCTGCAAGAACTGATTTCCCGGGTGAGGACAGAGAGACCCCAGTTGTATCTTTCACATAAAAATCCAGCTTTAGTTTCTCTTACACTGTCAAACACCATCAGTCACACACTTCAGTACATTCCAGAAGTTGATAAGTGTTGTAATTTTCTTTTTGGGTGTCCCCTCAGATAACCTCTTTTCAGTAACAACATTATCTGTTTTTAGCTTTAGGGTTAAAATTCGAGTTAAATCTAATGTAACTGACTGAAAGGGGGAAAAAATGTGATCTCTGCCACTAAAGTAAATCCTGATTCTTGTGCAATGCTGCCAGTGAAGGAAAAGGCTGGATTGTAGAGGATCATGGATTTATATTACAGTTTCATAAAGGGCCATGTGTCGTTCCCAAATGGATCAAGAAACAGCAGCAGGAGTCATTTTACAATATGTGAATATGTGGATGTGAAACGTAGTACCTTCAACTGTATTTAAGATATACAATATTCATGGGATTGCGTGCGTTTACTGCAGCTGTTCCTGTGAACATTCCGCAATATACTGACGGGACTGCAATGCACAGCACAAAACAAAGCTTTAAACATGTCCCTTCAGCCTGAGTGCTGTGTAATATACTGCCAAGAGCAGTCCAGCAAACAGAAGCTTTTTCTAAGCATTACGGTGAATGTGAGGATATAAAGTATATATTATGCTGTGGTTCCATATTGTCTCCAAACTCTATTTTTTTTTTTTAGCATTTCATAGCTGGTGAATTAAATTAATGATATGAAGAAATACATAATTGCCTTTGTTAAAGTAAACCTATTATGCTTTAATATATTCTGCCACTTACATATTTTTACAGCGCTGATGGTCCAAATTACCAATAAGCAGCCCAACGTTTTTATGATGTTGACTGAGAATGTCATTAATATGATCATATCAGGTTCAGAGAAGCTAAAATGGTTTGTTTCATACTGTGAACTTAATGTCTTCACATGCAATGAGCTGCACTATATGAAAGTAGGGTCCACAAATATAAAATATGGAGTTTAGCTCTCCTTTAAATGCAAATTTTTAATTTTCTGCTTTTAATTTATTAAAAGCAAAAACAAAACGAGCCTATGAGCATGTTCTTTAGTAGCCACTTTAAAATTCTTCACATGACAGAGGCTTTGTTTCTTCCATGAGGATTAGTGTTTCATAGCATACAAATTGTTCAATAAAATAAAAAGTGTATGTTTTATTTTAGCAAGATCATCTTCATAATGTGTTAGATTGACGTGCATTAAAAAACATTAAAATGATATGCTCAGGTTTGAACATTACAAAGACACATTAAAATGTTGTTGTTCATTAGATTGTAAAAAGCCTAAAACTCAGCCTGGTGAACACCAGACCGAGTGTGACATTGCAACCGTCACATAGTAATATGGAAAACAGAAAATAGAGAGCAGGCGTGTGACGAGACTTGACTTTCTTCCAAAAGACGTTGGCAAAAAGTTGGTAAAACACTAAGTCCTGAAAGCTTGGTGTAATACCTGAGACATAAGCCTGACCATAGGTCTTATCATCCTACCTCACGAGTGCAATCTGAAAATTTATTCAGTCACAAAGCAAAGATTTGTGAAATACCTGAAGCCTGAAAACTGGAGGTGCTTTATAAGAGCAGACCAATGCAAATGGTTTTATAATGAAACATTTAGGAGTCAGACATGAGTGGCTTGATTGAATGTTTATGACTTTCTTTAGGATTTAGTTTTTTTTTTCAGAACTGAAAAAAGTTGCTCAAATTTTCTTGCAAGTGTATGAAAAATAAAGCAGTAAGGCGACATTTTTCTGTGTGAACCATCAGAGTCGCTCTGCTTAAAATGTAATGAATGCTGAAGAGCATACAGAGAGACTGCATGTGAATCATACCTGTTATGCTACATAGTCTTAATACCAGCCATTAGTCATGCTGTTGGCCTTGGCTATACTGTATATACAGGCTCAAGCTGTTGACACTTATCAGACTTAAATACACGGAGAAAGGGAAGCAGTATGAGGACTGCAGGCTGCCAAACAGCAGACGCACAAAGCTGTCAAGACACCAGCATTATCACAGCTTTCAGTGACTGTCTGTTTATTTAAAGTAAATGGTAAATGCTTAAAAGAAACCTGTCCATTTAATTTAATTTATTGTATTTTTTTGCCTGCACATCTTAGGGACACACTTCATCATGTGACACACATGGATGCAGCAAAGTCACCTGTGCTACTTTATGCAATTTATAATGTAAAGTAGCCTAACAGTGTTTCTTTGCACATACATGGTCCTTTAAGAAAGGAAATACTTTGAAGCTATTTTTGGCTGAGTCTGATCAGTGATTTGATTAATGATGATAAAGGTCGCTTGTTATCTTTTCTCCAATCTTCACTGTGTTGTAGCTGTTATATTTTCTTCAATACTGCTCTTTGCTGCTGCAGTGACCCACTTTCCCATCGGCATCGTTAAAACTTCATCTTGTTCTATGTTGTGTTATCTTTTTAGAGGACAAGATAATCTTCATTGTATCGATTAAAGTTAACGTGTGCCACAGGGCAGTTGTGTAAAGAGAAGTGTGGAACTGAAAATCATTTAGCATCCCGTTCCGCAGCCTTAAGCCTGCCTTCAAAGTGACATCAACTACTTGATGAGCTGTTCTGGAGTTGTGAATGGTAAAAATACAGTAATTTAACCTCGAATCCAAACAGTACACTACCACATATTCTACCGCAAATCACATTTTTCTTGACTCCTTTGGAGGCTTCAAATATGCATGAAATGACATGGATCATTGTGCACTTGTCAAATGCAATAAAAGAAATGCTGAAAGGTTTCAGACTTTGGAGGAAATTACTTCTCTTTTAGTCATAGTCTACATGGTTATAGCAAAGAAAGAAAGGACGAATGAAAGGCAGAAAAGAGAGAGTGCTAGAAAGCCGGAGATACAGTGGCTACAGTGCTGGGAATTCATAGTTTTCTGATGCATCGAGGTTTACTGATTGGCCTCTGCAGTGAGAGCAGTGTAAGCATATGGCTTTAACCTAGAGGCAGTATCTACTACTCGGCACACAGAGCAGCAAACAACACATGCAAGTCATGCAGCATTCATGGTCCTGTGTTGATGTCTGTAAAACCTACCAGGGCTAAACCACACAGCTGTGTACAGTTCTTCATTGAGCCAACAGGAAGTAGCCCGATGGCAATGATGGCACGCATTGGTTGCAAAGTTGACTTGAACAGGAAAGACAATGGCAGCAAAATAAAAGAAGAATGGACAAAACAAAAATTATAAGCACGGAAAACTATTTTTGGTAACTAGGTAGGTTACCAAAGGTAGGTAGGTAGATAGCAGGTTTTTCCCACGAAAAGCAATTATTACTATTACCTGATGCCCAATTACCTATATGTTACCCTGTTTTAGGTGATTATGCATAAATTATGACTGATGGGTGGCACAGGAAGCCATAGAAGAATAAGAAGCCCAGAAGCTCCTGAAACTTGTGTGTCGCCATTGCACATAGCCACCCATCAAAGGTTGATTCAGACACATCAAAAATCCTGAAAAAGGGTACTTACATAAACAGTAAGATAAAAAGTTCATGCCAGTTTTTCAAGTTACACATTTTTAACACCACGCCTATCTTATATCTGACTGTGAACCATGTCATTTTCCCTTCTGTAGCTGTTCAGGCTTCCAGAAGATTGACCAGTCCAATACATGTAAGTGTTCTGCCAATGTTGTGGTTACATTTTAAATTTTGTGTGAAAGTTTACCAAATCTGAGACTTATTCAAGAATATTTACACTAATTTACTTGGCCTCTGGTAAGAACTTAGCTGATTCTAACAGGTCCTGTATCAATTTAAAATAGTCAAAAAATAGTTGCAAATGAACCTTTTTGTAGAAAATCTTGATATAAATAATATGAAAAAGCACCTCTGATAAAAAAGGATAACCTTGTTTGTGGAATTAGGATTTTTAACTATTCCTTTTTTATTGAATGTGCTTTTGTTGATGGTACCGGAATTGACATTTAATAGGTTTAATTAAAAAAAAAAAAAAAGTAAAAAAAAAAAAGGCATGAAAAATCTGAACAGCTGTGGTGGCAGTAAATGTGTCAAAACCTGGATGCAAATTAAGCTGTTGTTGGAAAAACAAATTGCATCCTACACAACACTCTCCGGAGGGATGAGAACAAGAAATGTCAAAGCGGCGGCTTGTGGGAAAGATGCTAGAGCACATTATGCATTTAGCACATTGCAGTGCTGGAGAGATGGATGTTTTTCTGTGCCTGTGTGAAGGCTGCTAATACATGATTGATTATCAATCAGTATTCTGCTGCCTTACAGGGAGTGCAGAATTATTAGGCAAATGAGTATTTTGTCCACATCATCCTCTTCATGCATGTTGTCTTACTCCAAGCTGTATAGGCTCGAAAGCCTACTACCAATTAAGCATATTAGGTGATGTGCATCTCTGTAATGAGAAGGGGTGTGGTCTAATGACATCAACACCCTATATCAGGTGTGCATAATTATTAGGCAACTTCCTTTCCTTTGGCAAAATGGGTCAAAAGTAGGACTTGACAGGCTCAGAAAAGTCAAAAATAGTGAGATATCTTGCAGAGGGATGCAGCAGTCTCAAAATTGCAAAGCTTCTGAAGCGTGATCATCGAACAATCAAGCGTTTCATTCAAAATAGTCAACAGGGTCGCAAGAAGCGTGTGGAAAAACCAAGGCGCAAAATAACTGCCCATGAACTGAGAAAAGTCAAGCGTGCAGCTGCCAAGATGCCACTTGCCACCAGTTTGGCCATATTTCAGAGCTGCAACATCACTGGAGTGCCCAAAAGCACAAGGTGTGCAATACTCAGAGACATGGCCAAGGTAAGAAAGGCTGAAAGACGACCACCACTGAACAAGACACACAAGCTGAAACGTCAAGACTGGGCCAAGAAATATCTCAAGACTGATTTCTCTAAGGTTTTATGGACTGATGAAATGAGAGTGAGTCTTGATGGGCCAGATGGATGGGCCCGTGGCTGGATTGGTAAAGGGCAGAGAGCTCCAGTCCGACTCAGACGCCAGCAAGGTGGAGGTGGAGTACTGGTTTGGGCTGGTATCATCAAAGATGAGCTTGTGGGGCCTTTCCGGGTTGAGGATGGAGTCAAGCTCAACTCCCAGTCCTACTGCCAGTTTCTGGAAGACACCTTCTTCAAGTAGTGGTACAGGAAGAAGTCTGCATCCTTCAAGAAAAACATGATTTTCATGCAGGACAATGCTCCATCACACGCGTCCAAGTACTCCACAGCGTGGCTGGCAAGAAAGGGTATGAAAGAAGAAAAACTAATGACATGGCCTCCTTGTTCACCTGATCTGAACCCCATTGAGAACCTGTGGTCCATCATCAAATGTGAGATTTACAAGGAGGGAAAACAGTACACCTCTCTGAACAGTGTCTGGGAGGCTGTGGTTACTGCTGCACGCAATGTTGATGGTGAACAGATCAAAACACTGACAGAATCCATGGATGGCAGGCTTTTGAGTGTCCTTGCAAAGAAAGGTGGCTATATTGGTCGCTGATTTGTTTTTGTTTTGTTTTTGAATGTCAGAAATGTATATTTGTGAATGTGGAGATGTTATATTGGTTTCACTGGTAAAAATAAATAATTGAAATGGGTATATATTTGTTTTTTGTTAAGTTGCCTAATAATTATGCACAGTAATAGTCACCTGCACACACAGATATCCCCCTAAAATAGCTAAAACTAAAAACAAACTAAAAACTACTTCCAAAAACATTCAGCTTTGATGTTAACGAGTTTTTTGGGTTCATTGAGAACATGGTTGTTGTTCAATAATAAAATTATTCCTCAAAAATACAACTTGCCTAATAATTCTGCACTCCCTGTAGAAACCGTGGGATGCACCAGAAGCATTGGAACAACTGCAGCTGTGAAAGCAGACACCAAATCATGTACGTGTCAAACCATATATGTTTAAATTTTTTAAGTTCCTTGTATGACCAACACAACAGCTGTGCTCAAACAACGATCTGCAGGTTGAGGTGTGTGTGAGTGTGTGAGTATGGTTATGTGTGTATAGAAATAATGACTACTAAAAGAAAGATGAAGATGTTCAGCAAGAACCAAAAAGAAACCACACAGACAGAGAAAAGGTGTAAAGAGGATATGCAGAAATGCAGTGGCAACAGCGTCTGCAGAGGGGGAAGGCAGACAAGGGGTGGGGGGAGGAGCGGCTGGCAATGTACGCAGTGATCAATCAACATCACTTTATGTCAGCATACTCACAAAGTGGAGTACAGTGTGTTTCCTTAGGAGCTACGAACCTCCGGCTCTGAGGGCAGAGCGAGCGTGGCCACTCCCCTGTGTATTGATTATGGCTACTTATGGCACCCACGGGCTTCATGTGCCTTTTCATTTTTCTCTTTTGCTGCCTTTCTTATAGAACATACTGCTCTCATGCTGGCAGTAGAGCCAATCACTCTCATTCCACCGAGTGCTGCTACAAAATTAATTAACTTTACTGCACTCTGCCTACATTTTTAGCTAATGCTAATTATGAGAACTTTTCATAGATACATCACGCTATGGAAATTGGATTCTCTTTGCCAGTATTCCAGTATTTTATTTATTTGAGGAAACAAATAAAGAAATTATATTTTGTAGTTTTGTTTGTTTATTTGTTCTGGTAATCTCAGTGTCACACCTTAGCTAAGACATTAGACACTAGGGTCCCACATGTGGTTACTTTAAGTAACAGAAAGACTTTCATTATTATTATTAATTACAAATAATTATAATAATTTGTAATAAACTGTGACAAAAAGATTATGTATGTGTGTGGATGATTTATTTATTTAAAAAATAAACTTTTTTTTTTTAGCATAGTTGCTTACTGTGTTATGAGATCAGTGTGGACTTTAATTACTTTAAAAACTAATAAATCACTAATTATTTAATCACTCGTGATGATTTGATGTGGACCAGTATATGCTCTCTGATGTGAAAATAAGTGTTTTGCTTGGTGCTGTATTGTCTGATTTGGGCTTTCATGTTCTGCAAAGAGGCAGAATGGACTTGTGCTGTAATTGTGTGCTTAGAGCAATACAAAATGATACAGAATGGGAGAAGCTGATTGACAGAACGATTCAATAATTGCTTCTTTGCTTACTTTGTTTTGTTTTTTTTTTGTTGTTTTTTTGCCTGTCCCTTTGCTTGCTTTGTAAAGAATGTGAAGAATGTGTGTAGGGCACAACGTTAGATATAAAGAAGAACAAGGAAAGTTAGCAATGGGAGTTTTGATTGAAATTGAAAGAGTATGTTATTAAAAGCAGGAGATTAAAAAATCTACCCTTTATTTTTATAACCATGCTGCTACAGTAAGAGGCATTCTCACTAGTGCAATATGATGTACCAAACAACAACTAGGATCATTAAAGGGGCCTATTATGCTTGTTTCTATATGTTTTATTTTTGGACTCTATCTTACTCTTATCTTATCCCATAAACCTCACTTCATCCTCGGAGTGCAACATGCTGTTTTAAACCCCCCCACCCCTTTTTTTTCCCTCTTCTAATTGGCTGTACTGTGCAAAAACAAGATTTGAACAAGAGGTGGGCGGGGCCGTTTTACTCACAGTCAGTGTGGGTTTTCCCCTTTTTTGACATTATACGGAAAAACAGATTTTAAAAAACGCTGTTTGAAACAGTATTTAGAGCACTATAATGTTGCTGTTCTACACACAATAAAATATTGCACCTGCCACTGTGACCGTAATAAGATAATAAGAAAAAAAACACAATAGATTTAATTTAACAGTGATTTAATTTACTGACACAAGATCTATGTGTGATAGCACTTTAGTACAAATTGTGACTTTTTTTTGTTGAAGTCAAATTAGTAATAAAAAATAATTAGAAATTAGACAGATTTGATGTTCAATAGAATAGCAATTACAGCAATGCAACATAGCAATTAAAGGATATTGCTGAGTGAGTGATAGACACCAAAACCGTGTCAGATGAAACAGATGAAACCATATCAGAGCTTTTTAATGAGAGTTTTCCAAGATTAATCATTCAAAACTGATATGGAGAGAAATATCTCAGTTAGGCTTTTTTTAAACTATGTAACACTACACTTAGTTAACCCAAATGTGTTTAGCTGTAACAGATTTTATACAGTCAGGATGTACCTAATAAAGTGGCATTATTAGGTACATCCTGCAATTACTGGATTGGACCTTCTTTTAACTTCAGAATTTTTAATTGAATTTTATTTATACAGCAGCAAATCAACAACAGTCGCCTCAAGGTTTCTCAGAACTGCCTTAGATTCATTTTACCAATGTTACAAAGAATCATCTTCTGTTGTCCAATTATGGCCAACGTGTACACAACCTGTGCAAAATGTAGTCTCTGTTCTGCTTACAGCAGTGGCACCCAGTGTAGTCTTCTGCTTCATAGTTCAATGTGTTGTACAAAGAACTGCTTATAGGTTATTTTGACTTTTTAGTTTGTCTTCTCCTAGTGATGGTTCTGCAGGAAAATTCCAGTAAATCAGCAGTTTCTGAAAAACTCATACCAGCCCACCTGGCACAACCAAGCATGCCTAGTTCAAAGTCATGTAGACATGGCATGTGATTGGTTGATTATACAGTTGTGTTAACAACCTTTTGAATAGGTGTACCAAACAAAGTGAACAGTGCATGTATGTAACTGTCAAAAACAACAACCAAACAAAAAAAAACAAGCAATAAAATAACTGCTCACTTTGACGATGGAAGAGCTGATACAGTAGTATTGTCCGTTTTTTTTTAAATGTGAGGACCAAATTGACTAAACCCACACATACGTGGCAACCTTCCTCATTTTTTCCTTACATTGTTTTTCTTCCCATTATCACTTTTCCAGTCACCCGGCCCCCACCCCACCCTCCACTTTTTCTCTCTCCTGTCATTTCCACATATTCTCTCCTTTCTTTACATCTCCCTTCCTCTCCCTCCTACACTGCCTCCTCTTCATCTTCCTCCTCTCTTCCTCCCCTTTCTCTCCTGTGGGCCATCAGAATTCATTACAGGCTGAGCTGATTCATGGCTCAGTCCCACATCATTGGAGAGCATGGAGGCATGCCTATAAATCTACACACTACTGAGAGACACATGCGCACAAATACGCACAGTGTCACAAAAACGACACTACATGCATACTTATCAGCATATCAAAGACATGGCTAAATGAACTTAGTGCATGGACATGTCCACTCACTATTACACACAGCATGCAGTTACACATGCACATCGCACAGGCTCATCAGCAGAGCGCGCAGCCTTCGTCCTGCAGACCATCATAGGCAGCAACCTGCTGAGCATCCAGCTCTGTACATGTGTAGGAAACTCCTCTTCTAGCTTCATAACAAGCAGGGGGACTTGAGGTCTCTTAACTGTGTAGATACTCTGTGCATAGAGTCACAGTGAAAATTGCACAATTTAATGCGTGAGAGAGAAATCAAGTATAATTCCATTACTAGGTAAGTTGTAGGTTCTGTCTGTACTAGCAGCATTTTTGCCCTCTTTCACGATGCTGTTTAAGTATTAAAAATAAGAAAAGGATGCATGAGAGTTTCAGTACATTCAAGATGATTCAGTAACATGCATTTCTCTCTCATTTTTAGCTTTGTTTCTTGACATTAACTATTTATGATTGTGAAGGATTAAAGCATTCAGACAGAGCATTACATTTGTGCATGGATCAGTGATGCAGGATCAAATGCTTCATTCATGCTTATCCATCAGGGCCTCATTCATCAGTGTCTTGGCTACCAGCTGACATGTAACATCATATTACAGGTTACTGTGCTGCGCAATTCATACCAATGCTTTGCCTGAGGTGGTGGAATAGCTGATGCAGCAGAAGTTTTTGCTTTTTTGGGGGTTTTGTTTTTCTTTTCTACAGAAGACATTTTGACATACGACAGTAGGGAAAAGACACGGAGGTATAAAGAGAAACTGATTCTGATTGGTTGCAGGGTCCCAGTATTATGGATGCTGGCTCACTGTTATTTATTCACAAAATAACACCTGTGGTTTTCCACTGCTGTGGAAAGGGCCTGTTGTTGACTTCATGCGACCTAAAGTAGCAAATATTTTGACATTTTCCTGCACGTGCTAAACAAAGTTTATAAAGTTTATTCAGGACCACTATAATGAAATATAGTCAAGAGACTATAATGATTATTGACATTTCCTTCTTTGGTAGTCTGGCACTGTTCTGGGGCATCTCCATTCCTCCATGCTCGAATACTAAAGGTTGAAGGGAAGGTACAAATGCACTGTTCAACAAAGTTATGTCTGTAACTGTATCTAGAGACTGTTGAGGCATATACTACCACACATTTCAGCAGTGGGAAACTGAAATTCAGGATTTGCAACAATTTTTCTGACTTTTCCTCTCTGAAACGGTCCTTTATGCCTATCCATTTTCACAGGAGGACACTCTGACATGTTATAGCTGGGCATTCAGTGTTTCAGTTCCAGAACAAAGAGAATTTTTGTTGTTGTTGTTGTTGTTTTGCATGCTTACTGAGTTTCCCAACATCCAGGGATAATGTTTTGAAGGTAAAAGGTTCAGCTCAAGCCATCATCTTTCACTAAACACAACCAAGTGTTTTTTGCTGCCAAACTTCAGCAGAGAGTTAAAAAGAAAAGTAAAAACTGAGTGAAAATGAAACAAATCAGCAAATAAAAACAGTGAACGCAAAGTGAACATGAGCAAAAAATACCAAAAGAGTAACCGGTAGAGTCGCTGGTTCCTGGCAGCCAATAAACTGAATGTAGGTTTGAGGTACTATGCTATTTATTATACACAGTCTATTACCACCACATTTCATTTATGAAAATCCCAGTAATATCATAAAATAATCAGTAACTTTGCACTTTACTGGACAGCATAAGTACACATAACTTACAAATGTAGGTTCACTGAGTACAGGTCGAATCAGCCAGCAGAAACACAGTAATGTTAATGTTGTGTATGTGTTTCCAGGTGGTGTTTATATATGTGTATGCATTTGTACTTACATCGGTCTCAGTATGTGAATGATTTATGAGGCTGGAAGCGAGTTAACTGAGAGGCTGACTGGGTGTACTAGAACTTGAGACATAAGCAGTACTCGTCGATGTATCATCTTCACGCACACACGCTTTTTAAACATCACCTACACACATCCTCCATCTTTCTTTCTTATTACCTTCATTACAATCTGTTACACACTCCCTTATTCCAGTCACTTTCTTTAATTAACCCCCCTCCTTCCTAGTTTTCCCTTCAGGCTAGCACAGAAGTATGCCAAAGCACTGAAATGCATTTTCCTTATGAAATAGCACTTCTACAGACACAGCACAAACTTCGCACCATACATGTAAATCTGTTAGATGAATGTAATCTGCAACAGGAGCCACAGATTTACTATCCTGATATTAGTCCTTATAGTGAAGGCATGGTCTTTTATCCTGATATAAATCACATTACACATTCACATTATGGGAGAATACAGGGAGTGCAGAATTATTAGGCAAATGAGTATTTTGTCCACACCATCCTCTTCATGCATGTTGTCTTACTCCAAGCTGTATAGGCTCGAAAGCCTACTACCAATTAAGCATATTAGGTGATGTGCATCTCTGTAATGAGAAGGGGTGTGGTCTAATGACATCAACACCCTATATCAGGTGTGCATAATTATTAGGCAACTTCCTTTCCTTTGGCAAAATGGGTCAAAAGAAGGACTTGACAGGCACAGAAAAGTCAAAAATAGTGAGATATCTTGCAGAGGGATGCAGCAGTCTCAAAATTGCAAAGCTTCTGAAGCGTGATCATCGAACAATCAAGCGTTTCATTCAAAATAGTCAACAGGGTCGCAAGAAGCGTGTGGAAAAACCAAGGTGCAAAATAACTGCCCATGAACTGAGAAAAGTCAAGCGTGCAGCTGCCAAGATGCCACTTGCCACCAGTTTGGCCATATTTCAGAGCTGCAACATCACTGGAGTGCCCAAAAGCACAAGGTGTGCAATACTCAGAGACATGGCCAAGGTAAGAAAGGCTGAAAGACGACCACCACTGAACAAGACACACAAGCTGAAACGTCAAGACTGGGCCAAGAAATATCTCAAGACTGGTTTTTCTAAGGTTTTATGGACTGATGAAATGAGAGTGAGTCTTGATGGGCCAGATGGATGGGCCCGTGGCTGGATGGGTAAAGGGCAGAGAGATCCAGTCCGACTCAGACGCCAGCAAGGTGGAGGTGGAGTACTGGTTTGGGCTGGTATCATCAAAGATGAGCTTGTGGGGCCTATTCGGGTTGAGGATGGAGTCAAGCTCAACTCCCAGTCCTACTGCCAGTTTCTGGAAGACACCTTCTTCAAGCAGTGGTACAGGAAGAAGTCTGCATCCTTCAAGAAAAACATGATTTTCATGCAGGACAATGCTCCATCACACGCGTCCAAGTACTCCACAGCGTGGCTGGCAAGAAAGGGTATAAAAGAAGAAAAACTAATGACATGGCCTCCTTGTTCACCTGATCTGAACCCCATTGAGAACCTGTGGTCCATCATCAAATGTGAGATTTACAAGGAGGGAAAACAGTACACCTCTCTGAACAGTGTCTGGGAGGCTGTGGTTGCTGCTGCACGCAATGTTGATGGTGAACAGATCAAAACACTGACAGAATCCATGGATGGCAGGCTTTTTAGTGTCCTTGCAAAGAAAGGTGGCTATATTGGTCGCTGATTTGTTTTTGTTTTGTTTTTGAATGTCAGAAATGTATATTTGTGAATGTGGAGATGTTATATTGGTTTCACTGGTAAAAATAAATAATTGAAATGGGTATATATTTGTTTTTTGTTAAGTTGCCTAATAATTATGCACAGTAATAGTCACCTGCACACACAGATATCCCCCTAAAATAGCTAAAACTAAAAACAAACTAAAAACTACTTCCAAAAACATTCAGCTTTGATATTAATGAGTTTTTTGGGTTCATTGAGAACATGGTTGTTGTTCAATAATAACATTATTCCTCAAAAATACAACTTGCCTAATAATTCTGCACTCCCTGTATATTACTGTGGGTTAAAAGCCTTGCTGCGGCATTTTGGACCGCTTGAAGGTGATTTAAGGAAGCCCTAGACAGACAGGAAAAGAGTGTGTTACAATAGTCTAACCGGGAGGAGATGAAGGCATGGACAAGCATCTCCAGTTCACCTTTGGAGACAACAGTCCTATGTTTAGCAATATTTCTTAAATGAAAAAAACAGGAGAGGGTCACAGATTTGATATGAGCATCAAAAGACAGAGATTGATCAAAAATAATTCCGATCAGCCCAGTAGAGCATCTTTAACATTTAATACAGAAAGACCCACAAACAAGCAGCAACTGAAGGTGGCTGCAGCATGAACACAGCTTTTGGTGATCTCCATGAGTCCTAGACTGCAGGCAGTCACTGCCTGCAAAGGATATGTTTGCTAAACAGTGCATGCTTTTCCTTAAACCCCAGTTACGTTGTGCTTATGAATAAATAAACAAATACACAAAAAAGCGTCATTGTAAAAAAGTCCACATGCAACAGATGTTACATTTTCCTTAGAATTCAGCTGAGGAAATAGGTTTTGCAGCGGTTTGAGCAAAGATTTTCAAGTTATTCACAAAATGAAAACCTATACTTTGTGCCGGGCGAGAACTCCATTCAAATGCATGTAATAGCGAGAAACGTACTAACTTGGTGAAATAAAGCGTTTTTCATCAACTTCATGAAAATAGATGTAACTTTTGATAGAAGACGCAGACACACATATTTATGGCTTTGCCTTTTAGAATTCAGCATCTCCGTGCTGGGGAAATAGGTTTTGCAGCTGTTTGAGCTAAGATTTTCAAGTTTTTCACAAAATGAAAACCTATACTTTGTTTTGGGCGAGAACTCCATTCAAATGCATGTAACAGCGAGAAACGCATTGTCTTGGTGAAATAAAGCGTTTTTCTACAACTTCGTGAAGATAGATGTAACTTTTGATATAAGACTCAAACACACATATTTATGGCTTTTCCTCTTAAGGGTCAGTGCACTCATGCCCATCCATGCATTTTCTTAAATGCTTATCCAATTCTGTGTCACAGGTATAATTGGAGCCTATCCTAGTTTTTTTTTAAATGTTTCATTCATATCACTTATATAATATTATATTATTATATTTTTTTTTCTAAGTGTAAGTTTAAACTGAAGTTAAAAGTATATAGTATATAGAATGTGTGCTTACTGAAAAGCACACAAGTGTGGATGGTATGTACACTCAAACACACTCCTCTGGCTGCAAACACACAATCCATAACTGTCACCCTCTCCCATATTAGCTGTTTTCCAAACATCACTTATTGCTTTGAACCAGCAGGCTTCTTGACGAAGTCTGCCTCCCTCACTTTCTCATCTTTCTCCTTTTCAACTCTCCAACCTCTCTCCTCCTGTTTTCTCCCCCTAATTCCATTTCTGCATCCCTTATCCAGGCTTTTCCAGTCTGTGAGGAGCCTTAAGAGTGAAGAAACAGATGGGACACAGGAATTAAGGTGATGAAAACTTCTCATTTTGGAAATTAAGAGCACTAACTGCAACAGATGATGAAACAAGTACTGTAGCTTTGGGGAAAATCTAATAAAGAATGGTTAAGATATGCTTTAGCCAAGACAGAGAGGGTGACTGATTGAAGAAATTAGAGCAATGGCGAGCATGTTCACATGAACACATTTTCACTCACTTGCGTTGCAGAGAGGACGAGCGAGCCCAAGAGCAGAAAGAAGACGGTTGGAGCAATAAACTACAGTAAGTGCAGCATATAATGAGGAGAGCAGCAGGGGGAGAAGAGTGAGATACAGGAAATGGAAGGCAGGGAGGGAAAAGGGAGAAAAGAGATATTAAGGCGACAGGAGAAAAATAAATATTCCTGATATCTCTCGCCGAGGCTGTGCCGGGCGGCGAGGCCTGGAATGAGGCAAGGAACGACTCCTGGTTTGTGAAATGCCTTTGCATTATTCAGGCGGATATTAAAGGACTCACACAGCCATTGGTCACGATGGGAGGAGATGGCAATAATGTGTGTGTTTGAGTGTGTATGTGAGAAAATAGGGGAGCTGTTATTCCTCAACTCGCAAAAATACCGTTGTTCCGAGCTGAACCAATTTACGAACATAATTTTCAATTTTTACCTCAGAGCGTTTCAACCACAAAGTTGAAGTGTTTCATTGTAAGCGTGTTGCTTTGTGATTATGCTGCAGAAATATTGTAGCTCAGTGTTCATTAGACAGCATACAAGAAAAAGAGCTCAGGAAACATCACCTTGTAGAGTAAAGCCAACGCTGCATTTTTAGGCCTCTTCTTTCATTTCACTTCAGGTCATTACACTTGTTTGGTACCTAATGCTTACCAGACAGTCTTATACAGAAGAACACTCTGAACTTTCGAGGACTCAAATTACACAAAGCATCATCTCAGTTTACAGTACTGTAAAAAATATTGAGCAACAACTGATTTTTGTTATATTTTGCTAGGTAATGTGACATAATGAGACGCAGATATTAGCTGAGTTTGTACAGTTCTAACAAGCTTTAAACTCAGTATTTAAACACATACTGAACTCTCTTAGCCAAGTTTGCTTCTAATTTCTTTAAGTAGTGTTCAGGAGGTCCAGGCTGTGGGGAGGAGTCTATTGTGTCCTTTTCTATTCAGGCATGCTTTTACTGCATAGTTAGTGTGTTGGGGCTCATGCTGAAAAATGAAGCCATTGTTAATCGGATGCTTTCTAGATGGTACAGCATGCTGGATGAAAATATGATGGTACTTTTTTGTGTTCATAATTCCCTCAGTTTTGACCTGGAGCCATCGGCTGAAATGGAGCGTCATACCAAGACAGAGCCTACGCTGTATTTTACTGACGGCTGTCGACAGTCACTGTTGTACCTCTCTACTGACCTACTTGAACAAAAAAAATGTAATATTTTAGATTTGTTACTCCATAAGACCCATTTCCACTTAAAGTTATGATTTTGTGTTTATATTGTTAATGCAGCTGTTCAAACCGACCACATTTTACTGGACGGAAGTTGGGCCGTTTATTTTTTCGAACCAAGCTTGATTTTTCTGATCCGAATAAACAAATCACGAAAGCAGTCGGGATATAGCTTAAATTCTTGTATCGAATAAACAAATCACAAAAGCAGTCGGGATATAGCTTAAATTCTTGTATCGAACCATGAAATTCTCTCTGCTGTTACCTTTTTGTGAGGATGAACCCATAATCAAAGTTCCTTACGTTCCTTGTTTAGAAACATCAGGATCGCGACACGTTTGTAGAGTAACGTAACAGCCATTACTCTCTTCCTTTAAAAGGTTTGCCACTCTTCCACTGTCACCATTTCTGATGAGGCTTCACTGAAAAGTAAATGGATCAGCTGAAGGGCAGATGCATCTCTCACGTCCCCTGTTTTTGGTTTTTTTGGTTTTTTTTTCGCTTTTTCTTTGCATTAAAGGTTTCAGGCCTCCCACTTCATCTTTTATCCTTCTTTTGTCTGACACACAGCACATCATGCTGAGATATCTCCATATCTTAGGCATTTTTCACAGATACAGCTAAGAAATGGGAGCAAATAATGTGTTTTTCCAGCAGCCTGCTGATGGAAAAACACTTAAACAAACTGCCTAAATAAAAAAATAGATTGTTTCTTTGCTAATCTGTTATTTGTAGATGACACAATACTGGCTCATCCTTTGAGTTGGGTGCTTAAAATGCTTGAATGATTCACAGGTCAGTGTTAAGTAGCCTGAATAACAAATCAACAAATAAAGAAAATGCATTCCTTTGAAAATGGTCATATACAAGCTCTGGACTGAAAAATAAATCAAAAGTAGTCAATGTCCAAAGACAAACTTTGAAAGACCTTTCAGAAGTTGGAGAACTGTGAAGACCACTTAAAATATTAGAAGAAAGTCTTTACTGTGGATGAACAATATAAAGAAATGAGAGGGGGGCTCAAGACTTTTGCACAGTACTAACTGTCATGAAAAATATTTAACAGGCTGAAAAAATGAGCAGAGCTGGGTGTAACTGATATGAGCCTGACCTGGATGATATTCAGAGCATTTCTAGGAGGTTATAAGGCTACTTTATGTTACTAGGCTACTAGAAATGGCTACTTTCTTTCTTTGTTTACACCCTTTTCCTGGAAAAAGCTCCTTCTTTGTTCATGTCTTAAAAACATCACACACTGAAGTATGTTATATTATTATAGTTTGCCATCTCTCAGGGATGAAAAGGTGAGAGGTTAAGACTACAATTGCCTAATTTGTCACAGTGATCATTGTAAAAGACAAAAATATAATGTAGTTACAAAGAAACTCGTTGATTTGCTCAGAATACATTTGGTTTGTCATGAGAAATCGATTTCTTAGTTCCTCTTTCAGATATCTGATCGATTATAGAAATAATTTTAGAGTAATTTGATTTTTCCTTCAGTTGCCACAAAACAAACAAACAAAAAGAACATGTTCAGTGGGTTTCTTTTGGAAAAAGCTGGAGATAAACAAGCTTGTTGCTGGCTATGAAGGGGATGCTCCCAATTCCAACTCAAAATGAAATTTAGAAAATAATTGTACAATACAAACCTGGAAATAGAGGCCACATCGACAGGAAAGTACAAATTGGTGTTTGCTTTTAATGATGAAAAGGATACATCACTTGGGCTAGTAGATAACTTTGTCTTTAATGTCTGTGTACACTCTCAGTCATACAGGTCATGGTAATGTAAGGAGCTCGGAAAGAAAAGCCAGGTATCCCACTAGGGCTTAAATACCTGGGAGTCTCCACCGTTTGCTCTTAGAACTGATGGGAGGTGAAACATCTTCAGGAAACTTAAAGAAGTCTAGTCACTTTTCTTTCTAAGCTCCTTAGATATGTCTATAATCTTGTCATCATCATCATCATCATCATAACTGTCATAAATGTGCCATCATCTGTTGTTAAAAAACAACTTAATTAGGCAGAGCCCATAGTTTATTAATTGTCTTCTTGTCTTTCTAAAATCCATCTCTCCCAGAGCTCCAATCCTCGCAGACTGTTTCCAGCATCATGTAAGTTGTGTAAATATTTAACTCTGTGGCCATTTTTACTCCACACTTCTTGCACTGACCCTACTCACTGAAGAGCAATTGCAAACAGTGAACAACAAGCAGAAAGACTGTAATTGCTGTTTACTCCACAGCCACAGAGAATACCTGTGTCTGTTACACTACCAGGTGTGTACAGATACTGCATATCGGGACACCAGAAACATCACTGAACTGTTCTTACCCTTGTTAGGTCCCTTTTCACACGCTTATGTTTTTTCACCGTATATCCATTTGCAGGAAGACAAACAATTTCCAAAATGAAAAGTGACTTTCCCCCTTCTGTTAAATCAGCTGAGCATCGGAAAAATAGGTCACTGGATTTCATGGGTCAGAGTTTAATCAGATCCAAACACAGTGCCACAAAATAATATGAAATAATGTAAACAGTTAGCTCATGAACATAGTTCAATTTATTGCTTACTTTATTTTAAATGAGATCTTCTCTATTTATTGTCTTTTTAACTCAAAATGTATTTACATGTGTAAAATAAAGTAAAACAAAATAAAATTACACACTAAATCTAATCAGGCTTGAAACTGCAGAAGAGTGCTGACATATTACATCATTTCCTCAAACAGCGACCGGCACATTGATTAAGTTTAGGAGCAGAAGGGAGCCGGGCGTACACTTCAAGCAGGCTTTCATTCCTGTGCCCCACTGTTCCACAGGATGAATTGATTACCTCTGATACACTTCTATTTGCTCAATTTAAGTTACTGCCTCACACTTATTACAGCATAACAAACACTGACTAGCATATTAGATTGGAAAACCTTCCACGAGAAAACCTATCACTTTATTTTTAACAAGGAGCTGCACGTTAATCCACTCGCAATCATCTGCATCTACTAACACATTGCACATTTCAGTTTTGCTTGACTTACCGGACATGCCAGGCTGGGATACTGCGATACAACCTGAAGACTTCGTGTGACCATTCCCAAGTTAATTCACTCATGTCAGTGAAAAGAAAGCCTTCATTTATTAACAATGATTCTGTTATGCAGAATTTGCAATCACACCATTTGGAACAACAGCCTGACAGGATTAATTTTTGGTTGGTGCTGGACTGGATAAGCCGGATGGCTGCTCTGTTTCTACAAACACACACAGAAAGTGAAACTATGAAACATTTGCGAATATATTGAAGTTTTCAGTAAAGCAAAAGTGATAGCACTAATATAGTTGTTTTTTTTATTAGGTAGGGACATTCAAAGTCTACTTTTTTAATATTATATTTTAAAGTTGCAAAGCTGCAAAATTACAGATTTTCCAGACTTTGGTTCAGTTCTGTATCAGAAGCAATGCATCTTGTTCTCTTCCACACAGAAATCACTGATGTAAAATAGGATTTATGTGATGTTTAAGTATGCTATCACAGGAGAGAGAAGCCAAAGAAACGCTACCAGCCTGTCAGTGTAGAGAAGCAATACAAATACTGTGGTGCTTTAAAAAATTGAAACAGTAAAAACTCAAATTCAAAAAAAACTTCCGATTTTTTTTAAATTTAGGATTCACTTCCACCACATTTTGCCGCCAAAGAGGAACTTTCAGCTTGTTCCAGCTGGAAAACAGTTTATGGCCAAAATATTTAGAACATTTTTTGTTAATCAGTATTAAGATCACACTAATCAATCATTATTATTCAAAGAATTAAGTAAAAAAACTGTTTTGTTACACTGTCACAAAAAGACCACACTATGTAGAACAAGCTTAGGGGCTCGGTGTTTATAGCTTTGGAAAAATGACTGCACAGCATCTTTTGTTCAGTATGTTGAACATTTTTTTGAAGCCTCCATCAGTCACTGTGTTTATTAGACACAGATCTTCGGCTAAATGCCGCTGGTTGGTGATTTCAGTGTGTATCGATGATATGTTACATAGGCGTGCTGAGGAGATGTTTGCCACTTTCTATTAGCAACCATTGCATTGTTTTTCTTGACCTTCATCCATTCATCATACTGCAGCCTGTAGTGTTTTTCAGGCGGTTGAATAATTTGGTTGTTTGCTTTGCAGCACAGTTACTACATCACTCTTTGCATATGATTTGTTCTTGATTAACACCACTTGTGCTAAATCCAGAGGATGATTTACTTGGAGGGACAGGCTCTTCTCCTTATGCTGTGCCAGACATTTGATTTGTATCTGCCTTTTAATGTCATGTTACTTGTCCAGAATACGTTCAAGAAACTTCATGGGTGCAGGGTGCAGCTTTGGTTGCCTCATGCACGCACAGGGATAAGATTTGCTTATTCTTTGCATTTTCAGTACTGGTTAATCATATTACTTTAATTGTGGACGGCAAAAATAATGATTGCCATTAAAATTCAATTGACTGTGCAGCTCAACTGGAGGCACAGCAATACGTGCCCATGATCATGAATTGATACATTTATAACAATTTAACAAACTTACATTTCTGTGCTGCAGAAACTGTGTCTGCAAACATGAGTAACACAAACTAACATCAAATATGTAACATTTTGTGATCAGTTCAGGAGTTGCTATGAGACTGTGTTGGAAAGGTGATTCATAGAGGTCACAACAACCTTTTTGTCTTCAAAAATGGAAAAACTATTTCAACTGTAGTTACCCAGTTTTATAATCACCTATCATGATAACTATCACTGGCATGCCAGTAGCTGCTCCAAACTTTTCTGGGTTATCCCGCTGGCTCAAAAAAAGGGAAGTAGGTCAGCTAATCAATACAGCAGCATCCCTTAGGCCAATAAAAGCACGATAGATGTACCTGCCAAAATGCTGAAAAGCCCAACATAAAGGGTTTTTAATAGGCTAACACAGGCCACCCAGATGGCTTCAGTGAGTCCTGACTGATGACATCAGCTCATTCTCTGGTGGTTGTCTTCAAAGCAGAGAGAGGAGGCTTTGCTTCTCCACAGGGATGACTAGATATCACACAGAAGCCTGAATTAAACATGACAGAAACCCTATTTCCATATAAAGACAGCCTTTATTGACTGAACGCTCAGGCTGTAGAAGATGAAGTTGGGTGTCTGAAATGTTTTATGTAAATGAATTCCTTTTGAGATTATAGTAATCAAGTCTTATCCATTTGTTGCATGGTCTACTGAGGTATCTCTGTTCATTTCACTTCAGCCAACAAGAAAAATTAGTATTTTGTTGTGATCAACACAAACCTTTGGGAAATTTGCTGTCTGAGCAGCTACTGACAGAAATTGTGTGGTGCTTTTTTGGGACTGGACACATTTTTAATTTCATCTTCCTCCTTCTCTTCCTCACTCCTCCACAGCTGGTGCTAACAGCAGCAGCCTTGCGGCCTAGTTGTTGCTGGTACTACTGTTCACGGTGCTGCAGACCCAACATGTCGGTTAATTTGACACATTTTGTTGCATCTATTATTTGTTTCTTTTTATTGTTTTCTCTCATCTTTCCAGCTAAAATTTTTCACCACTTAGCCAGTAAATGAGAGAAGTGTTTGTAGGGCCTGTGCACAGGGGACCTTCAGGCTGGTCCAGGCACACAAAAGTGCATCAGCCCACCAGGAAAATGCCCAATATACCAGTCCATCCCTGATGATAGTGCTAGTAAAGATGAACAATGCTGTGGTATAAACCACTTAATCTGTTTGGGAGCTGGTAACTGTTCATTCTCAAGTCTCAAGGTGGCAAAAAATAATATGTTTTTACATGTTACAGACAGATCCGGTTAAGTCATGTCAACATATGCCAGCAGTGGAAACTTACTTAATAATAAATCATATGCATGTCTTTTTAGACATATAAACAGAGCTTATATGTGCGATTCATTTCCTGTGAATTAAACAGGACAGTTTCTAGTACCTTGCACTGATATTAAATAAGATCCTCAGATGAATTCAGCCTTTGCTCAAGCATACTTGCTCCACTGTATCATAACTGCTGATTCTAATATTTGTCTGTAGTGATATGTTTGTCAGTTATAATTCAACTCATCATCTTTTCAGTCACAGGAGATTTCTGCTTCTCACTGAAACTTTGTTAGCGCCGCAAGTGTGGTAAGAACACAAACATTATGAGAGAACTGATGGAAAGTTTAATTGGGTCAAAATCATTTCTTTGAATTTTAGGAAAAACTGACCCAGATCAGCAGGCAGAATGGAAAAAACCTGGAAGATCCATTACTCCTGGAATGCACTTAATGCAGCCTTTAAAGCAATGTCAGCAGTGGAAATAAACTGTGAATCTATGACCTTCCTTTCCAATTTACCAACCTTCCACGCATTCTGATTCATTCCACCATTTTTCCTTCCCTGACGCTCTGCAGTCCCCCCCCCCCCCCCAAAACAAAAACAGCCAGTCACTGGTCTCCTGCTGGCTGTCAACTGCTATCCATCGCACTTTTACTGTGAGGTTTCCCCATGACTTGCTAGTGTGATGAGATGCTGTAAGTGTGTGCATCCCTGTTTGTGAGAAACGGCGTTCTGGCTCCCAGGCTGGTGATTGTGTATAAGTGTGTGACTGAGAAGTTTCTGCTTTATAGGCTCTGGGTTGTGAGAGAGGAGATCTGTGCCTGCAGTGAATCCTGTGTGCATAATGTGCACTTGTGAATTTAATGCGTGTTGTGTTTTGGTTTGAAAAAGGGAGTTGCAATGTTCAGGGAACTGCCAACACCGGAGGTCTTCTTTACCCATGTGCAGGAACTACAGAGAGGTTAAAGTCACCAATTGATTTGCAAATTATAAGTGTAGAGTTTGATCCCTAGAGAAGACAGAAATTCCTTGGGGGTTGCATCAGAGAGATTGTAAAACAATCTTCCAATTCAAACATGTGGTGCTACTCGCTGTGGCGACCCATTGTGAACAGTCGAAAGCAGCATTAAAGTACAGAGGAGTATCAACTAAAACCATCGGCTGAGATGAGATTGACTTTGTGGTCTGCCTGAATCAGCACTGGTGTTTTTCATTGACTACTGTCCACATACACTACAGTACTGCCATATTTACTATTCATTCCACCACCACCAAGGCTGGACTCTACTTAACAGCAGTTAATAAGAGGTACTTATACTTGCTTGAGAGCAGAATAACAATCAAGCAAGGAATTTAAATAAAAATGAAAATCTTCCTTTTTCATTACTGTACTCTATGCAGTGATAATATATAATAAGAATTTAAAATGATGACATTTTTAAAGACAAATTCTGACACCGTGCTTCAGAATGCTCACAATAAAGAAACACTTTAAAGCACGTGTCTTTTCAAGTGTTCAGACATGCTCGTGAAAGAACGTATGCTGTAGCCAGACGTGAAGAAAAGCAGACATTTAAATAAACCATCAATCCCTTTCCTTCCTGGACAGGTCCCCTAGTCTATCACCGTCTATTACGGGGCTAACACAGAGAAACAAGATCAACTGTTAACCACTCATGCTCAGAATCACCAATTTAGATTTTTTGCAAGTCTTTGGACTGTGAAAGCTGGAGTACTCAGGAGAAATCCCAAGCTAACATGGAGAGAAAATGCCACTCTACAAAACTCCATAAAGAAAGCCCCCAGCCAGCCAGTTGGCGGATTTGGACATTCTAGGTAACAGTGCTAATCAATGGGCCATTATATTGCCCACAACCTTGGCTAGGTTTAAAATAAGAACATGAAACAATGAAAAGGTCTTGATCAGATGATTGGAAAGACTGACTGGTGGATCCTATAAGCACTGGCCTGTCAATGCTTTGTGCTTTGTATGTGATTAATAACATTTTTAAAGCAATTCAAAAATTCCCTGAAACCCACTGAAGGAGTAAATGAGTAACCAGAATGAACTGCACTGCAAATATAGAAAGATAAGTCAAAGGGCACACAAACACTACACCTATGTGTTGTTCCAAAACCACAGGTAATATAATAGTCTGCTTCTGTGACAGCCCTCAGTCCTCTGAGAAGATTTCCCACAAGACATTGTACGCTGGGATTTCTTCCTGATTACTGTAAGAGCTTTAGGCCACATTTATAATGATTCTAGTTCCCTCGTTCAGTTTAATGGACCCATTCCATCAATGCCAATGCAGAGAACTTTGTTTAAAAAAAGCAGAAAAATAGAAAAAAGTATCTAGATTGCAGCCAGTGTTGTTATTCATTCAAACAAAACTTCAATACATAAAATGTTGATTAAAATCATAAGCCAGTCAATACCAGGCTTTGCCATGTTGGTAACATTGGTAAGGGGTCTTACCCATCTATTACCACTAAGCTGGAAGTGCTTCACAAAACAATGGAGCTGCACATCATTTCAACTTTGTTTTTTAGCAACATGCTGCCAGCTCTGACAGGCATCGGTGGCCCCTTTTCACCAGCTTAACTCAGTTTCTGCCTTTCATTCATAACAATTGTCTTTAAATGAAGACCTGTGAGTGATTCTTCTCCTATGAAGATTTTGTCTTGGAAGCAACCATGAGTAGCTATTGCTTTAGGTCACATAGCTCTTGGGGTCACAGAGGGGGTGTAAACCTCTTCACTCTCTCCTTTTGAAGGTAGGTTGGGAAAAAAACTCCACAGAATGTGTTCAAAGAAAATGCTTGAGGTAGTTCAGGATGCTTTTCTAGGGTTGTTCAAACAAGAGACACCAGGGCATACCCAGAACGTGCTTCAGAGATTATACTGTATTTCCATGCCAGCGCTTCAGTGCTGCTGGACCCTCTAACTGATTTGCAGGCAAGTGAGCGTGCAAGGCTCTGTGCCTCTGGAAGCAGACTTTACAATTTTCAACTCCATCACAGCACACTATGTGACCATGGAAACTACAGAAACCATAGTGAGGTAGACAATACATGAGCTGATTTCCCTGCATTAGCATGGCATACTGGCTATGATGAACAGAGCCAGCTAAAAGTAGTGCTGCGCTGCTGTTGATACAAAGAACAGAAGACTAATGCTGCTGGCTGCAGCAGCTGCTCACTGTCTGAAACTTCACTCAGAGTTTTGTTTACAAAAATTAGGAATTAGCAGTTTCTGGCAAAGCAGCCAGCAATCCAAAATTGTATTGCTATTGGAAAAAACTGACTAAAGCCCCAACCGTTGGCCATATTTAGAAGTGTATTTTACTACACTGCAGAGGTTAGCTGAGCATACATGCTGTTTTACACCCTGTTAGCAGTTCAATCAGCATGCTAGGTATCTTGACAGTCTTTGGGCAGGCCTCTTGCTGTTACTTGAGCTCAAGAGGTTATAAAGCAGCCCTGTGAGATCTTTTCCACTGGTCGGTTGACTGACTGACTATTAATGTGCACTTGGTGCCACACATTCACATGCTCACACATGCACTAACCATTTACTCATACTGACTTGCTGACAGGCAGTAGAGGACATAAGAGAGATGGCATGCAAAGACTCCGGAACTGAGATCGATGGGAATTTTCTACAAGCAGCAAAAATCATGGAAGAAGTACAGATTTCAGAAAAAAACTAACTAAAATAAAAATTGCCGCTTAGAGTAAAGTCAGCAAACTCTGGATGTGGTTTACATTGAATATGACTTTATATGAAGCCTTCCAGACACACTTTGTAGATGCAAACTGCAGCTATCTAAATAACTAAGAAGACTATGTGTGGTCTTCCTCAAACCTCATCGTGCATGTTACGGTTTTAAAGACATAAATCCACCCCAGCAAATCGTCATGACTAATTATACTAACTTATGTTTCTGGTTACACCTTGATACAACTGTCCCCAAAAAACAAACATGTTCTCATTTGGATTTTCTGTAAACACTCACACAACACCCACTCTGTCAGATATTACAATTACACTTTTGGTTATGGTTCTCAATATCTCCTTGGCTCTGCTGGCCTGCCAGTGACAGCTGAGATATCTTGCCAATATCTTGCCAGATGTCTGGCTCCCGGCTCTGGCAGCCTGCATTTCAGGATTATGAATACATTTTGTGCTGATGAATGCCAACATTATACATTCCATTTGCCACAGAGCTGCACAATTGATTCGTAAAAATGGACAGTGCGTGTTAAGTTAGCATAATTGGTAATTGCAGAATTCTGCATCATATCACATCATGCATTAAATGACATTTCACTTGACTCACAGCAGCTGTGGTTGAAAAAAAAAAAAAGTATAATAGAGCAATTTTAGCTGATTCACTGAGATGGATAATCACAGTTAATACTAATGATCACAGTATGTTGAGTCTAATACATTCAGCTTGATATTCTGCAGCCAATAATCAGATGTTCCCTTCAGGGCTGATCAATGGGAAAAGCAGCTAGAGATCATATCAGAAAAGGCTTTAATTATAATTTAAGCTTTTTGGCATCAAGTCTGTGGAGGGAAGATTGTAGGTTCAATTCCTGGGACAGGAAATGAGTAAATCAGTCTATTTATCAGAAAAACTGGGTGTCGTGTTACTCCCAACTCGTGGCATAAGGGCAGGTCTGCTTGATTTAGACTTTCAGGCAAACGGTATCTTGGAAGTGTTTTTCAACATGGAGCGTTTCTGTGTAAGTCCCTGAACACTGGAAATATAGGCAGCATGAGAACGTAGCCAAATATTTTCTACTGATGGGTTTGTTTTGGGATTCTTCACCAGTCCAAGCCAAGTTGCTTTTACAAACAGTTACTGAAGATGGAAAGTCAAAAATGAAGCCTGAAGACGGCAGTCATGCACAGGACTTCAATCAATGACTTTGGGGTCAAACTCAGTAGTTTTTAGTTATTTTGCAGTGTAGTTATCTGGTTTAATTTACCAAAGCAATTAATAATAAACAGAGTGCAACACTAACAAGTGAATACCTCCCTTCTATAATACTACTGAGTAAATTACTGTGCTTTTCTACTCCTGGTAAGAGAAATTCTTTGGACTTTCTCGTGACATTGCCTCTGCTGACCTGAAATGTTAGCAGTACATTAAAGGTGTAGAAACGTACTTTTACCTTGGAGAGACTGGAAAGTTCAGACTTTTCCACTCTCCCGAGGCCACTGAAGGACTAATGCATGCTTTTATCGCAACCAGGATGAATTATTGGAATGTGAAAACACACTGTCACTGAGTGCAGCTCATTCAGAAAGCTGCTGAGAGTTTCCTGAGATTCAGCATTAATCAACTTAAGCAATTATGTGGATGTAAAAACAAAGATAAACACCAAATGTCCATTATATTTGTCTCTTACCTTCCTAATGCAGCCTCATACAACTGTAGTCACTTTTTACTGGTTATTTAAAAAAACAAAAACAAAACACTAGGCTTTTTTCCACTAGCTGACATTAAAAAAAAATAAAATGTCAGAGCTCTGTCAGAAATTAGGCATTATCCTCTGTTTGCCTTTTCAAACTTTTAAATGTCATTTCAAATCATGAGTTTGCAGTCTTTGCAGCAGCTCTCCAACTGTCTTTACAGTGCACCCCATTTGTTTGGAGAAACCTGAAAACCAGATTCTATAAATTGTGTTTATTTACTGCATAAAATAAACAGCAGGCTGAAGGCCTTACAGTGTGTATTTATGTTTCGCTTTGTCAGCTGTTTCCTGCAGGTCATTATACACTTTGTTTACAATCACAAATACAACAGAGATGAAATATTTATGAAGGGTTTTAATATTTTCCATTTGACTCTTTGAACTCTTGGTGTTTTTTTTTAATGAGTTTCACTTAGAGGCACTAATTCAGCATTCGTTTTAAATAGGTCTGTGACTTTTTAGTCCTGTTGGTGTTAGTGAGTGCTGCAGGGATACAACAACCCCATTGAGAAAATGCATTTTTTCACCTTTGTTCATATAAATGTAAATGTGAAAATGAAGTACTTAAACTTGAAATTTAATTTAACCCAAATATCTTTACATTTCAGAAATATACACCATGCAACGTCATGTTGCATCACGGTTTGAAACAGAACTGTAACAGATAACAGTAGTCCATCCATCCATCCATTCTTTAACAGGTATCAAATTCAGGGTTGTGCAGGGGTGGGAGGCTGGAGCCTGTTGCCAGCTGCAATAGGGCGAGAGGCAGGGTAACTCCCAGCATTATGTTCTATAGGTCTTCCACAGTGAAGACCTATGTAACCATTCCCGAAGCAACATGTACCGAGGCTTCCAACTCACAACACTGAGAAAGTGCATATTAGGAGGCTCATTCTCACTCCACAGGACAAGACTCAGCAGTCCATCTGCATCTTAAGGATAAAGGACACTCTTTCGAGGATGCCAATGTTCACATTTTGGACAGAGAGGACAGATGGTTTGAAAGAGGAGTGAAAGAAGCCATCTATGTCCACTGTGAGCGACCATCTTTGAACAGAGGCGGGGGTTTACGACACCAACTCTCTGCCATCTATAATCCAGTTTTGAGATCCCTTCCCAGACGCCTTAACGCCCACTCACATCCTGGGCCATCTGACCTCAGGAATTCGCATGATAAGGTGGGGCCAGGTTTCACAATGAACACACCCGAAACTCTGGTTGATTGGGACCCACACCCAGTTTCACACCTTGGCTCAGGCGATTAGAGGATCATCAGGGGGTCCTTTTGTCCCTCTGTGGGGGGACACTCCCACTAGGTTTATATCTGGGACTCTCCACCATTTGACCTTAGAACTGAAGAAGCTTCTCGGATGAGAGGTGAAACGTCTTCAAGTAACTTAAAGAAGTCCAGACACTTTTCTTTGCAAGCTCCTTTGACTCATTCTCACTCATTCTCACCTCCAAGCACCCGGGTTATTAAAACATGGCCAGATGATACTCTTCTACCGGCTACTGTTTTGATCTGATAGACTGATCCATCTATAAACAGCAGGACCTGGAGACCTTCGCTCAATCTGTCCTTTTCTACATTAATGTGACAGTGACCAAAATCATCTGGGCTTTTCCTAACCGAAAACCTTGGACGACTGGAGAAGTTCAAGCTCTGATGAGAAATTGTAACTCAACCTTCAGGCTGAGGGACATTTCCCTGTAAAGCACTGCCAGAGCCAACCTGCGGAGAGGCATCAAACAGGCCAAGGAGGCCTACAGGAGGAGGATAGAGGGCTTCCTCGCTGATAACAACTCTCACCAGGTGTGGAGAGAAATCCAAGCCCTCACCTACTGCAAAGGCCAGAGCCCCCCAACCCTCGACAGCAGCCTGAAACTTGCAGAGGAGCTCAACACCTTTGCTCAGCACATCCTGCATTCTCAAGCCCCTGCTGTACGCCCAGTAAACTTATGACTGCACACCAACCCACCCAATCAACATCATTGCCAATTAAACCACCATGGACGGGCTCATCTCAGATGGATGGGGCAGGGGTCAATCAGGTCCCACACCTCCAGACTCACAAATAGCCTCTTTCCCCAGGCCATTTGGGCTCTCACCAAATCCTATGTTATAGTAACCTTCATCAGTCATGACACTCACACACTCTTTTCAGACCAAGTCTTTTCTTTGCTCTACCTCTGAGCACTTTGCAACTATTTTGTTTTCCAGCATGTGCATTTCTTTTATTTTTGTATATATTTCTCTTCTTTTGTATATATCCCTCAAGACTGTATATAGTTCTCCTATTGGCTATTTATTCCTGCTGTCTACTATTAATATTTTACTCCAGCACAGTTGAGGTGGAGCATCTTCAATTTTGTTGTATGTGTACATTAACAATAGAAGGGTATTCTTTTCTATTCTATTCTATTCTATTCTATATGCACTTATAGGTCATAATAAAAATTCACATGAAATACCCTTGTGGGTGAGGACAGGTGCACACTTTCAGATCTAATGTGCAGTGATCCTTCTCTGCATCACCAGCTGATGTTTTGTAATGTCTATGGAGTGAAGCAAAGTTTTCTTCAGCCATTTGTTTACTCTTCTTTTCTAAACTCTGCAGTCTTCTATCTTTTACCTGCACGTGGGACTCTCTAATCTATTAACCACCAAAGATCTCTGTTACACCCAAAATGTTTGACATTCAAGCTGATCCAAAACCCTGCAGTGACTGTACAGACAGGAATAAGACAGAGAACATTTTTCCCC
Source organism: Perissodus microlepis (assembly GCF_051167445.1). Lineage (NCBI taxonomy): Eukaryota > Metazoa > Chordata > Actinopteri > Cichliformes > Cichlidae > Perissodus > Perissodus microlepis. The sequence continues at coordinate 30,175,811 of NC_140481.1, read as the reverse complement.
CACACTAGCTTCTCTTCATTGGCTCCTCTTAAAATCCAGAATAGTATTTGAAATCCCTCTTAAGGATCAGATGTAATCATATCTTAAAAACCCTATAGTGTCATATTATCCTAATACAGGACCCCCACCCCAAGAGTACAGTAGTCTGGGAGGTATAGCCTCTAGCTATCACGTTTCTGTCTCTCCTCTCAAGTGACTACTGATAATTAGAAGCTCTTAGAAGAGACTCTCAGGATTAGCCTGAAATCTTAATGTATATAGTTGAGCTACCATAGGGTAAAGGTGCTGAGGGACCTCCTATGATGCACTGAGCACTTCTCCCTCCTGACGGTTTTAATGGTTTAACTCCCCATGCATGCATAAGTCACCAGCATATTTAATTAACTACACCTTCTCGCACCCCTATGGTGTGTGCTCTATAACTCTAGTAAATGTCTACCAAACACTTGCTCTAAAATAAACTCGTGTTTATCTACTGTGATATTGTTGGTTTATTTTACATATAAAGTGCTCTGAGATGATTGTTGTTGTGAACGGTGTTACGTGATTAAAACTGAATGGAGCTTGCATAAATAACTCTTGCAGTCATAGCCGGCATTTGGTGCCTTGTGAAATTCTTCGCTGCAGGTCTCGGTGACTGCTCTGCAGATCCAGCCCATGCTGGTCTGGTTACAGGACTATATCTGTAACCACCAGACCAAGCTGGGACCCAAATATTGACCACTACATGGATTTGCTCGTGGGTATTTTGTGTGGCCTGAGTTAATCTGCTCAGTATCAGCCTTCTGTTTGCATTTGAGCTTCAACAGGCTGGCAGCGACAACAACTAACTTAACAAAACAGCTGTGTGGTCATGTGAAGTTCAACACACTTACACCCAAGAGAAAGCAGTCTTCACTCGACACACTAAATCATCAAACACACACACGCACACACACAAACCTAAAGTCATAGCAGCTTTTTACAAGCAACCACATAGCTGAACACTTCTGTTGGCTAAATTCTAGAAACACTCACACAAACACATTCACACAAAACCAACCAAATAAATGTGACAGTCCCAGAGTCCCTGAAGGACCACTCCCTGGCAATAAACTGAACATATCCAGCAGCAGCAGATTGGATTATGGCTTAGCAAGCAGCCTGGCCTGCACCATACGCTGAGGCAGCTGTTTCCTTATCTGCATGTGTGTCTATGTGTAGATATATATGACAGCGGCAAAGCTATAAGCGAGATTTTATGCTATTGACAAAACAATAAAACGCGTGTGTGTGTGTGTGCCTGGACCCTTGACCCCTCATCTCTATGAAGTGCTTGTGAGAAATGTCCTCACATCCTGTAAAAGATGTATGGAAATCAATTTCCATTTTAACCCTTGATAGATATTGACAGTTTGATTGAACTGCATTAAAGTGAAGGGACTGAGAAACAAGAGAACATAAAAAGAATGAATAGCTGCTGCTGGTTCGTGTACTGCAGAGCAAAACCAACTTTGTCTCCCTGACTCCTACCTTAAATAGTTTCACCTAATTTTAATTCTCAAGTCTCTTCTCTGAATAGTCTCATTTGAATTCCACCCTCCAAAAAAAGAACTTGGAAACCAGCCTCCAGGCCATAACAGATTTATCATTTTGCGCATTTGTTTATTGGCAAGGGAAGAGGGGGATCGGCTGTTGTTTGGGAAGCTGATCTTGCGTGACAGTTCAATATTAAATCCTCTGAGGAACACATTATTTTTATGGTTGGACACATTCCTTAACTGAAAGCTGAATGAAAAAGACAATTTCATGACATTTGTAAGGAACAAAAGAGGTCAGGACACATAAAGGCAATTAGGGAAACCTACAGATAAGTTATTTGTTTGGACTGGGTTTAAAAAATGTAAAAAAAAAAGTGTTTGTGTGTGTAGGATGGAAGTGGTCTACACTATTCACATGAAGGTGCCTTTTTTTAGTGGAATTCTGATATTTCACACTGAGGGATCAACGTCACTTTAAGCATGGATAATAGGAAATATCTTTGTGGTCAGAAAAAATGTCTGAACATGTTTGCATATCTTACTTCTGTCACTCGGGATGATTTGGCGACTCCCTTTGTACCTTAATGAAAAGTAGAAAACTTTTTAAATATAGGATTCACATTTTTGGAACCAATGATGCACTTGGAGCTTAAAATAAAGGGACTTTATATGATGTTGTAACAAACTGCAACCACCAAGGGTAAAACTGAAAAGTGCTAAAAACTGCAGTTCTTTGAATGGTCACTTTAGTTTCTTCAAAATCAAGTAGATCTCCAGGTTTTCATGTTAAAATGCCCAATGTTACAGCTGGAATGAACACATTTACAGCCTAGTGTCTGGATCACATTCATGTTTTCTTTTGTTCTTTTTGCAGCTCACCTGTTTATTTGTTGCTGAAGCTTAAAATCTGCACTCAGCCATTTGCTAGATTGAGCTACACTGCATGACTATTTCTATGTTGTTGGTACTTTTTGAAACATTTATAGGTTAATACTCCTAAAATCCCCTAAGAAGTATTTTCAAATGTTGTTAGGTGAAAACCTTAACATATAACATATAATTCAATGATGGAGAGGATTACTCAATGTGGGTTGTGGAGGTGCTCCTACCCTAAATAAAAGCATACAAAGTTTGGTTACTGACAAAGTCCACTGTCCTCATAAAAGACTGGGTGGTGTGAATGCTGTTTCAATCCCAGCAACTTTCTAAAGAAGCTGGAAAAGGCCCCAAAGCCTTTCTAAACGCTTAGGTGTCCAACATTGCACAATAACTGTGGCTACTCTCCACAGTTGAGTAGGCATCCTACATCACACCAAAAGCACAACATTCAAGTCTGATAGAGATAACACACACACACACGCACACGCACACACGCACACACAGGGTAAAGCGATACAAAAAGCTACACAACCTGACACAATCTTAGTTCATGTGTCAACCTTTTGGCAAACATTATTATATGTAAAGAAAAAAAAAGATTGCCAGAATCCTGGAAATAACTCAGCTGACATGATACGTCACGAACTGAAATTGTTTTGTAATCCTCCAAAATTGTTCCTTATCATGAGTGTTGGAGTTTGTTGCTATTAAAGAAGGTTCGAGAATTCTTTAAACTTTGGGTCTAACTTCAAGCACCTTAGTGGCCATTCCAAAAATAACAGGTATCTTATGATCTGCAAACTGCATCCCCAGGTCTTGTAAATTGTAAGAACCTTAAACCATTTGGTTGAGGTTAGAAAAAAAGTAATTGCAGTAAATAATAATTTTTGTCAGGGGATTAAATGTGAACCAATGTCTCGTGTGTCTAAGTAAACGTGTAATCATCCTTCTTAACCTTGTCTCCAGAGTCTGCACTGGCTTAACATGGCACTACATCCATCTTGGCTAATAGCAGAAACAAAATATTTCATCTTTTTCATACATATTGTTGCATATGAATCTATTTGAATCTTGATTTTTTTTTTTAAATACAAGGAAAAGACTTGTCCTCGGTGTGTTTGTGCGGCTGGTGCATAGGGGAAGAGCCAGCTGTATCCTTGACCCTTCACTGCTGCATGGCTATCCATCTCCGTCTACGATAATGGCAACGTCACTGGCTCACACAGGCACCACTCAGGAAGGCTACAGTGTATGTGATTGTGCAGATACACACACACACACACACACACACACACACACACACAAAGAAAATACAAGTACATACACACATACAGATTGGCATCTGGAGGATTTTGTACTCTACACACAGCTGTCAACTGGATTAATATATTGCATGTAAAATATTGCTGTTCACAAAACAAAACCCAGATGCCACATTTCACTCTGAGGAAGACCTCCTCCCTAGGCACTTAGCCAGCCTAAGAGACACGAGTCTGAGCCGTGAGCCTACGCACCCAGACGCTGTGATTATATCCAGAATTTCTGCCAGCGAATGTGTCGACATGTTGAAACACACTCTGCTCTCATCGAAAAGAGCAACAGAAAGCTGTCTGGCCTGTCTCAGTGTCTGCATGACTGCTAACGCACGCACACCACTGTAAAAACGTGTGCGCATACTGTCACAGTTGGTGTCTGCCTAAACAAGGACATGTAGTTACAAAGATACAGGTGCAAAAGACATACTGTAGAATTCTAATATTGTCAAAAATAAGCTTCCATCAAATGCCAAAGTACAGTAGGGTGGAACAGAATGGCATTCTGGCACTCAATGAGTATGTGAATGTGATAGGCTTTTTAAAACAAAATACCGTACAGCAAGTTCATTTTTCATGTTTGGTTCATGCCTGGCAGTCCTTCCAGCAGATGTCACAGAGTCAGTTAAGCCACTGCATGGTCCTGTCTGCACACATCCTTTATTTCCTTCTTGGCCCTGTCATATGTTCATGCATGCAGATGTCAGTAAAGTCCCATTAAACTACTTCCGCATCTGGACAGCTCTACTGAACAAGAGTGAGCATAACATGAGGAACTATGTACGTTTTAAATCCAAAATTTCATCAAATATAAAAAAATTGAACTCAGAGATGAAGAAAGTTCTAAGAAAGAGATGACAGGAGAGTGAAGATAAGAGATCATTTTGAAGGTAACGACTGCTCTGTGAGTGACATCTCATCTTTCATGTAATATCCAAAATCACTTTTTTAGTCAGACAGTGAATCTGTGAATGATGTTCCGATTATTTCATATTGAAAAATGTCTTTTATTTTTTATTTTTTTTAAAAAAACCCTTAAATGATAATAATATCTTCTCATTCATAAATGCAGGACAGAAAGTGCAGGCTAAACTGGGTCAGTTGCAGGGTTGTGGTACGGCTCACAGTGATGGACTGATGCAGTACAGACTGTAGTATCCACAATCATTGCTAGGTAAGGTCCAGAAAACATAATAAGACATAAAAAAGCATATGTGTACAGTCAGCAAACCTATTACCATCTTTTATAAGGATATTAGAAGATGGATATTCTGAATATGCAGCTTTTAATGTTGAATATTGAGTTTAAAGTTAAATTAGATTAAGGTTTAAAATAAATGCCCAAATAAATCCTCAGCTGTGTTTCAGTATCACTACAGAAAAACAGAACTCACAGAAGTAATCAAATTGAATTAAACACATTTATGTTCTTTTGTAACACTTTCCAAATCCCTCCTTCATAGCAGCTTTACACTGGCTCTAGGCTGGAAAGCAGCCACGACGACTCATGAAACATGTCCTTATAAATTGTAGAATGTATTTGGTCAAATCCACAAAGAGCAATAAACTCAGAAGCAGGTTAAATATTTGTCTTTCAAAGTGCTGGAGTTCTTAATCAAAACAGTGCTGCATTATGATGCTTACTTACTCGCTGTAGAAGGTCATTCTGAGCTCTATTTATTGCATTACCTTTGTATTTCTCTTCAACAGGTCTGTTTGTCACAAAACAGTTAATAATGCAAACGTCAGGCTTCACACCAAATCATATACATCTCTATAAGCAGAGACACATGATGTATTTCTTTTACTCTTCAGGTAAAATCAACAGCAAAGATTGTGAAAAACAGCCCAAAGAGATCTTAGGAGGAAAAACACTGTTATGGCTACACTGACTGCATTATAAAAACATGTATGGTTAGCATTGGAGGCTTCAGTCTTGCAGAGTAGAAGTATGGCTGCTCCTTTTGTTTTCTGTTGAAAATCGAGCTTTGGCTTTTAGTTGGCAGAACGTTGGTGGACAGTAGACTATCTAAAGATGTGAAAAGCATGTGTGTGTTGCATTGACGTTGGATCTCTACAGTGCCATACTGGACAACCTGCACCTGCAGGAAAACCTCTGAGGCCTCTGTTGAATTGTTTCACATGACTGTGTTTTATGGTAAGGCTGGTAAGGTAGACGATCACACAGCTAAAAGGAAACAGATCGCACGTCTTTTCACGTAACACAAAATATGACAGAGAAGATGAGGATAACAATTTAAGTTTAAATGTTTCACAGCAACCAGGGAAAGTCCAGTTCTTAATACCTCTTTATTTACTAAAAGGCTAAAATCTGCTAATGATTTTTTCCTCACATTTCATGATGAGTTTGGCTGAAAAAGTCTTTATAGAGGAAACATACGGTGGCTACAATAGATGTACTAGCTTTGAAACCACAGAAACCACAGCAGAGCAGAGAACGGCAGCTGTGAAGCTGCCTGTTTGAAAGAGGAAACACATCCAATAATTCATCATCCTGTTCCATGACCCCCTAAACGCCAATGGCCTCCTACAGTCCCGCCTCCTTAATAATGTACCAAGACAACGCCAAACCAGCCACACCCCCAGAAACACAATAGCACATAATAGCACATGTGGAAGGTCACACATCCATTACACACTCAGTGTTACTCACTCTCTTTTTCTCTCTCCTTCACACACACACACACACACACACACACACACACACACACACACGGACACAGCAATAGATGCAATTCAATTATATGAGTGTAAACTGCTTTTCATGGACATTCATGATCCACATCTGCTATAAACAGAAATTTAATACACTTAAATAAATGTTTCCGTAAGGCACATAATGATGTTTTTGACCCACCGCAGACTTCCTAAAGCTATCATGACCAAACAACAGGAGCATCTGGGGGATTTCCTGCTTTGCTCAAAGACACACCTGCAACTCTTACCAGTATAACTAATATAACAAAGACATTACTACTATCTTGCCTGCTGACAAGCCTACATCTTCACCTTTGGGCTGATGCTTTTTTTTAATCAAACCATTTCAGATTTCATAGACAAAAGAAACAGGAAAACTTTTCAAGCAATTCATTCAAGTCTTCCTAAATACTAGTTGAAAAAGTTAGTTCTGCCAGGAAAGACACAGTCAAAAGAAGACTGTTATTTCCAGTGGCTGCCATTTATATTTGGTTCTACAGTATAAGAATGGAGGAACTGGGTCCCAAAGTGGCTTGTAGTTTGTAGGCCCAACGCTATGCTTAATCGTTTGGACTGGTCATTTGAAATTTACAACCTAGATAAGGACACCACTGGCTTCTGGTGAATGATAACAGCGAAAACGTTGTTGTCGTATTGATGTATTGGAATAATGTCAGGTAGGTCTACTGGTCTGTGATTAGTTCAACTTTGAAAATCCAAATAAAAAACACATTTATTGTAATTCTGCCAGTTTCACACCTGTTGGTTTAAAGCTTGTGTGACTTCCATAGTTGTCTTCATTGAGATTAAGCCTTTTTTTCCCCTTTTGCCTTTTTTGTGGAAATTTCTGGCCACATTAGCAGCGCAGTGATGAAGTAATTGAGGCAGACTCACTGCTCTTTGACCCTAACACACTGTGCAGCTTAATTAGTGTAAAAACCAGTGCCAGCAGACCTTACTCATCTAGAGGTTCTAGTCCACACGTGACTTTGCTAATCAAGTGATGCCTGGACACAGTTTTTCCCCCTAGTGAGTCTAACTGTCTGACAATGGCTTTCTTTTAACCCTGCGTGTTTTAACTTCATCTCACCACCCCATTAGTGTTTGACACTGCTTACTAAGCACACCAACAGAGTGAACTCATGGAAAACAGGGCTTTGAGTTATTTCTTTAGCTGTAGCTCTAAGGATGACAATGCTGGTTCAGCAACAGAAGAAATATCTGGTCAGTGTTGGTTAATGTTTTTAGTGATCTGCTCAGCTGTGACTCCTAAAGTCTTACCTGATATTAAATGAATTATGACCTTTATCACCAACATTAGTGTCCTATATATTGTAATAATCTTAATCAGTTGGATTTTAAAATTAGAGTTTATCTTACTCATGTGTTTCATCATCAAATATACTCAATGATATGTTTTGTTATGACGATCAGCTGAACTAAGCAAGTGAAACCTGCTAAAATGTAACTGAAGCCATTATAAGCAGTAGTGTGGTTCACTGTGACAATGTACGGCATCAGAGCCATTAGCATGACTATAGATTTGTATTTTTACTTATAATTTATAGCAATTAGATTATTATGATTTTATTATTGTTACAAATAGAAAAATAATCATTCTTGGACACATGAACACTCAGTGACACTCTTCTCCCGTTCTGAGTCCATAAAGAACTGAAATGGACACAAGGAGCAGGAAATTAGACCAGACAGGCTGTTTTATTCATAAGTAGTGCCGCTGATGTGTAAACTGGCAGCTCAATAAACCAGTTGCCTGCAGCGATGTTACCCAACTAATAGACTATAAAGTGTTGAGCAACACTTTCTCCGATGCTCTGCTAAAGTAGCTGCTGCATATTTTATAGGGGCAGGTGCACTGATTAAAGAATCCAAATCCTTTACTTGCAATTTGTATGCAAAAATATTGATATTCCTAGATTACATGACAAGTTACAAGCCAAAAGCCTAGTGTATAAAGACCATCGTGGAACTGTAGGTGTATTTCTTGCTTAGTTCGCAAAAACTGAAATTGGTTCTGTCACGTCGATGTGTTTGATTGCTTAATAAGACCCCTAAAGAAACTACTAATGAGTCTGCCAGAACTGCTCTGCATCCAGCCTTTGCACTAATTGCAATGTACAGACAGAGAGGTCAAACAAAAAGCCATCAAAGAGCTTCATTTTACTTTTCACGTTTTAGACAAGGTGATGTGCGGACTTGTCTTGGAATCTAGAAAAAATGTCTATTTGTCCTCTTTTCCTATAGAGTCATTCATAGAGTTGAAATACTAATGCAAAGCCTAATGAATCCTTTTCAAAGCCTCCATTGACCCCGTCGACATACATTGATTGAGTTCAGCCTCCAGTTATCTGATCTGTGAACATCTCTCCACCTTGAGCCACTTATTTTTGCATTCATTTGCCATTTCTTCTAAAAGACGTGCACGCTTTTCTTCTCTCATGTCCTATTTTCCACCTTGCAGTGGCAGTCTCGGTCGTTGTGTCCTTGGGCAAAACACTTCACCTGCCGCCTACTGGTGATGGCCATAGGGCCAATGGCGCAATATGGCAGCCTCGCTTCTGTCAGTCTGCCCCAGGGCAGCTGTGGCTACAACTGTAGCTGCCTCCACCAGTGTGTGAATGTGAGAGTGAATGAATAGTGGAATTGTAAAGCGCTTTGAGGGCCCCGAAAAGCGCTACATAAATGCAATCCATTATTATTATTATTATCAATCCTCATTCACTAATATGTGCATAGAAATGTTCTTACCCTGCAAAAGAATAAATGAACAAAATCACCTCTGGATTCATAAAATGTGTGCACCAGCCAATTTTGTCCTTACTATCATACGTGTTTGAGTGAATCAGAACAATTTTGAATCAACAGCCTTGCGCCTTCTACCCCCAATCTGTCTACTGCCACGGTCCTATTTCTTTTCATGTGGAAACACACTGACATAAAGGGTAAAATCCTGAAAGTGGTAATCATCTTATACGAGCGATCCCTGCACCGGAGTGACTAAATACCTTCATATGAGACCCCTGCTGCTGCTCAAGTAAAAATAATTTTGACATCAAAGCTGATAAAAAACAAGAAAATTAGTACAAGAGTCCATCTTCAGTCAGGCAAACATGAGAAAATCATGAAAAATATTACAGACAAAAACCAAAAAATCCATATTCTCCATCTGTGGGAAGCTGGCAAGGACGGAGGATGTAAGTCATGTCTAATGAATAATAAGAGAAGATACAATAATATGAGGCATTTTAGTGTTTGTTTAATGTAGCTTTAAAATCTTATTGTTATGTATTTATTTCAAGGTTTTTTGGTCATCATGATGATCGGCTCATGGAAAACTAAATAATGAACAAAAAGAAAGATGTTTTATTTTTCTTCTTCTGCATTATTGTAATGTAGGGTCTTTACCTTGCAATATGAAGTACCTTGAGGCAACTGTTGTGGTGATTTGGAGCTCTATTAGTAAAACTGAATTAAATTAAATTATTTTATTACAACTATCATAATATAATACACCAATTATTTTTATTGACTTTGAGTTATTAAGTAAGTTTTGACAAAACTAAATGTTAGAAGAAAAAAAGTTCAGAATTTTGAAATACCAGGAGAACATTTCGAGACTCCTGGAAAGTAAAAGTCGGAATTAAGTCTCTGCAATGATTTGTTACATTAGTTCCACCAAAATTAAACTAACTTTTCTTCCAGTTAGTAATGGCTACATGCAAACCTAATGACAACCCTACAATAAAAGAGAAGCCAAAAATGAGTCATTCTTTCCAATTTTCATGCAACTTAATTTGATGCATTATTAGAATAGACCTGTAGGCTGTAAATCCTCATTATCTGAGAAGCAAATGTAATCTTTTCACAGAAGGATATGAGGGTATATTAAGACTATAATTTCTCACATTCACATTCACATTCATTAAAACTATTTACCACCTGTATGGGCTCAAAACTCCCAATGCAGAATCACTGACTGGTTCTCATATTCTGTTACGCATGTGGTAACTAGTAAATGTGTGATACTAAGTGATTGGTACCAGGGTGCTATATGTCTGACAATTCATGAGAAAACTCCAGATTCCTTGAAACTTTAAAATTTTATAATTTTTTTTTTTTTTTTTTTTTTTTTTTAATGGACCATTATGGCAAGGCTGGGATGGTCAATTTGGTAAAGTAAATCCGTTGGGCATCTTTCTTTGCCTTTAGACAATAATTCTGATGGCAAAAGAGCCAAACGGGACAGGCAAAAAAAATAAATAAAATAATAATAATTTTTTGTTTTCACCCGACAGCACAAACAGCATCAGCAAGCAGCTTAGTCTCAAGCGCATTCATTTTCCATCATATCCAAAAATGACAAATGCTCAGCTTCATAAACAATCAACTGAAATGCAGTTATAGCACACCAGCAACTGAAATTAATAGATGTGCCAGCGATTATGACAAACAGTGCTTGTGATACATTTATCCCTTGAGTCATTATGCAAACCAGACTGATTTAGTTTTACTTGTCATCTTATGTATTGGAGCCGTTTCTCAACAGGTTGAGTGTGTCCTAAAAATAATAGTTTTTACTCAAAAAGACATCCATCCTAAAAATGTGTTTTTCTTCGATTTATTCTTGATATTTTAACTGGCTTGTTCCAGTTTTGAGGCCCAGTTACCAGTCCACTTTAGCCCTTGCCTCTGTTAAGTGTTTAGTTGTCCTGCGGAGGCTGCACACAGACATCTGTGCTTCTTTTACCCTGTAACAACTTCACCAGTGGGGTGCTACACATTCATGTTGCCCCCACGAGTTATGCTTGTTGTGTGGTGCTCCAGTTGCATCCATTTGCTTCAGTATTTGCCTGCGCAGAGCCAGCAGAAGGCTCCTGACAAATGTGCTCCCGTGCAGTACTCAAAAAAACCCAACAGCATGTAGCTCAGCAGAGACCTATGTGTGTAGTTTAAATGCTCATTGTTTCAAGTAGAACAGAAGACGGGGACATTTTTTTTAAATGACGGCCTGAAAAGTACAGACAGTGACTACAGTGGACACATTGTTTCTAACACTTGGTTTCATTAACTTTGCTTCTGTCTGCAGTTCAGTGATGGTCCAACAACAGTACAAGCAAGAGTAGTCCACAGATCAGTCCACTACACCACATGCTTTGGACACTGCCTCTATCTGGCCATAGATAGAAGCAGACGGGGTATCTGTGGCTCCCTACAGTCTGCCAACAGAAAGCCACATTCAGCCGATTACACCCCAGTGTGGTAAGGTCAGGTTTTTACTCAGTCCATTCTTCACCCAAATACTGTTGTAACGTTTATGTGCATAGCTTAATAAAAAAGCACAAAAAGGAGGGGGAGGGTCTGTTTTTTCTTATATTTCTTTGCATCAAGAGTACAAAGATACAACAGAGACATCGTTGTTTGAGTTCCACAACAGCAGTCCTTTTAGATCTTCCAGTGTAGACATTTATAAACACTTATTCAGTGCTGCTTTGTTTTATCATTATTACATTTTAATATATTCAGGCTAAGTCAATTGCTTTTGCTTTTGGATGCTTTCCAGGGTAATATCTTGTTGCGTGAACTAATCTTGAAACTTTGGCTGTAATCCTTTCTCAGAATTAGACTCTGACTAATTTGTGAGTGCTGTCATGTTCCTGGCTAATATCAGAGTGAATCTTGCATGTCTACAAATCTACCCTCTTGCTATAGAGAGTGAAACCCTAGGAAAAAGAATTAAAACAACTTAAAACCAAACTAAATGAGGTCATGAGGGGCATATAAATATTCCTAAAATTGTAACAAATCAAGGTTAAAAGTGTCAGTTAAAGCCGCACGGACTGAACACAAAGATATATTGTATACAAAAAGAACAGACATTAGATCTTATCTTTGTCATTTAAACAAAACATTGTTCCTGTCTTCAGCTGTTTCCAGTCAAACTGCTGTCCGAGTCTACAGTATCGGGTCTAAAAGGCATAAAAAGGCTTTTAGCAGTGAAAACATGTCCCATCTTCATTAATGTCCACTCTAACTTCTTCTTGCTTTATGCAGCTTTTAGTTCGCAGTAGTTACCACAAAGTGCTTTTGGCTTTTAACGCAGAGTTGACATCTGCTGCTCTCAAATCTTCTTCCAAAAAGCATCAGTCCAACAAAACATCTAACTCTGCAGCTCTCTCACTGATTGCACACATAAATACCGCTTCTACAATTATCTGCAGGTAATTAGCACTTTCATGTGAGGTTATCTTTCAGTTTATCATTGCAGCCACCAAGCTTGTTTCATGTTTCTGTATCTGCTGTTTACAAAGAAATGACTTTTATTTGCAGGTTGGAGTCAAAAAACCTCAAGTCAGAAATCCATGGAAACCAACAATTTGAGAGGAATTTGAGTTTGCAATATCGAAGAAAGAACAAACTGCCTTACTCAATGCAGTACAGGCACAAGCACAAAAAAAGAGATGTGACAGGGCCCTTTTGTGATGGCTGTAGTTACACTAAATCACAGCACTCTGTGGTAGCAAAGGCAACATGGCTCCCAAGAAATAAACTTCTAAGACATAGAGGTCTGTTTTGACAAACCGTTTCTGCTAAATAGATCAGAGTTGATATATTGCAAATAAACTAATACTATCACTGAAATTGTGCCTGACAGTGATGGCTAAGATTGAAAACTGAAGCTCCAATTTCCCCACAAAGCTCCATTTTCCTATCTGACTGGCCTGTTACTAAATGCATCAAAAGCTGTCCAGAGGGGAAACATTGAAACATGAAGTGGGAGAGAGAGATGACAGCTATATGAGGATGGGAACAAGACTAACTCTGCTGCGACATCTTAAATTAGTCAAAGTGATGCTGAAACCGTTTTAAACAGTTGTCAGATGGAGCAGAGCTGATGGTTCTTAATGAGACATTCAAAGAGTGAATGTTGTTTAATAATACATTCAGAGAAGATCTTCTGCAGTTTAATTTCAACTTCTTTTCTAAAACGAAGTTACTTTCCACCACTTGTGTTCTCGCCTGCATCCAGCATTGATTGTTTATATACCTAAAGAACGATTTGTAACCGTTGAGTCTTTTAGAAGATTTTTCCAGTGTGAAAAATCAATCAAACTTCAAAAAGCAGTAGAACATTATTCTGTTTTAACATGTTTTTTTTTTTCACTTCTATTAACTGTGTTTTAATTTTCTATTCCATTCTATTAAACTGTTATTGTGATTCTAACCCACTTAGTGACTTTGTGTCTGTGAAAAGTGCTCTATAAATAAACTTTACTTACTTAGAATATTTTGTTAAGCTTTCAAGTCAATGTAAAAAAAAAACAATGACATCACTGCAGATAATAGCCACATAAAAAATTCAATATAAACCAATGTGACATAGATGGATGGAAAGTGAACACAAGCCTGCTTTTAACATCAATCACCCTGTAAAAATTCGAGCTCATTACCTGGGACAACACTGACTCAGCCTTGGTTTTTATAAAGAACCTGATGTCTTCTTTTCTGTCGCATCAGTTAATAACCTGGGGTGGCTCACCTACATCTTTAGCTGAATATGATGTGTTATTAGTCTCCTTTTATATAATGAGAAGGAGGAGGAGGTTTCTGCTCCACCCTACGTCCTAGATTATGCATTTACAATTATTACAGTAAGAAATACAAAATGTATCTACAATATCAGCTCATGAGAACTTCATGTTTTTTAGTAGTTCAGGTCTGGATGATGATGATGATGTGTTGAGTATGATCCAGTAAAAAGTACACGATTATTTAACCAGTAGGGTTTACTATGAAGCAAGTTCCACAAACTTGGCCTGACAGAGCCTAAAACCTCAACGACTTTCTGCTTTGTACAAAAGGAGTTGTTTGATGCACCACTTGACTCTTGTTTTGCACAAACTTGATCCAAGCACAGGGTATTTTGGTCAGAGACAAATTAAAAGGAACAGCTGAACTGAGGAACAGTGAAATGCAACACTGGTTCTGCAATTAAAACATGAGAGAAATACTACAGAGAATCGTTAATCTTATGAATTCATGGTCATCGCAAGCACGCCGAGCAGGGAAAAAAGGAAACATTATCTCAAGCTACAATATTTATTTTACCACTTAGTGCACTATCAGTGATGCTGTTTATTTCTACTGTGACAACTGCACATTAGAACTGTGAATTTTAAACCCGGATACATTTAAACATTAAACGTTACTCAGTGTGTTCAGATCTGACAGTCTCTCATAGCCTGATAAGAGAGACACCGAAAACACTTTAGTTTGTCACCAAAGCAAAGTGAAATAAATTTTATTCACTGAATATTCTTGGTGATTAATAATCTACAGCTACATGAAAGTCTACACTGAAAATGTTAATCTGTGTTCGTGTAGCTGCGCTTCCAACAATGTGAAATGGACCGAGCAGCAGTTTAAGATCACTCATAAAAACACTCGTACATTTTTCTGCATCAGCAAATAAATGTGCACAAATGCCAGGCATGCAGTCTGTATTTGCTTTAGCTTTACATCTGGGTTTCATTTGGTATTACTACTGAAAAGTCTCAAGAACACTGAACTTCATATTAATCATGAATGATACAAATATCTTTTTGTCCAGTGAGAGTTTACGACAGCTTTTATTAAAAGAGGAAAACAAAACAGAAATGAATATACTGAAACAGTGGTTTGTTTGAGTAAATAATGGTAGAAGCTATATGTATAGAAAGAATGTTTGAGAACAAATTTTTGGGTGTAATGTTAGACCATAAAATCTGCTCATGTTAGACATGGAGAGCATCACAGTGCTGGAGAAAAAAGGCACATTCTGAAGCAGAAATCATTACTAATGTTCAGCGATTTTATCTTACTTGAATTATTGTGTGGAGATATGAGGTAACACATACAAAAGCATACAAAAGACCACTGTAGCTATTATAAAAAGAGCAATGTGGATAGTTAATATGGCTGGTTATGTGGAGCACACAAACCTATTATTCGTAAAGTCAAACATGTTGAAAAGTGTGAATCAGGTAAAAGCAGTGAAATAATGCACAGAGCCAGAAATAATCTCTTAACAACAAATATTAGAAAATAACACTTTCAGAGGGAAAGTGAACTTATGAGCTGAGAGGAGAGCTAAATTTAAAAAATACTGTATTATATACTACAATTGTATATACTGACATATTAAAGTTAGTTGTTAATATATAAGTATGTATCTGTTAATATAACAAGGGACTGTGTATTCAGTGATACAGTTTCATTTGTTTTTTGCTTGTATTAACACGTGTTACTTACTGTATATGTTTAATTAGATTCAGATCCCTGAAAAAGTGATTTTAAGCCAGACTTCACTTCATTGTAGATCCTTCTGATCTAAACTTTCTATGAAAACTAATTAACGTACGTTTGTTGCCTACATCACAACAGAAACCTGAAGTTTACGTTCATATGAAAATTACATGCAAATGAATTATAAAAGGAGATGTTTGTTTGTGACTTGCTTGTTTTTGTTCCACAGTTTAAGAAATGACTTCCACCTCTCTTCTATAACTGATGCAGAAAAACAGGGAAGCCACTATTTCAATGTTTGTTTCATTAGAGTATTCAGATCTCCTGAATATTCTACTACAAAACACCAACATTTGATGGAAGAGAGTTGATAAACATTCACTAAAGCCTCCTCATGCATTTGCTGCTGACTACTTTGACATGATATTGTTTTTTAAAACACTTTCTCTAAAATCTAGATTTATTTTTATTAGTTTTATATAACAACTTTGGGCAAAAACATCTCCTGTGCTATTTCCATCTCCACTGGTTGCACTGCTACTTGAATTAAATTTTTTTTAAAGAGAAAAAAAACCTCCTGTGGAATGTTTGCAAAACACGTAACGTTCAGTTTCTTCATGATATGAAGTTATAATTATCATGAGTGCTTCTCGTGTGGTTCAGAGCAACCTCTCATTCCTTATGTTTTCAAATAAACAGGTAGCCTGAGGACAGCATGTTGCAGCAAGTAAAACTGATTATGAAACATGAGTTGCTGCTGCACACAGTGGCTTACATTAACATCTGGTGAATATTTAACAAAGTGCCGTTGGTACTTCTGTGGGTTTGGACTTTTGCAACAACCGCAGCATCAACACACCAGAACAAACTGAAACACAAACACACTCTGTTCACTTTATTGTAGTTATGACATGAATGTGATTTCAAGTAAGTTTAGTTTTTCTTTCTTTTTTTAACACTTGCCTTCTAGTGATCCATCTTCAGTTTGAAGATGGTAATGAAGACATCCTGCTACTGTATGTCTTCATTCCCATGTTTATAATCACTGCCTAGCTGTCAAACTTTGTAGTCAAGAGAAGCTCACATTTTCTCATTCAGTGTATTGTGTCCTCTTTCAGTCTAACTTTTTACAAACCGGATGTTTGAAAAAAAAGAAAAGATCTAAACTCTGGTAAAGTCGTAGAGATGAGCCAGCCTAATCTTTAATTCATTCACATGATTTAAATCTTCTCGCACACCAAGGACTGCAATGCAGATTGGTTCTTTAAGCCATCTGAACATAAATGTCATGCAAATTAATCTTAATGACAGGCAAACATTAGTTTATAGGCTGAGGATCTCTGCAGACGTTTCACCCACTGGCTTAAACTCTTCTGCTTACTTCATATTCTGATTTCAGATTATTATTTTTCTCATGTAGCTGGATCCACATCATTGTGTTTCACCATCTTTGCATGAAAGCAATTTTGGCATTGGAAATGGTGTCAGAGAGCCAAAGCTGTGCACGCAGAGCAATGTGTTAGGATCTATCACGAACAAATGTATGGATGACCGTGCAGGCCAATGTGAAATTCTTTCTTTTGTGGTTTACAGAGAACAAGCCTGCCTGGGTGATGAGAGCTGAATGACTCTAAGCAACTTGAAAAGGATGCACAATCGTGCATTTGCACAAATCATGAAAAGAAAACAAATGGGTGTCTTTTGTGCACATATTCAGCTCTCAAACCAAGACTAGGAAATTTACCTGCATAAACAAGCACATTCACAGTATGCTATTTTTCAACACAATCCATAGAGTTGGTAGAGTGCAAGCAATACCCTACAAAGAGGGGGATGCTGTTCTATTTCTGGTTTGTCTATGATCACTCCATTTGTATACAATTACTGGTCCAATTATGTTTTTTATTGATTATGCTGAAATTATTTTCATTCTTGGATAAGACCTGGTGTTGCAAAGAGCAATGACCCAAATATCTAGCAACAAATAAGAAACAAAGAAAATTATATTGAGCAGGTATGACTAACTGTGAAATGCTGTTTCACAGCCCAGTACATTTTAAAGTTTTGCATTATGATTAACTATGACTGGAGACCAGCCAATCAGCCTCTGATGTATCAACGTATATGACTTACTGTCTGGAGATATGGGGTAATGCATATAAAACGAACACTCTTCCTATTTTCAAGTTACAAAAAAGAGCTATAAGAATTATAAACCAATCAAACTATATAGAACCAACTAACATTTTGTTTATTAATCTGAATACCCTGAAATTTTATGATTTAGTTGAATATAAAATGGCACAGATAATGTATAAAGCACAAAATAACTTACTTTGCCCCAGTACTCAGAAGCTGTTCAAAGTCAGAGAGAGTCAATATGACTTAAGAGGAACAGATTTCTTTAAAAAAAACAAGATAAGACAAGATAAGACAAATATAAAGCAGAGCTGTGTTTCTGTTAGAGGAGTTAACCTGTGGAATAGTTATGACAGTGATTTAAAAAGGTGTAGTTCATTTTCCTTGTTTAAAAATATGTTTAAAAATAGAGTATTAGAAAAATATATATATCAAGAATGAAAAGAGCAAAAAAAAAAAAAAAACAACTCTTGATTCTTTTGCTTTGATGTAGTTACTTATCATCTGAGGTGGAAAGTTTTTTGTTTGTTTGTTTGTTTTGTTTTTGCTTTGTTTTATTATTTGCTTCGAGCCCTGTGTACAGGAGCTGCATGCAAAAAGCTCTTTTGTTAAAAGGGGTGGCGTAATAAGCAAATGCTTCAGCCAATACCTTTTGATTAGCCTTGTCTCATGCTTTCTTGCTTTGTGGTAGATCTTTGTTCTGTCTTCACTGAGATATTTGAATGCTAATCAATAAAATCAAATCAAAAAAAAAACTTATGTGCCAATCTTATTTGCATGTGCTGCAGCTGAGATATACCTCTTCAAGAGGGCTAACATGTTATTGTAATGCAGAAAGCAACAAGTATGATTCTTCCACTAAGAAACAAAATGTTGTGTATTTATTAAAAGCATTATAATCACAACAGATTGAGGCTTCTCTGAAATAATACAGTATACACAATCGGCTCTGATTTTATTTGACCGTCATAATGTAAAAACTGTAGCAATTATTCTCTTCATTTTCCTGTCACTATCAGACAGATATGGCTAATTTATAACCGCAGATTGCCAACATATTGCGATCAATCTGAGTCAAAGCCTTTACACACCGGATGTGTAAAATAAGTGCAAATATTTTGTCCCAACTCTGCCAACAAGAACTAAAAGCTCCCAAGGCATTTCTTAAGGACGGGTTTTCCATGAAAACGCAACATGATCAGTGTGCACATATGTTAGACGACAAGTTCAAATGCAAAAAATTCAGAATGTCTTGTTGCTTTTTTGCAACGCGCTTGCAACAATGAGTGCAACTCATCCGTGACACGTCTCGTAGGGGATTAGACTGAACTGGTGGTCAACTGGTTGTATATACCCATATAAAAGCAAAGTGCCCATGTCATTATGCAGCAATTCTTGCTGATTTGTCACAGTTCATCTCAGATTAATTATACAGTGTACTGCATGTGACTGCTAACTCTACCACATCCTATCTCAGGCTGATTGGAGTGAATCTGTCTTATTTCTGTTTCATCAACGCTTTGATGAACCAAAATCACTTTGAAGATGGCAACTTTAACTTACTGCAAGTGGTCTCTGCCTCTAAAGCAACCGCTTAAAAGGCATCAGTATGAAAAGTTTACTGGTTGAAATAATTCTGGTCATCCCACACTATCAGACCACTGGGTATCCAACCACTAGTGAGTGTGGAATTACTGAGTCCATGCAGAGTCCAACATTTTTACAGAGTCTACAGTTCTGACATCTTGTCAGTCATATCAATGGACCAACAGTCATTGAATAAAACAATGAACGAGCACTGGCATCAGGCAACACTAAGGTCTAGTGCCTGCAGAAAGCCAGTATCGTGAAGCCTCTCCAGCACCTCACTGTGCATGATGACTGATGACAAGGAATACCACATGAATGACATGAAAACCATTACAATGGGTGCTCCAACCTCCACGTGAAGTAGGAATTAAAGAAAGTAGCTAAGAAAAACTAATAGCACCACTTAGGATCAGCAAACCCTTGTAGACCAAATTATTCTACATACTGTGAAGATGTTAATTTTGTTGTGTTATTTTCTTCTCCATTGTTCATACATTGGATTTTTTTTCTCTACTTTTTCAACTAATTTTGAGAAATGTCTCTAATTAACAAAATGTGTTTTGATGCTACACAGTTTTATAATTGAAATAACTGTGTTTGTAAATGTTGATTGAAATAAAAGTAGAAAAGGAAAGTATTAGTTCAAATGTGTGAGGAGAATTTTTTTCTGTCTCTTTGTATTTTTGCACAGCATCTTGTTAAAAACCCATTCATAACCGTAGACAGATGGTGATTGTCTGACCTTCTTTACAGCTGACACGTGTGGCTATTAACCTTGTGGACACATCCACACAGATTTCAGTATTGTGCTTTAGCCAGACATGATTTTCAAAGCTCCACTGCTCAAACTGCAAAAATCTAAAATCAAACTGAAAAACTTGGGGTGATAAAAGCAGAGACATGCATAAGTATGCAGTAAAACAGCATGCACAGAAAGAAAGATGATATTGACGGGTGCTTCTCTCTGCTGAAGCGTCTTCAAAGTAATTAAGAAAAGCTCATCAGTGACCTTACAGATGCCATTTTTAACGGTCGTTACCTTAATTGTAATTTGAGAAATGGTGGATTGGTGGGGTGGGGGTGGAGGATGGGTGTTGAAGAAAAGTCAAGGTGAGTAAACATAACAGCGCTTCATGTGTAGGATAAAGAGAGTGTGAGAGAGGTGCATCTCTCTCTGGCTCTGTCTGTTTTCTTAATGACTCGGTGTTTGTGCAGCTCAGGATGCTAAACTTGAACCTCAGGGGAGCCAAGATTACAGGACTCAAGGACTGCTGTGTGTGTGTGTGTGTGTGTGTGTGTGTGTGTGTGTGACGTGAGCGTGTTTATTTGTGCTCATGGTTTAAATGACTTTGACAGTCCACTTCCTCTGGAGGGCGGACTCTTAATGAACTCTACAGGAGTCCAAATACAGTAACTACCAAACCTAATTATTTTACAATTAGTGTTTTATTAGTGTGACTGTGTCACCTTTAGCTGTAGTATGTGTTTTGTAGTTTTCTACATGACATTTATCACATCCACTATATTTTAATAATTAAATCAGGTAAAACTTTCATGTATTTAATTTTAATTTGTGTGTTTGGTTTCAGGAGAAAGGCACACAAACACATTTTAACAGTCCACTGAAGAAATGTTTTTTCTTTTAAGAAACTAGGAAAACATTTTTAGTCTTCTGCTTTTAAAAATTCCCAAAGTTGTTACAAAACAGTTCCAGTTTGTTGGGGGTGTTTGTTTTGTGTTTTAATGCGAGAGTTTATGTTTTAATGATCTTTGGCAAATACTCATGATTGTAACCTGTCACATCAGTTGCTTAGGAAATCACATTCTTATGGTGCAACAAAATATTCCTGCTGCTGCTGAGTAGCTTGGTTAGGCTTAGCCTTATTAGCTAGCTGGCAAGTACAATGAATTGTTGAAATCATGAAACAATGTCAAGCGACTCAGAGCTCAAACAAACATAATTAGAGTTAGGATTATGAGGATGTCTTTAAGAAATATTTTCTGCTGGCTTGGCTTTGTCTCTAAAAGCCCCGACAGTTCCTAAATTTATGTTTATGCAATGCTTTTGTTAAACCCCTTGAACTGAAAGTGAAACTCTGCATTTCAGTCACATCTAGATTTTTTATTTTAAAATCCAGTATGGCGTAGTATTACAGGGGGAAACTGCAAGAAATTCCAAGTTAAAAAGATAAATAATCGTTATACCTTCAGGACTTCATTTGTCACTTCTGGTACAAAACAAAAGGTCTGACGCACAAAACTGGCACCAACACTTTTTGTATTATGATATGTGTTAGTCAGCATCTAGTTGCCTAAATCCAATAATAAGACTGTTTTAGTTCTCCCCATTTCTCATATAATTTGTAGCCACCTTGAACAGAGAAAAAGTCAGATGACAAAGACGGAGACAGCAAGTAAGAAAAAGTACAAACATAATCAGGAGGAGGGATGAGTAAGAAAAAGAGAGGGAAAGATGAGTCACTGTAGGTGAGAGAAGGAAAGGAGGAAAATTAAATTGAGGATGAAAAAGAAATTGGGATGGTAGGAAACGAGGGTCAGTGAAGGAAACACAGGATGGAAGAAAAAAATGATGGAGAGGAGGGGAAAGGAGAATAGTAATCAAGTAAGGGAAGAGGAGATCATGTAGGAAAAAGAAGCAAGCATAAACAGAATGACAGGATGAAAGGAGGAGGAAGGTGTGACAAAGATAATGGATGAAGGGGAAAAACAAAAATAATCCTGAGGGGAAAATCACAGCTTTGTAATTTCAGTATCTTTAATACAGTCAGCACAGTTGCTGCCTAGCTCCTCTCTGGCATCTCTCTCTCCTCCTGCACATCCCCTTCATTTTGCAGTGGGTTTTTTCCACCAGCTCGTCCATCTTTCAGGTTGAGCAGAAAGGAGAAAACCTTTTGGAAACAGACTGATTCATCATTCAACACTATTCATCGTCCTGCTGTCAGATTTGCCCACAAGGATGCCAGTCAAAAAACAGGCAGCCAATAAACCACCTGGCACTCAATAGAGGGGAAAAAGAGAATCTGGCCTGCCACAACACCCCCCACCCCCACCAACTTCGTCATGTCTGAGGAAACGGACAGTTGATTTGGGAAGCGGTGAGAGGAAGAGTGATGAGACGGCTGTGGTAACGCTTTGCAGAAGGTCATGTCAAACAAGAGAATCTGCCAGCAGAAAGTGATGCTTTTTTTCTCTCTCTGTCTCGACTATCAGTCACCATCTTCTGCCTGTGCCATTTAATGACTTTGGCAGAGGCAGAAGATGGTAAGTGTGCCAAAGAAAAGGCTTCATACATTTGGGAAGAGAAACACTGGAGGAGTGTCGGAGGGGTATTTACAATTAGCACCTTTAGCCAAATGTTCAAACTGTGGCACAGCTAGGCCATTTATGGCCCTTTATTAAAACACAGTATTTAAACAGTGGAGGGGAGCCATCTGCTCACTACTCTCGAGCCCTCTTATGTTCACATGTGTCAGAACAGGCCCATTGCAGTCCGTACGCTGACAGTCTCTTGGAGGGATGAACAACTTCAGGCTGATTGTGTGAATAGGAGCAGTTGGTTATTGCACAGTTTTGTTGATCCACGGGGCATAAGGGTAAGCACTGGTAACACTGCTGGAATGAATCTCCTGAAGAAGTTGAGCATAGAAAGCAAAGATGCAGTACTGTCTATTCATGCATGATTAGAAATGAAAGCAAAGTGGACTTAAGATTGTAAATAAGCAATTTTCTTTGGTTTCTTCTGATAAGCAAAACATTTACCCACCAAACTCCAAATGGACTCAACAAAAGACTTGTTGATTTCAGCGTGCCCCGAGAAAAAATATGAGCAAAACATTATTCATTGTTTAAAAAGCTAAAAAAAAAAAAAAAAAAAAGACCAGACGAGATTACAAGTATAGCGTGAAAAAGTACCTGTACCCTTCCTGATTTCTTAGGTGTTTGCATATTGGTCACACTTTTATTTTAATACAGCCATATCAGAGGACATTTACATGTATAGATTCATTCATGCCTCCGAATGCGTAACATTAAATAGCATCAGTATGTTACCAGCTGGGATGGGAATGTGTTGATCTTGCCTTTGGCTCCACCTGCACAACAGCAGTGCCAAGGTAGGTCTCCACGGCAGAATTTGTTTCCCCTGCTTCGGGAGCATGCGCTGGGCAGTGCAAACCACAGACAAACAGTATCCCACATTCTTTACTTTTAGTTCACAAACGCTTCTTATAATGACTAATTACTGCTTCAGGATTTTGTGGTACAAATCGGAATCAATGGTTCCTTCAGTTACAGCAAGTCGTCCAGATCCTGAAGCACCAAGCAGTCCCAGATAATCACCCAACCACCATCATGTTCGACTGTTTGCCTGATGTTCATTTTCTGGAAAATTCTGTCAGTTTTACACCAGATGTAATGGAACACAAACTTTCCAAAATGTTCAACATTCTCTCTTAACTTTCCCAGAAGTCATGGGGATCATCATGACATTGTTGGCAAATGAGAAATGAGCCTTTGTGTTTCCTTTGGGGTCAGCAGTGGTTTTCACCTTGCAACTCTCCCACATGTGTTATTTTTGCACAGTCTCGTTCATATTGTTGAATAATGAACGCTGACCTTAACTCAGGCAAGTAAACCCTGCAGCTCTTTAGATGTTGTTCTGGGATTTTTTTGTGACCTGGCCACTCGTGGAAGGTTTACCACTGTTGCAAGTTTTCTCTGTTTCTGGATAATAGCTCTCCAACTCCCATGTCAATGACTTTGTTCTCAGCTGGTTCTTTAGTTTGTGGCATGATGTGCTGCTTTGGAGATTTTTAAGACTACTTCAGCACACGGGTCACACAGGTTCTGACAGTAATCAGGTCTAGATGTGGAAATTGCACTTAGCATTCCAAACAATGTGATTAATTGCAGCTAATCCATCATTTAACAGGGAGTGGTGTGTTAAATACTTTTTCAGACAAGGCCAGGCAGGTTTGAATACCTTATTTTGCCTTTAAGAAAATAAACTAAAAGCACTGCATTTCGTATGCATTCAGTTTACCTTTGTCTAATATTAACATTTGTTTTATGATCTGAAAATCTAGGTGTGAGAAAAATGCAAAAGAAAGGGGGCAAAAAGTATTTGAAGTATATCTTCAGTGGGTTTAGTTTCTACTTTGGAGTCATCTTCCAGTTGTGTGTGCCTGGAAAACCTCCAAAAAAGGATAACGTCCTGATTAGATGCTGGAAACAAATCATCTGGTACCGTTTCATTGCATTGGGGCAGTAGCACAACTCCTTACTCTACTTCCTAAGGCTGAGCCCAGATACCCTACAGAGGAAACTCATTTTAACTGTTAGCTCATTTTTAGGTCATTACCAAGAGCTAATGAGCATAGGTGAGGGTTCCAACTTTGAACAACCAATGCATCAAAAGTTTCAACTTCTAGCTTAGCTAGGGTGACCATATTTTGATTTCCAAAGTAGAGGACACTTGGCCCAGTCATAAAAAACTTAAATAATACTGTTTGCTTAAACAAAAGTTTAACATATTTAAACGATGCCTTCACTGTGCGGTTAATGAATGGTGAAATAAAAAACGTCATATAGGCTTTTACAAGTCAGCAAATGCAAAAAAAAGTAGTGGACTAATATACACAGCTCTATTTGAATATACTTTCTTTACTGACTGACCAACTGAAGAAACATAAAGGTGCAGATTTACAGCAGTACAAAAGATATGCAGCAATCTGGACTGCATCTGTTTTGTGTAAACACTTGAAACACAGTAGCTTCTACGCCAGCTAGGTCACACATATGAGTTTTTTGGGGGGTATTAAGGTTATTAAGGGCCAGCAATATGAAAGAATCTGGTAAAAACCAGACACAGACTTGTTTTCTTTCCCTGCATTAACAGCTGTGGAGCTTAGTGCATATTCTCTCCTGACCATCCCCTTACCCGGGTGCTCAGACCTCACATGTCCCTGAACGCTGCAGCAGCCAAACCACCATCCACATCCTTGAAGACTGTCCAGCCACCAGGCTGGCAGACGGCTACCTCATCAACACAGCTGAACCAGATGGTAAAGGTGAAGACAAGGTGCCAAAGGAGATTATGCTATGTGTGGGTTTCTGATTGTGTGTAGCTTTGTGAAAATATGCTCCTTTAGTTTTTTTCTTTTTTTAAATACACAGATTGAATGTTGTGTTTTTGCTGGGAAAGCTGGTGTGTCATACCGAAACAATCTGTCGTGTTGAGAAATTTAATGTGGCTATAAAGACACATACATCATCTGCCTACAGCTACCTAAATGCAGTAATCTTCCACGCATAGGCTGAAAAGTAACAAAAGAGGGATAACACACATTCTGCAGCTGTGGTCGGCTATAAATATGGTTATCTACCACTTTGACATGTTCTCATCTATCTTCTGCTTATTTGTTTTTAATAATGAAGTCAAAGTGCAAAAGGGTAAAGAATACTGCAAAATTTTATCTTATCAAGTTAATTTTCTCTGTTACTGAGTCCCAAATGTCTTCTTTTTCTAAGACAAGTGTAAGAAATCGTCTAAACAGAGAGTTAATTTAAAAATGATTCCAATACAAATCCGCTTATTTCAAGAAACTGCAGCAGTCTGCCTTGCAGCAGTCTGCCTTACGGCAGGAACAAAGAATAAAACTGGTGAGCCAATTATGGACGATTTGGTAGTGAAGAGTTATAGGACCAATTTGGTCAGGTCAGCTGATATAAAAATGTGCTGAGAAGGTTTCCATCTATGAAATGGAATAAACTGTCATTCAGATAGCACTTTTCTGGTCTTACGAACATCTTCAAATGCTTCACACTAAAACCACATTCCCTTTCTTATCGCAGCACTTTATTCTAACACTTTGTCTACTTTACACACCTGTGGGAGATTTAGGTTCATTGGGGACGCATGTTGTTTTGACTCTCAGAAGAAGCTGGAGCATCCGGATAAAACCTGTGTTGACACACAAGTTTCACAAAAACGTCTTGCTGGCTACTGATCTGGCTACTCCTCACTTCACCGCTGCCGCTGCTCCATCAATGAATTCCCCATTTTCTTAACAATTCATACAGCTAAGTGGTAGAGGCTATACCAGATGACACTGAGTTGGGTATACGTTGAACAAGTGACCATTTCATCACAAAGGCTAACAGAAAGAGAACCAGACACTTCAGTGTCACTAGTTAACCTAACATGGATGTCTGTTGACTGTGGACGGAGCTGGAGCAACTGGAAGACACCCACACAGGCACAGGTAGAACCTGGAAGATCCAAACACAAAGACCCAAGTAGAGGAGCATGTTTGAACCCATGCGATCTCCAATTTCTTTCTAGCATTTACAATCTATGTTGCCAAAACTTCTCCATTGGCTTATCTCTTCTTAAAAATTGACTTTTTCCCCCACTTCTTTCTGGCTGTTCCATCACAAATGTTGCCACATTTGAACAGTTACAGTCACTGAATGCCATCATTTTTCTGGAAACCAGCAGCAGCAGCAACTTTTTAATATTTTACCAGAACGCGAGTCCTTTTCACCAGTTATTCATTATTATTTAGTGTGCTTCCTCAGTTTTATGCTATTTATGTTTTATGCTGTTTTAAATAAATCTGTAAAAGTCAGAGGTCTAACGCCACACATAGACCTGAAGGAGAAACCAGGTTGTCCATAGTCCAGTGGAGCATCATGGTTATGGCTATTTCAGTCAGGTCACCTGGAATATTCAATTCAAAATGCCTCTTTTAAGACCGCGTTCATTCTGTTTCATTGACACATGTATGTTATATTGTTATTGTGATTCTAGTTTACTATGTGGAACCAATTAATCTTTTTCATGAAAGTGTCATCATAATAGCGAACTGTCTTTTCCCTTTTTTTGTTAAGTTTGTTACACACACTCATTTTCATCTGCTACAAAAGCAAGTCAGGTTCTGTAGAAAACAATGATGCCTTTGTTTTTAACAAAATAGTTGCATGCTGGGCACTGAAGTGTTTGTGGATTCCTGCTTAAGGACTTCATGGTTGCTTTCTCTTGTCAACAAACGTTTGTAGCTGCCGTCATACCTGAAATGTAATAATGTAAATATCCAGATAATAACAAACACAGATGAGTGAGTTTTATTCAGAGATGAATGAATTTTAGATTAGCATTATTATAACAAAGCAACAATAAAACTAAATATCAGGATTACGATGTTCTATTAAGAGCATCCTAATCCTGATAGGAACCGTAGCTGTTTTTACTCCTTCACTTGTGAGAGTCCTCCTGATGGCCTCTATGGACCCTTCCCTGTCTCAGTGTAATATCTCTCTCAGCACACTACAAAGAGCTCCCATCCAGGTGTTTGCACAGGATTTGAAAAAAACAAGAGCAAAAATCAATAAGCTGCAAGGTTATTCGCTCTGGTTCTGGATAGAGGCCTGCATGCACTGCCAGGCAGCGAGCTCAACTTCACTATAAAGCTAAAAAAAAACGCAAAAAAGAAAGTATTTTTAATTAATGCACATGTGAACATAGAATCCAACTGCAAAACTCCACACCATGATTATATGTGTGTGACCTAACTGAAATAGTCATAACCACGATGCTCCACTGGACTACAGAGAACCTGGTTCTCCTTTAGGTCTATAAACAGGGCAATAACAAAGGTGTGAACTGTAAATATAACAGACTGAGTATAAGTAAAAAGAGTGAGAACACTGTCAGTGTGTAAATTTAATCACTGTTAAAATGAGCTAAACTCCTGGAGCAAGAGAAAGTGATATGGGGAGACCTATAAAAAACAAAGTGTGTGAGCATGTTGTTGTTGTGTGTGCCTGCTTTGCCTCCAAGCTTGTTATCATTGCAAAGTCCTCCTGCATTATTTACGAGCCTGTCAAAGGACTGGAGAAAGGATAAGACAACACAGAAAAACAGCTCGAGGTACTCGCAATGCATTTGCAGAGTTAATCTGAGCCTGGGACATGTCGCTCTCTCACTGCCAAGTGACACTGGCCACAGCAGCTCAGCTGATTGCACTGATTGCATTGAAAAAAGATCCTGCACATGTGACTGACTGCAGGTATGATAATACAGCGGAGCCCCTGCTGACCAAAGTGAAAATTACCTTTTTCTGAGCAGTTATAAATATTGTTTTAAACAGTAGTAATACTAGCATGCTTTGTTCTGGTATTTTTATGGTGATATACTTTACTGAATGTTGTATGCACATCCCAATGCTCTAAAATGCTTTCACACTAAACATCAATAGTTGTGAAAGTCTTCTCCACAGTGACTGATCCTTTATTTTTGGTCTTTTCCCTGAGAATTCCCATTCAAGCATTTCCTTATTTTCTGTCATATAATATCAGGTCAGGTACTCCCGTGATCCAGAAGGTCAGATGTCTGGCTGCTTTAAATGCTTTGTTTTTAACATTTTTTTTTAATACTTTGGCTCTGTATGATGTCAGTGGGTGTGGAGGGGTGGGGTATCCTTAGTGGGTCATCTCAGGCACACTGTAGAAGTAGAATCCACCTACTGTTCAAATTAGCTATTTGTGAGGGGAATCCAATCTTTAAAAAAAAAAAGCCGACTTAAAAGGAGAGAAGCAAACATGATGCAGGTAATGACCTAAAGAATGAGCTAACAAAAAAATAACTTCACTCTCTGGGGAGGCCAATCCATGACTGACAGCGTTCCATCGTGTGGTTTTCTAACCAGGTGTGCTTTTACTACATTGGCAAAAGAGAAAAAAAAACCCAAAGAGCTAACAGTTAACATTTGCTTCTGGAGGGTTTCTGGCCTCAGCCTTGTAGGGTTGAGGAGCTTGTACATCTGGAAAAGCTCAGATTATAACTGCTGCCGCCTTCTCTTGGAGGTTTTCTAGGGACACACAACTTGGACGAGACTTCAGGGTAGATCTGCATTTTGCTGAAAAGATATATCTCAACTGGAGTGGGAAGGCTTTAGAATTTAGAGACTGGGAGGAACTGGAAACATATTGCTGAAAAGCAAGTGGGATATTCTTCTTAGCCTTCTAGCCTGACGATGGATGGATGGATGGATGGATGGTCTGTAATGACGCCAAATGAATTTGGATTCCTTTTTAAGATGAGGTATAGAACTGAATGTTGTAAATTTGCTGAGATGTGCTAGGACCTCAACACCAAAAACAACCTTTGCTAGCTGTACGTACTGTCATTCTGCTGGCTTGAAACTGCTGTACCAGCTACAAACACTGCTGCCATTGTCCTTAACAGCATTTCAGATGGCCCACTTCAACACTTGCATCCACCTGCAGAGTAGATTGGAAGTTATTGTCATTACTCCTTAATCTTAAGTGTGCGTGTTAGTCCCCATAGGGAAATAGTTCCTCTGCATTTAACCCATTCACCCAGTGAAGCAGTGGGCAGCCACCAATGCAGCGCCCGGGGAGCAGTGTGTAGGGACGGTACCTTGCTCAGGGGTACCTCAGGGTAGCCGTTCAGTGGAGTCGAACCCCCGACCTTCTGATCATGGGGCCGCCACTCTACCTACTGAGCTATCCCTGCCCCTTTTTTTTTTTTTTTTTTTCCAAAACTTAAGAATCTCCACTGTACCATGCTGGAGTATCCTTTCAGAAAGTGACAAGGTCACAGCCAACCGATGCCAAACATTAGCTTTAGTATACACAAAATACAGTGCTCACATGGACCATATATGTTTTAGACTTATGGGAACAATCTAATGTAATGAGCTTAATTTGTTTGTAAATGGTTTAAGAATCATTTCTAACTTCTTTGTCACTAACAGCAAAAAGACATTTGTTTGTATTTGGACTGATTCTTCCTGGTTTGTGATTGTGTCTGCATGTGTCTGTGTATGTCAGTGAGTATCTGTGGACGACTGTGTAATCTACTGCTCACACTGAAATACTTTTGTCAGTATTATACTGTACACTCTAGAAGAGGTCAATTACAGGAAAGGTAACTGATTTTACTTACCTTCTCCCACAGACCTCTGTAAACTGTCAGAATGACAGGTCATCAAAGTGTGTTCGGAACACAAGATTGTTTATATGACAGTCTGAAGTATGTGAAGGTTTTTATTTCACACCGTAACCAAAGCACTGATAAGAGCACATTCATGGAGTTCATTCGTGAGATGGAGTTTACTCTAGGGGGGTAGAAGTTTATTCCAAACATAGGTGTTAAAATTTGACAGGACATTAATTCAGGAGCTACTCTAAGACATGAAGGTTGAATATCCCCTAGATATGACAGCACATGCATGAACATTTAATGATATGTCAAAGCAATGCTATGAAAAAACTAGAACCCAAGCAGGCAACATGTATCATTATACTTTAAAGGTCTGTGTGAACAAGAGCCAAAGCTGTCAACAGCTTTGATATTACAGAGAAGCCATGGGGGTGGTGGGGAATCCACAGCGAAAGCTGAACTCTTTGAAGTCCGCTGCTGCCCTGGATTTCTGGTGGCCTAAACTCCCCAGTGATCTGTATTCTGTCCAATTGCTACTGGCTCACATTTGGACATTTTTGTAAAGACTTTTAGAGAACTCCACCATGATGTCCACTTTAAAGGACCAGCCAAATTATATTAATAGTTTGCTTTTTCAAATTGTTTGTCAGTGAACTTTTTTTCACCTGTCTGAAGAACCACCATGGATTTGTGTGTCCTGGTAATGTCTGTCAATACAAACTGGTTACAGGAGGGGGAGGGACAGTAGCAAAACAAACTGGTGGAAAAGGAGCTACAGCACTCAGTCCTGAATGCAAACATACGGTGGCCTACTCAGGCTCTTTTCAAAAAAAGACAAAAACAACATGGACCCATCACTCACTGTGACAGGAGTTCAAGCCATATGCAAGATAAGTTGGGGAAGGCAAAACTAGGGGTCCAGTTGTGTTAAATCCTTCACAGACTGGTCCTAGATTGGACCACTTACTTCTCAAATGAATGCACTTGTCCCAGCAGAAGAGAACCACGTTATTGATTTATTTGCTGTTGCAGACACTGATATGAACAGCCAGGACACCATTGTTGAGTAGTTATTCCTGTTTAAGCTTTTGCAAGTCTGTAAACTGAGGCACATATGGACTTGGTACATTGTAATGTAAAGTCTCCAGTTATTCATTTGCAGTCACAAAATATTGCAGATGAATAACAGGAAACATAAAACCTTCGTGTTCAACAGGGTTGAGAGCAGATGACTGAAAAGTCCAAAGTCCAAAACTTAAGATTCACAAAACTTATTCACCTACCAAATTATTCTTTGTACCCTATGTTTGGGGGCCTTTTCAGTCTGAAAGAGTACACTCCCACCAGGATAGAACTGTTTCATCATTGGATAAAGGATATCTCTCAGAAAAAGCTTTACACTGATTTGTACAGAACTTTCCATTTAGGGAAAAGAAACCCAAAATCTCACCAGCAAAGCACCGTCTCCCCCTTTTTGAAAGAATATAAAGAACTTTTTTAAGAGACTGAAGGATATAAAGTAGATAAGACTGGATATAGTTCATATTTCAATGTCTCTCAATAAATGTCTGTGGAACACTGGTGTATTAGAATTGGTTTCTCTGCTATAGGGCTTTTAGTGTGCCACTAATGTTGGCCCTGTGCAAGTAAAGGCAGCTCAAAAGCCTAGAGTGTTGTCAACAGCAACAAAGGGACTGGTAAACAAACCCCAAACAATTATCAAATGGTTATTGGTCTCCTTACTCAAAAACAACTTGAATAATGTGGCCTAAGCAACAGGGAACCAAAGTGTAAATTGTCTTTGGCTTAAAATTGCCCCAGTCATTTTCAGTAACAGTTGTTTAATTCCCTCCTGATATCACACTGGAAATAAATTGCTTTCCTGCTATACAAACATCCATTGATTTGCACCACCTTTCCACTAATTAGGAAACCACACTGAAACTGGTCTGATTTGTGCTTGACGTTCAAAAAGAGACCACAAACGCTGGTGGGGACTTATGCAGCCAAGGCAATTAACAAAATAACACAACAATGGCTTGGGATTCTTATCTACTCTGTCATTGCAAAAGGTTGTAAAAGAGTAGCAACATTCGGGGAAACAATTTCTTGCTTCAAAAGCTTTCTGAGCACGTCCTCAAAGGCCTGCAGAGTAGTAACTTTCTTACAAGATTACATATTCAGACGGTTACAGTGGAAGTTCTGACAGTTACATCACTACAAGCACAGACGTAGATTTCAGTAGGTAGTGGTCAAAACTACAGGAACACTTAAAATTGCAATGGCAAAATTAACAACTACAAAAGAGGCCCAAAACACATTTGAGGAGAGGTGAGAAGCAAAAAGAACAGACAGAGAAGGATGAGTGATGACAGTTTTTTGTTTTGGTGCTCAACAAAATGACTCTCAACACTCCGATCTTACTAACTTTTAGCACCCACAGGCCGCCCGCCCAGTAATAAACAACTGATCATTTTAGAAACTCCCTAATGAACATAATCAAACATTTAGTAGTTCAAAATCTTCTTTTAGAATTTGGTCATGAACACTGGAACCACTGGAATTCCATCAGAACTAAAAGTCTTATGTACGCAAACGGGCGTTGCAACTCCTTATCTGGTGCGTGTCTTTTATTTTGACAGCGAATGCGCACCTGCGGACCACTTATGTGCACCCCTGTTTATACACCACTCTGCATTTAATCATTAGTTATTATTAATTTCTGTCTCTCTTCCGCAGCATGTCACTTTCTTGCCTTCCTTCCCTCACCCTGGCCATGGCTTCCTCTCCCTGATCCTGGTTCTGCCAGACGTTTCTTCCTGTTAAAAGGGAATTTTTCCCTTCCCACTGTCGCCAAAGCACTTGATCATAGGAGGTCATATGATTGTTTGGCTTTTTTTTCTGTTTTCTCTGTGTTAGGGTGTTTTGAATTGAACTGAATAATAATAAGAAAAAAAAGCAACAGCCTTACTATAAACACAAGTTTAAAAACCAGTAGGTGACATTATCGTGGTTAAATTGATCTCTTTTCTCTGCACTGCCCAATGGCAAAAAACGTTAGTGCCAGCCTGTTCAATGCAGGGAGTAGTTCCCTGTCAGACACTGATAAAGGCCAAACCACGCATTAAAGAAGAGTGAATATTGGAGCTGTAGCCCAACTGTTGGGCCAACGGAAACAAGTCAGTGGTGATGAGGTGGAATGTGTTAACAGGCAAATGTGGCCAAACACATTCTTATTAACTCAAAGGTGCTAGACTTTGTTATGCTAAGTTTTTATTTCATTCTTCTTCTATTCTGTTTTCTTTTCTGCCTCCAAGTGCAGAGAAAAATAAAGGTAAAAAAAAAAATCTGCTGCTTTAAAGTTGGAAACCCTACCAAAGAGAATATCAAGGCTTTCTATATTTAGTTAACTGGTTGATGGAAATACCCCACATGATTTAACTCTGAGAATACAGCACCTCCAAAACATAAACACAAACTCAACTCTCACGGGATATCTGGAAGATAACAGTAGATTCCCAAATGCTTATATTACTATATATAATCCTTTTAAAGGTGAAAAAAATGCTTTTAGAGCTCTAAGGTTTGAACAGCAAGACTGCGTGTGTAGCAGTATCTTCAGTCAGCCGGTACTGCGCTGATGTACCCTTGAGCAATGCAGTAAACCCTCAGCTTCTCTTGTGAAACAGCTTTTTGCTCAGTAAAAGAGGGCCGTACAGATGTGAACATGGTGAAGCAGGGCACAACTGTTAAACATTATGTTCACCCTGCAAAACCTTCCTTGAAGAAAAAGAGCTGGTACAACACCTGAACAATTACTGATGGTGTAATTATCGTTAAACATATTTTAATGTCATTCTGCTCTGACCTGAGGCTGAGAAATGGTAGCGATTAAAACCTGCTGCATTTGTTAATTCAGATAGTGGAAAAAATATTGCCTTGGCTATTGACTCACAGAACGGCGCACATATTAACTTTTACGTCCTTGAGTTGAGCATGAGGCTGGAAACTTGTCATTAGTTGAATTATGGCACATTTTGACTACTTCCAGACAGAAGCCTTTTACATCAGCTTTCCTCTGTATGTACTGAAAGAGTCTAGTCCAATATGTCATTGGCATCCCCCTCATTTCCTCGCTGAGAATGTCAAATTAACAATATGATGGTATAATTAAGGATAATTTCCCAGTAAAGCAAACGTAGGCTGGATCATAATGTTTGAAATGACTGTTTTCATTATGATGTAACATAAAAAACAAAGAGTTTTAGAACTGCACCTGCATTAGACTGGGGCCAAAACAAGGACAGAAACAAGAAATAAACCACAAGCCCCTTGGCAACATTAAATTAAACAGGAAACACTAAGGATTTTTCTGGTATTATGCAGCTACATATATGAACTAGTCCAAATAAGTCATTTTTTACTTGCACTTGGGGGAATGTTAAAGTAGAGGTCTGGGCATCGGATGCAAGGACAAGGCCGGGCAAATTACTCTGTCTCTGGCAATCAAGTAATGTCCTTTTACTTATTTATTTATTTTTTGTGTGACCTTGCAGCTGGATGCCGCCAACCTTTGTTGAATTTTAAAGAGGCTAGTTGCAGCTGAACATATTGTCTAGTATTTTACTTCAGAAAGAAGGATAAAAATCCTCTCCAGCAGATAGTTTATGCTTTTTTTATTTGTCATTCCATAAGTCTCCAAATAAGGTCTCAAATGAAGCAAACAATACCTTTATTAAGTTTCGTAGCACTTAAAGCACTTCTCTGCTTTAGTAATCATTCCAATTCATTGCTGACCTTGAAATGATTTCATAATGAAACTCAAAACCCACTTTCTGTTTTCTTCCAACTACATCTCATTAATCCACAAACAAAATTAGATATATTTTTTCCTTGTTAAAGGTCAGGAATGAACAGAGCTGCTGACTCCTCATTTTTTACTTATAGGGTACATGTGACATTATTTTGAACCACAGAGAAGTACGTGATCTTTATAAAGCAATCTTCAAAATTAGAAACTGTGCATCTCCAGAAGGTCACCACACAAAACAAAGTTTGTCTTTCTTTTTAAAAGTCACATAATGAAGCTTATGCTTAAGTTTGGTAAGGGAGATCTGCATTTTGGCCTGCTAGACTACTATTTACATCACTTCCACTTTCACACGCTGTCAAACTCAATTCTGTTATCATCACTCTGGTCCAATAATTTTCTTGCTCTCCTTTGGCAAACCAATCAGCCTCTGTTCATTCTGCCATCCAGGCTCTTATTTGTGTGACCTGAATCCTCGTCATTTCCACCTAAACCTGTTCAAGAGACCCTCGTCCACGTTTCCACCTACTTCATCTTCACCACTGCAAATGTGTGACTCTCAGGGGAATGAGGTGGAGGTGCATCCTGGTTCCTACCATTGTTGGGCCTCCGCTCTGCTAATTAGTTTCACTGGAGTCTAGTTTAATCATCGCACTCTTTGCTTCAATTAATTGTCTTCATCTTTCTTCAGTGATCTTTTCTTATTCCCAGTGCTTAGTTCCACTGGTGTTTAAAAAAAAAAAAAGGTAAAAATTCACTAGCTGGGCCCACGTCCTCATTTTAGGTTTGACAGCATTTTAGTAGGTAAAAGTGAATACTTTGACATGATTTGAGCTGCAGTTTGGGGAAGACCTCGAAGGGGACTGGCGATGGCTCCCGGGCCTGGCAGATCCCCGTGTACTAAATAGAAGTGAAGAAGTTAAATAATTGAAAACAAGGAGGGAGGGTGGGGCACGTAAACGAGAATGAACATCTTGCAGAACTGGTGAAACCTATATAGATGACAACCGGAAGGAGCGTGTTTGGAGGCGTGGTCCCGCTCCTGAAATTCCGATTCATAATCTACAAAAAACAACCTGCTTGCAAATATTAAAAATCAGTGGTTGTTTGGTGATTTAGGTTTTTGCATTCAGCAACTGCTTGCAGGTCAGTCTGTCT
Organism: Perissodus microlepis; assembly: GCF_051167445.1. Lineage (NCBI taxonomy): Eukaryota > Metazoa > Chordata > Actinopteri > Cichliformes > Cichlidae > Perissodus > Perissodus microlepis. The sequence continues at coordinate 30,139,394 of NC_140481.1, read as the reverse complement.
CCAAAAAAATGTTTTGTTCAACTTAGAAATAATTGACATTTAATGTATAAGTGCATACAGACTGCCAAAACATTGCAATCATTCACAGCCAGTCTGCACTGATGAATCTAACTTGTCTTGCAAGAAGAGATTTTCTGAAATTTCTTTTTCATTTCTTTGAGATTTCGGCTGGACTCTGACTATAACTAGTTTATGTAAATTTCTGTTTAAAATGAATTTCTATGCATTTGCGTGCCAATTTGACCCAATTCAAACACCAACTGACTCCATCGTATTGCTGTTTCACCGTTGTCTTGATCCACCAAAGTGTTCGCAAACACAGCAAACATTTCGAAGATGACATGATCACAACACAGTGATAAAACATTTGTTCATAATTTTGATCAGTCATGGTCTCAAACCATTTCCTCTTTCTGTAGAACAAACTGCTGTACATCTTTACATAGTCCGTCTCAAGACACTAAAGTTTCCATCCTGCTCCATTTGTGTGTGAAAACATGATTGACATCCATAAGTTAAATTTAGGGAAGGTGGTTTTAGGACAATCAACAAACTCTGAAGAAAACATTAGTGTCTCTGAGTGGAAAGGAAGAGATGGAGTAAGAGAAAAGAAGTGATGGAAAAAAACTTAACTTAGAGGAATAATACAGAGTTTAAAGTGTGAAGGTCAGGAAGATTTTTTTTTCTGCACCATTACTCACAACAGAGACTAGAGAGGTATAGAGATGACATTTTAAATTATAGTTGCTTTTTTTTCTTCAGCAGCAGACACCGTTTCTTAAGGACTTTTTCCTCCTTGTTTTTTGCTAACATAGCTTTATTTGATGAAAATCAAGGGCCACAGGTGCAACTCACAAGGCCTATTTTTTTTTAAAGCAGAGTCAATAAACGGGGATGTTTAAGGTGAGCAGGAAACAAGGTCAAAAAGAACCCGTAACCTTTTATAAGCTGCAAACTCTGTATTGAGAATAGTGCTGTGGCCTGTACAGTGTGATGGGTTTAGTTAACACAAGTGCACACGTTTAATTTAAACATATAATGTGTGATTTTTCCCCCCTGGAAATTTCATACATACATATCAGTGTTAGAAACATAGTATAAGTAAGTTCAGAAATCAATTAATAAAATTAAATAAAGTGGATTAAATTTAGGCTGCTTGTCAATGGCATTATGCTCTAAACAATTAACACTGGATAATAATACAATAATTTGAAAATAATTTTTTCACTGATTAAGTTGTTAGTTTGACCACAGGTAGACTCTCTTCAGTTGATCACATACAAATGACTGCACGTCCTTTATGTTGTGTGAAGCTTCTCTCTGTGCTGAGGTGATTTTTCTGTTCTCAAACCGTCTTCCTGTAGGAGCTCAGTCTGGGTGGATGGAGTTCCTTTTTCTCCTCCTCATATTTCATTGTTTCCATCCTACCTCTCTCCGACCTGTCTTCCCAATGTGATGTACATGAAATGTATGTCGGAAGAGGTCTAATTTCATTGCATATGCACGTGACAAATAAAGGGCTATCTATTTGCAGTTAATGCATTTGAGTGAAATGACTTGAGCATATATTACTAAATGTAGCATGAATTGATATTTGTGAATGAATTGAATTCATTCATAAATATCTGTTTTCGTTTTAACTGACAGACGCCTAGCAACTGAAATGGCAAACACATGCTTAAGTCACTGGTATTACATCCTTAGTGGACAAAAAGACTTAAAACATTGAAACATTCAGCTCCTACCCATGACGTGTGCAACTGTAGAGATGTGAATGAGGACCTTGAATTAATAAAAGAGCTGCAAGCTCAGCAAAACCCTAGGCTGGATAAATAAAGACTCAAAGACAGACCAAGAGAATGACAATCTGAGACACGAACAAAGAAGCTCACACAAAGTTGGAAAAGAGAAAGACAGGTGAAGGCAGAAAAAAGATTTGCCATGGGTGATTTAGGGACCGAAATCTGCTCCACGGTGTCTGTTGTTGTCACGCAGAGTCTTTTGCTGTCAGAAAAGAGAAGGAATAAAGAGCAAAGGAGGCGAACCAAAAGAAGACATGAAGATTTGAAAAACGAGTCTCAGAAAAATAGGGCGCAGCCTAAAACTGTATCTGGCAAAACTCAGCACTGAACACAGACAATATACCACCTGGAAGATAAATATCAGATAGCAAATACCAGCATTTCACAGGTGTAGAGATGGTGTCTTTGCTATGACCTGCATATTACCTTAATTGGATTTTATGATGCTTTCATGTTTAATACAGATGGAAAAGAGCACTTAAGGCAAAATTTATTTAAGTTTTGTTGATTAATATTTGTTCACATAATTCATGGTGTACCACAGATATAGCATAATACCATTTTTGACATATTTACTTGTTTTAAAATCGTTCAAGTTGCTTCACGGCATGTATATTAAATATAGCATACGCCTGATAATCCCCCCCCTCCCCATTCATGCAGTGTATTTGTATCTTTTTATGTACACCAACTGTTTACAGCAGTCAGAAGATTAGAATATCATTACAGAACACTGCTTTGGTCCGTATTTATAAATTCTCATACACAGTCCATATTCACGAAGGAGTGGCCACGCAGAGTGAAAACATGTGAATTATTTACTTCAGACACCAGATAATCAGACTGGTTTTTCACAAATTAGCAAACAGGACACGTCGTGGATGTGCACAAACTCACAAGGTCATTTTTATCTCAGGTTAAAGAATAGAAGCTGTCAGCTCAGGAGCCTTGAAAACAAACAAAAGCAAACAAAAAAGGAAGCCTTAAGAGAAGAAGGAGCACTGGAAACCTTTGATTTATGTTTCAGTAATACAGAAAAATGTTTATACATCACTGTGAAATGTGTGTGGCCGAGGTTAAGCTTCTAAATTTATTTATAACCACACATTGTTTTCTGGAATTTCCCATCTTTGTCATTCTTTTGTAGCTTTGTTTCTTGTGCTCGTCGCTTAAACGAGAATTTAAAAACAGCTTTTGTTTTTGTTTTTTAAAGACCTCTCACGTTTCACTGGCTCACTAACTGGCAGCTGTCAAGTTTCCTTTTGTGGCCCATCACCATATTTAATCACCCGCCCACAAAGCATCTCCCAAATCCCTGACCAAGCCCACCGAAGCAGGTGTAGCTGACTACAAACCTCGGAAGGCCAAGAGTCTGCAGGCTTTTGGCAGCTTTACCTCAGAGTGGATGACTCACTTTGCTAAAGAATGATAATAGATGATTAGAGTCTCCAATTAAACTCCTGCCAGGGCACATGGTGGGCAGTGCTTAGTGATATGATTAAAAACACTCATATACATAAGATTAATAGCAAATTATATGCTGCAATGGTGCTGAACTGTGAAGTGTGAAAAGGAGTTAAGTTGGTGAAACAAGCCACAAAGTGTCGAGAGAGACACGTGTGTCATTTAAGTCTTCAGAAAGAGAAAATAAAGACAAGTCTCTGCCTACCAGAGTTAGCAGCTGCATATTTGGAAAGTCTGTTAAAATTTGGTCAGTTGTAAAATAATGGCGATACCAACTTGCGCAACTTATATTAATTATTAATAATCGTATTGTTTAATTTCTCTTCTATTAAAATTTTAATATTTGCACTATATTGCCAAAAGTGTTCACTGGTCTGCCTTCAAAGGATTTCATATCATGTTGGCCCTCAGTTTGCAGCTATATCAGCCTCAGCTCCTCGGGGAAGGTTTTTCATAAGGTTTAGGAGTGTGTTTATGGGAATTTTGAACAATCCTCAAGAAGTGCATTTGTGAGGTCAGGCACTGATGTTGGACAAGAAGGTCTGGCTCAGAGTTTCTGATTCATCCCAAAGGTGTTCTGTCGGGTTGAGGTCAGGACTCTGTGCAGGCCGGTCAAGTTGTTCCACACCAAATTCACTCATCCATGTCTTTATGGAACTACTTCGTGCACTGATGCACGGTCATGACGGAAAAGAAGGGGGTCGTCTCCAAGCTGTTGCTACAAAGCTGAGAGCATGAAATTGTCCAAAACATTTTGGTATGCTGAAGCATTAAGAGTTCATTTCACTGGAACTAAGTGGCCGAGGTCAACTCCTGAAAAACATCCCCACACCATAATCCCCCCCTCCACCAAACTTTCTGACTCTGCAGAAAGTTAGTGACCTGAGATTTGTCGTCACCTGTGGCCCTGGACGTGACTGGTTACTGATATATGCATTTCACAGGCTTATTGGTGGCACCAATATTTATGTCTTATGAATTGGTGAAAGATTTTTGATACACCGATGACGCATAACATCACCACCTACCTTATATTGCATCGTGCCACCCCCCACCCACCTCTGCTGCCGAAACAACCTTGAACCTTTACATGAGTCCAGAAGCACTTTACATGATTTTTACTGCAAATTTGTGTTTGAATAGAAAGTGATTCATGTTATTATTACATTCATCAACAGGCTAAAAAAATGCTAAGAAAATGATAAGTCCCCTCAGATAGTATGGTGTCAATACCTTGTTCAGTTCTGAAAGCCGACCAGCCTTGGTTTCATACCTCGTGCTTCTATTATGTTACAAGGGCTCCTTTTCGACTGCGACAAATTTGATCTGTGACAAACTGTTAACTCTGTGTCCTATCTGTCTGATACTGTCCTCTTTGTCACCTCTCCAGCAGCTCCATTTCATCTCTTTCACACTCCTCATCCCCCGTGCCTTTTATTCCTCCTCTCTTCAGTCCTGGTCATTAAAAGGATGCAGTCAACATATGCCACCCAAAATCTCACCAGATTCCCCATTTTGCAGTGCAATGTTTAAATCATAAAATATAATTCATTTTTTAATTTTTTTTTTTAACAATTTGTTTGAATATAGACAGTATTCAAAGACAGCATCAAAGTATGCAAAAATCAAATATGAATGCACTATTCTGGTCTATTTAAGTTAAAATGTGCCTTTAGATGATGCCCAGGTGCACTTTGTAATTAGCCTTAGTTATAATTTACACAGTTGTAATTATAAGTAATGATGTGGCCTCATGTCAAAAATATTTGAGAACCACAGAGCTCGGATAGCTATCTAGAGAATGCGCTTCATAACCATTATGAGTCTGGTTAAGGCAACGGCACTTTCACATTGTGACTCATCTGCATCTACAGCAGTGGGAGCTCACACAACATTTACCTCCTCTAGACTTGACTGCCTCGAGTTTTACTTTTACTTTTTAACAGCCTTTTATCCATACACTTGATTGCTCGTGGATATAAGAACCTTCTTTGTGATTTAGCTTGACCTGCCTGCTCACAAGCTGAGAGTCTGAGAGAACAAGCTGACTCATTTTACCTGTAAGCTCTGTATCATTTATGAGTTAACACAAATAATTTAGATGGCATCAAATGTCCATTAGTAAAGGACATGTCAGGCAAATGTGATAAAATTGCTTAATGCGGAAAATATGATAGTAGTTGCCACCAGTAAATGGTCTTACATAGAAAACAGCGGTTTTGACCTTTATAACTCCAGAGAATCAACTGGGGTAATGGCCAGTTTGAATCAGAGTCAGGAGAATCTGGCTGTTAGTCACTGCTTAGAAGAACCTTTTGTTAGTAACTACTGCAACTCAAAATCCATTTTCACACATGAAATCCTGACAATGTTGGGATAATCAGGTCAGAACATTATCAGATGACGTCCTTTCTCCAGTTCACACAGGCAGAATGGCAAAAAGGTAGTACTCTTGCAAGTGAATGTGATAAAACTGCTCCCTGTCTGGAGACAGCCATGCATCCCTGCATTGAAGTAAACTCGTATTATCATTTCATGTAATCACGAGTTTTAATTAAAAATAGAAAAAGAAAGAAAGAAAAAAAGAAAAACAGTAGCCCTCACATTTTAGCCCACACCCTGCAAGCATGTTTTATTTTTTACACGTGAAGAAGAAAGTTTTCATAGACTTGTGTGTACTAATCTCTGTCTCTCTTCCACAGCATGTCTTTATCCTGTCTTCTTCCTCTCACCCCAACCGGTCACAGCAGATGGCCCCGCCCCTCCCTGAGCCTGGTTCTGCCGGAGGTTTCTTCCTGTTGAAAGGGAGTTTTTCCTTCCCACTGTCACCAAAGTGCTTGCTCATAGGTGGTCCTATGATTGTTGGATTTTTCTCTGTATGCATTAATCTAGGGTCTACCTTGCAATATAAAGCGCCTTAAGCCAACTTGTTGTGATTTGGTGCTGTATAAATAAAATTTAATTGAACTGAACTGTGAAAAATAATAATAATAATGACTTTCTGTGTTTCTTACTTCCTTACTTCCAATGCCCGTTCAGTTGATTGAGGTTTGCAAGCATGTGTTTTATGTACAGTTCTTTTAAGGTCCCATCACAGCATTTCAATCAGGCTGAGGTCTGGAGATGTACTTCACCACAGCAACACCTTATCTATCTTCGTTTTTGGCCATTCTGTTATAGAGTTGTTGATGTGCAGGGGATCATTGTCCTCTACCAAGATCTAGTTTTATCAAGCTATATTTTTATACAGATGGCCTCTAGAATACATTGATATGCAGAAGAGTTGGTGGTCAACTAAATGACTGCAAAGTGCCCAGGTTCTGAGGCTGTGCATAATAGTTTGTATGAGGAAATATTGTCACAGTTTGCCGAGGCAAACTGCATGGAGTGTGAAGAGTGGACCCAGGTGCAGACATTCTAAAACTCAAACTTAACTGATGATGAGCTGTTTATTAAGGCAGACAGAACAGTACAAAATAAAAGGGCAAAAACAATGCAAACTAAACAATAATCTAAACTGGGTAAACTAGAAAGGAAGCACAAACTATGAAAAACCCTGGCAAACAGAAAAACAAACAAAACTCTAAACATGGCAATGATGATGAGCATATATATATATATATATATATATGAAAACCTGAACGCAGGACTTGGCATGGGAACAACACAGACGATCCGACAAAGACTGAATGAGAACGCACAGACTAAATACACACAGGAGGCTAATGAGAGAAGTGGGAACACATGGGGGACAGCTGACACACATGAACATAACGACGTCACAGTGGAAGAGTAAAACTAAACACGATGAACACCAGACCTCTTCAAAATAAAACCGGAAACATAAGCCGCAGACATGACAACCTGAACTAGACAACGTAAGACACAGACATAAAACACATGAAGGGCAAGGGAGACTTAACATGGGTGGAAGACACAAGGGGAATCTAATAACAAAGAACTATAACAACCTAGGCATGATAAAAAATGAACTTAGAAAACCTGAAGGGCTTAAACATAAACTAAAACTCAAAACGCTGGGTCAAAAGACCCAGGATCGTGACAAATATGCTGTATTTGATTTTCTCTGAACACACCACCACATCACGTGCAAATATCATGACTTTGGTCTTTGGTGTGTACAAAGGATATTGCTCCAGGAGGCCTGTGGTTTGTTCAGATACAGTTTTGCAAATCTAAGCTGTGTTACCATATTCTTGTTTGAGAGGAAAGTCTTTTTTACAGGTCAGTCCTTCCAAACAAACCATACTTGTTCAATCTACTTTGGGGGAGATTTTGGTGTACAAAAAATTGAATTGAATTACATTGGTTTCTGTTAACAGATACCTGAATGTTCAGAAAGGAACAGCAAATCAATAAAACTTCTGCTTTTATGGTGTCAGACATGCTGATTGTCAATTATTTAAGCATATTTAAATACAAGCACTTAGCGGCTACATATACTCCTAATTTCTATGGAAGCAGTAATGGTGGGACTGCATTGAGTCTAGTGAACGAATTCTTTTTTACATGAATCACAGTTTAAGAGCTCCATGTTTTTAACAACTGCTGCCAGCGTGCCTTTGAGCAAAACGCTGAATCCTAAATGTTTTGCTAGAAAATTATAGACACTATAAACTGTGTGAGATTTAATACTTTGTTGAAAACAAAACCAAAAAAAATGTTCAGCAAATCTTTTATGTGTAAACAAAGGATTTAAGGGTTAGGAAGCAGACGAGTTTAATACCTGTCACAAGCAGAGCTTGGAGCAAATAAGATGGGAACGTCGCTTTTTGGGTTCATGGATATAGCCGACACACTCATCCAAAACACCCGGCAGCGATTATAATAAGCTTATAATTCACTAATATTACAAGGAGGCAGTTATTCAAGAATGCACAGGTCACATCAGCTTCAGGGAAAGCAAAGAAAAAAAAAGTTCCTTATCCGTTTTCCACACAATGATAGAAACACCAGGAAAAACAGAAAGTAAGAGGCTCAAAAGTCTGTCTGAATGTAATCATCAATTGTGCACAGCTGATTGATTGTGCAATAGCATTTTCATCTCTGCCCAAAGTGAACAAAGGTTGTTACCAAAGTGGGTAAATGAGCAAATTAGAAGGGATCTTCTCAAGCAAATGGTGCTTATCATCTTATTAGCCGGCTGGACTGTGGGCAGCTAGGGGGCATCTGCAGAAACTGCTTTGGGCAAAAGGCTCTGGAGCTGCAGAAGAAGACATTGGGTGAAATTAAATTACAGTTACAGTCAGTGATATCTATAGACACTCATTTTAACTAAAGACCCAAATGAAACATTGCTGCAGAGCTGCTTCACCATTGCTTATCCCGCAGGCTGATGATACGCTCGCTGTTTGGACGTCATGTGCTTGAACATACCTGATCTTTTCCTATAGTCTCTGTTTGTGTTGCACCAAAGCTATTTATGTGCTGTAAATGCCAAAGTGATTTTTCTCATCTGCTGACACAAATGCCACATGCTGCCTGTTTGGCAATGGAAGAAACCTACTTTTTTTTTCAGAGTTATTATTTGCATGTGCTGCTATGCTGTGATTATCAATCAGTCTGAGTGTTGTTTATCCACCTCATCACAATATCTTACAGAGAAGTCAGTTCATTACTCCCTCCATAATAGAATTCAATCACTCATAATGGATACCTGTCAAACTGAATGATATGTGACAGTTTCCAGTCCACAATTTATTGAATATGTTCAATAATTTGTGCCAAATCCATCTTTAATTAAAGCCACCTTAATTAAATTATACGCAAAAAAAGCTTTTCAGTGGACACTAGCAACTGGGACTAAACCTTACAATAAATTGACTGTATATTCAATTTTATAACTCTAGATTCCAATCTTTAGATACATATTCTGGTAAAAAACAAACAAACAAAAAAAACAAACAAAACCAAAACAAAATTCTTATCTACGTGCATATGCAAAAGTAGGTTTTTAAAAATTTGTATTAACTATTCAGTTTTTAATTACTCTAATACTCTCTAATTTAAAAACCACATTCATTACAACAGTAGGGCCTTTAATTTGTTGCAACTAATCTTTCCTTTTTATGTTCCCAACAGTCAAACAGGAAAAGCACAGGAACAAAACTACAGCTTCAGACTGCAGCAGTTATTAAGTCAGAACAATATAAAACAAATGTGAATCAAGATTCTCATGAAGTTATCACACCAAAAGCCTTGTGAGCACAGACTTAAAAAAAAAGTCTCCCCGTTGGGCTTTTTTTAAGACTGTGGTTCTTTGCATAGAACAGCAGAATGGTTGCAGTTTATCTAGGCTACAGGTCATTTAGAGCTTTATTGTATAAGCCATCACTAAGACACTAAGATTAGACCATCGGCATACTTTCAAGATGTTAGGTTGATCACTTTAATCTCAAATCAGAGTCAAAGATAACACAAAGGCTCATAGCTTTTGATCGAACCCGAGAAACCACCAATTCCAAATCCCTGGATGGTGCATCTCTTTTTCACCCGGAGGCCAGGACTTTCTGTTTTGTCTTTGCTGAATTTTAAAAGAGTTTTCCTGACTTTTTTGCTTGGAAAAGAATTATAGCTGCACTCAAACCATGCATGCCATTTGGCTCTGCAAAAAATTAGACACGTGTCATCAGCATAACTTTGAATTTATGTTAAACATTTAAATCGTGCACAAGTGAAAATTATGCAAAGACGTAAATGGAAGTTTTCTGAACGTGGCTTACTTCGAAACCCAAAATCAAATTTTCAGTTGTTTAGAGCGAGACAAAAGGCTTTCTCTTAGCAACTGTTCCAAATAAGCCATACTTGTTCAAATTTTAGTATGACGAACTTTAATATTTAAAATACTAACTGAGGGCTGCACAGTCTCTTGGGGGGGTTGTTAGTTTTTCTGATAATTGTTCATGTCCACTGTAATGTTAAAACACACCCGAATGAAACTGTCACACTTCCTGATGATCAATTATTCAAGTGCATTTTATTAGCAGCAGCTGGTTAATTTCTGTGCAAGCGTCGCTGCACTTATCTTCCACAGGACTCTATAAAGTCCTCAGACAACTTTCTTTTTCATTTGACTGCATGAATGAAATTTATTTACAGAAGTTCACAGAAGCTTTGTGAATGTGTTCCACTTAGAAAATCATAAAGTAGAACACACAATTTAATATTTAGAAAGACATTTGTGTAATGAATTGTATCAAACAGAGCACTCACATGAAACCTGAGGGAACATGCTTGTATTAAAACTAAAGCATTTTTTAACAAATTCAATTCCTCCTCATCAAATATTGTTATTGCCAGGCCTAAAAGATGTAGTAATGACTACAAACAGTAAATGAATGGTTTGAATTAACAGAGTTTTCATGTATTTGTTTCTATCAATATTTTTGCACAGGGTGGGCGTTTTAAGAGCTGTATATTTTTTTCTAATGGAGCGGGCATGTCAATGTTAATATAAAACATTAATTTTACCAACATAAATGAACAATTAGATATATATATATTTTTTGTCACCTCAAAGCTAACAGTGTATTGTTGGCTGTAGATTCTTTTTTCATTCTTTCGTTCTTTTTCTTTTCATTTTTCATACATAAATTTCTATAAATTGATCGGGCTTGAAAAGTTATCTCAGAGAGCCTGTAGTGCAGTTTGCTTTTTCAGTGTTAATGGAGACACTTGCTGGCATGTGTTTATGGTAGCATTGACAAAATGATGTTGAAATGGAGAGACAGATCAATGCACCCAGGCCCATTAAAGTAGCAAAAAGAGATTTAAATCTGAAAGACGTTTTTATAGTAAAACCAAATATATGAAAAGGAATCACCCAAGTTTAGTGTTATCAATGATTATATTACAGACTTTCTTCCACTACTGACCCACTTCGAATGCAGTTCACTCATTTTTGGCTGGACTAACCCTAGTTGTCCTCTGTTAGCCAAAAACCAGCTGGAGGCTAAGTGCCTTGCGTGCCTGCACTTGGGTAGGAGTCTTTAAGCAAGGTGAAAGTGTCATTCATTCAGCTTTCCCCACCGCGCCTGTGCAAGGATTCGAACCCTGTCTAATTGACTACATTGCATTCACTGCACTGTAGTCACTGCAACCTTGAGATGTGGCGTGAGGCAAGGATCTCGTCTAAACTGCACCCTAAGCCTCTGACACTGGGAAGAGTCACGCAGGCATTTTCTCAACGACACATCAAAAATTGCCTCCCTCTCCAAAGCTCCTCTAACAATATTCAGCTCGGATTTTGGGAGAGAAGGGTATTCAGGCTGGCTGTGGGCTAATAGCCTACAAAGTCAAAAATGCACAGTGGCTGCAGGCTAATAGGCAGCCGCGGCTGAGCTGACTGAATGGCTGAAAAGGAAATAAGGCTGGTAGGAGAGGGATGGAAAGGGAGACGTGAGCAGGAAGAAAGGAAAGAAAGGCCAAGGAAATATAGGATGACATGGAGAGGGAAAGCGATGAACAAAAATGAGGTGAAGTAAGAGACAGAGAAAGACTGCTAATCCCCAGCTGATGCAATGCTACAGGTGCAGGTTTCACCCTCACCTCAGTATGCTCAGTCGCTTTCTTTTCCCTTCATCCTTCATTCTTTTTCTCACCACTCGCCCTCTGTTATTCCCTGCTGCCCTTGTCTCTGAGAGCTACATCAGGTGGGGTTACAGGTGCAACGAACAAATCCCTCACCTCCCTCCTCCCCAACTCTCTCCTCAGCTGGCTCAAGCCACATTAATCCACTGATGTAGATTTACAGCGACAGGCCGGCCCGGTGAGCCCCTGGTTAGTTCTCTTCAATTCTAGAATGTTCTTCTGAGTGTCCTTTTGTTTTTTACCCTGGTCTTTCCTCCTCCTCCACCTCTGCTCAAGATGCCTTTCTCATGTTCCACAAGCCATTGTGCCTTTTTCTCATTGCTACTGATGCTTTTGACAAATTTCTTTCAAATATTTCATGTAGCTGCTTGGCTAATCCCAAGTGAAGGATTAGTGCGACACCTGACCCAGTCGGTAAGTAAAACCAAAGATGAAGAGCAGCTCACTCTGCACACGTATTCAGTCTTATTGCCATTATATCTTTTGATGGAAAGAAGGTGAATTAATGCTTTAAAGGAATTAAAGTGAATTAAAGGCAACAACCACCAATAGTCTTACATTTTATACAGAAAAGTGTCATTGCTTTCATGATTTTTTGGTAATAAAGTTTGGGTCTGTTGGTTAAGGTGCATAATGCACTGTGCAAATGTGATGGCCTGGTTTTAAATCCCTCCCAGAAATGTTACTGCATGTCATCCACTAGATTTGCTTCCTTATCCTTCACTCTCTTTTTACCTTGAAATGTTTTACAGAGTAAAAGAAAGCTGAAAAAATAAATATATTTATTAGAAAAGCACAGCACTGTTCTTGCCTGTAAGTGTAAAAAGAGTATATTTATAACAGCTGGTCAAATTTAAGACCTGTAGTACAACATCTAATAATGGTCAGCTGTACAATAGTTATTAATGATTTGGTAATTTTCAAAAGGCAGAATGAGCACATCAGCAGCTGCAAAGCAATCTGAGAAAATTGTAAGGTTGCTAAATATTGATATGCCCACATATTTGTGTCATGTAGGAAAATATACAGAGAGGATGGTTAATAAAATAATCTGATACCGATTTTTAGCAGAACAGGCTGCTGCTGGCACAATGGGTTTATTCAATGTGTATTATTTGCAGTAAAACAGAAGACACTTAGATGTTTTACTGGATTTAGATGTTAACTCCAGAAACTACTAGAAAACTATATACTACAATATAGTATTCTATGAACTATTATTTGTATATACTATATATTTTTGTCAATTAAACTCATAAAAAGAATTTAAAAATTGAAAACAGCAATCTGTTAAGTTAAATGTGAAACGGTAACCACCCCACTGCAATGTTCCCCTCAGAGCCCTTGTGCCCAGATGGTTATATGGATGTTATTTCGGAATGGTTAGTACCCCATGGAAATGGAGCTCCCTGCTGGCAGAAGCCTCCAGCAGCAGGACGATGCTGCCAGGGCATAACTCGAGGAACATGATAAAGAAAACAAGGCTTTGATCCAAAGTCCAAATTCCCAAGGTTCAAATCTAATGAAGCTCCTGTGTACCTGATCTCCAAAAGCCTTATCCATGTGTCTCAGTGACAAACACAGAAACTCCCAAAAGTTGCTAAAGGCTCAGAGTTGTTTTTTTTGTTTTTTTTGAGGGGGGCAAAATCAGGGAGACCTAGTTCACACGTGGTTAAACACACTATCAAATTGGGTATGTATCTGCGGCTGAGTAAAGTTTCCCATGTTATACTGCATATGCCCAAGCGGCTAAAAGAGAAAAAAAAAAAGTAATAGAAAATAGAAAATATATGCATTAAAGAATAAGAAGGTAAGGAAGTAAGGCTGTATGTGTAACAAAACAAATAACTTGTTCTCCCATCTGTCTGCATCCATGTTTTGTATTACTGACATCTTGTGGCTGCAGTTGGCTTTTGTCTCTGGAAGCAGGATTAACACTACTTGCCCCCAACTTTACTGGAATCAAGCGCACTAGATTTCATAGATAACTGTGTCCTGTTAACAAGAGATGGAGCTTGTCAAGTTGAAAGACTCATGGATATTGTAGATAACCCTCTGGTCTTCGACAAGAGATTTATGGTACTTAGTGTGCTAGACAAGCTCGTTGTGCTTTCACTGATCTGAGATCATTTAACATCTGCACTTTATGTAGAAACAGCTAGCCTTAGAAAGTGAATTATCACCTTATGATTTATCATCATAACACTTACTCTTTCTCTAACTAACCACCTTGGTCAGAATCTGTGCTGTAGTGGAATCAGCAAAGAAAGCACTGACAACAGAGAGGAGGTGTTAGCTCTTACTATGTGTAGTTTTAATTTAAAAAAAAAAAAACAGACATGTTTAACTGGTGCAGGTGTCACCAACACTTTTAGATTAGTGTTTCTGACTAATCACTTTAACCAGCTGTTTTAATACACCACCTTAATTCTTCATTAATGCTTCTTATAGTAGAGTTTTTTGTACAATTTGCCAATAGTGGTTCCATAGTGTAGTAATTGACAGTTTTATCTAACAGTGGTCGATCCCCAGTTTGATCCCAAAGGGAGCTACTTTTGATATAGGAGTGGTCAAAAAAACCTCCTCTGCAGTTTTCAGCTAATAGTTAATATGCAGTAGATAACTATAGAGGTAATAACGTTTTACAATTCTTCAGCAGAAATCAAGGTGAAAGTACCCTGGATGAGTGAAGGACGGTGGAGGGTGTCATCTTCTCTTCACAAGTGCTGTTACCACTGGTTCATTGAATCTTAAATAATGATTAGGTATGTAAGTAACTTCAACACAAATGCCAAGACCCAAGATTTCCCAGTTGAACGTTGCATTGTAACAAGGTGATCAATGTTACTCACTTCACCTGTCAGTGGTTTTGAAGCTGACCTATGTATTGATTAATATGTGCAGGCATGGATTCAATGCAGCCACAGAGGTTTTTGGGCTGCTGCACAAATCAGTTCATGCCTTGGTTGTTTGAGATGCTTAAACTAGAAAGAACCTCTTAACATTACAACCTAGGTAGTCACAGCAGTGTTCAAAGTCTATGTGAAGTAAATTCTGGTGTGTTTCAAAAGGCACAATTCACGTTAGAACATAAACAATTTGGGGGGAGAAATTTTGGACAGAACCAAAATCATACACATATCCCTGTCCCGCCATTATAAACTAAGTTAAGATTAAACATGGTAATTTTGTTACATTATCAAGTACAAAAAATAAGGCATTTGCTAACATACTAACAATATGTCAGTAAATGTGGCCCTAAAGATCATAGCACATCAGGATTAATGGCAAGAGGTCATTCCTCTCCATACAGAAGTTAAAAAAGGGTCGAGCTTAGGGGTTTTGCTCTGTAATATGTGGGGATACAATACTAGTAGTGGAAAGACAGGACAGACCTGGGGCTATAACCCAAACACGTGGTTTCCCTGCTTCTTCTTGGTTGGTAAGAATGCAGTAAATATTCCAAAGTCTTACAGCTGAGGAAGGTGGTTAGTTAAAAGTTACTTAAGATTTATTTTTTCTTGTGGTTGACAGCACTTGCTGTTTCAGCGTAGAGGTTAGTAACTAGCTATATTCACACCACCAATTGATCTTCCCTCACTGAATTTGCAGAACAGTTGGTCTCCATAACCAATGGCAAATAGTCTAATAGTGAAATAGTTCTTTTAAGCCTTCCCGAGCACTCTGGGCACTTTCACATTATTAGGTGCATTCACCCACACAATAATACAGTACTTTATTTTGTATTCTAATTGCTTTATCTATCACACATATACATCACTGGATATATCAGGGACAATGTGGGGTTATTTACCCAAAGATACATCATCCTGTGTACTGGAGAAGCCAGAGAATGAACCATAAACCTTCTCAGTTGTTGAGCAACCAGTCTGCCTCTAGAGCCAGAGCCGCCCCTGAATGTCTGATTTTCGCTACATTTCCTAATAATTATGATGCATATTGGTTAATGAAGAGTCACACTGATAGAGAGCTGTGGATTGCCACAAACAACTGTCTCAACTGTGACCATTTCACAAACTTTCATCTGGGACAACTAGAAATCTGCTGTTAGTCATGAATCAGGCATCCTCCCTCCTGTCCTTCCTCCTGTCCTGCCAACATATGGTGCCATCATCATCATCATCAAATTAGAGAGCAAATTTAATTTGGCTCTAATTTAATCTACACCTCATAAATTTATGTCATTAAGTGTCACATCAGTCTTTGGTGACTCTGGTACAATAGATGTTTTCTGTTGTCCTTTTTTTTTCTCACCCACTGTTTCATGCCAAGCCAACCAGAAACACACACATTCCTGACAACATGTCCACAAATGGGATATGTTAACTTGGTGTGCATCAATTAACTTTGACCCTGTAACACCTATCTCACAGTGTGCCCACCATCTCCTCTACCTGTCATCTGTCACCTTATTGGTCTACCTTCACTCTTCCTATTCTTTCTATCATATTTCCTCCCTCCCCACAACTTAATTCCCTTCTTCCTGTCTCCCTACATAATTTCCTTTTTTCATTTTCTTTTTCATCCAGTTTTCAATCTACTGTTATCTCTTCCCTCTTTTTTCCCCTTTGCAGATCATTCATTTCCTTTTTTTTTTTACATTCTTCCTACCTTTGCTTATTGACAGTCCTTCCTTTCACGTCAGTCTTTTATCCCTTCCATTTCTCTTCCTTCCCTTCTTCACCTCTTCTTGCTTTTGCAACCACTTCTTTCTAATAGTATTCCTTTATTTCTCACTTGTTTCATCACTTCTGTCCTGCTCCTACCATCCTTCTTCTATCAAAGTATTCCTTTTTTCCCTCCCTCCTCCGCCATCCCATCAGACCCAAGGTACTGTGTAACAGTTTGGAGCCACCCTTCATTTCTTTATTTTGCCTCCAAGAACCCAGACTTTCTTGTAATTTCTGAAGTGATTTTGAACTATGGTTCTCCAGGCTTTCTCAAGAACATTCAAGGGTTTTTTGACATTAGTTGTTTTTTTCATTTACATACATATAATATTAGAGGACATTAGAGGCCCTTCAACAGATCCACTACTGTTTGCCAAGCCTCATGAGAAACCTCAGTGGAAGGGTGGGTATCAAGAAACCATTCTTTAAGAAAGAAAACCGGGAGAAACAGAAAGACTGAGGTATGCTTAATTCATTTGAAAGGTTCAACTATATTCACACATAACTGTTGCATCCATTTTCCCCTGCAAAATCTAAAGACATGAGGGATGACTCCAGACTTTTCCACAGTACAGTACGTCCTTTAATCTTCCAGCTTCCTGTCATCATCTCTTTTTCGCCTTTCCTTCTCTTTCTCCTCCTTCACCTCCCACCTCCATGCCAATCTCTCTTGATTTGGCACTGCAGGTTCGCTCAGTTCCCTCTCTTCACTGTTGACAGTGGCACAAGTTCTGAATCAGATATGCTCAAAGAGTGTGTGTGTGTGTGTGTGTGTGTGTGTGCGCGCGCGTGCGTGCGTGCGTGCGTGCGTGTATTAGGGGCAATGGAGGACAAGGGGAGTCACACCTAGAGATGAATGCAGGTCCATTCATCTCCTTGCTCTCAGGCATCCATTCACAAAGGCTGATGGAGCGCACTGATAAAAAAGGATGAAGAAAAAAAAAATCAGCAAACATGAACGGCCTGACTGTGAGTAGGCGGGAACAGAGGAGCGAGGAACAAGTAGACAACAAGTAGTCTAAAATGGAATGAGGGAAGGATGTGAGGGCAAAGTACTGAGATGAAGGGAAAAAAACATGGATGAGGGATGGGGAGGATTGGGAGAATGGGGGAAAAGAAGTGGAGAGATTTATTGAAAAGGAGTAGAGAGAGATGCAAAAGGAACTGAAGCATAAAATGTGGAGCAACGGAAGGAAGAAAAGGTAAAAGGTCAGAGCAAATAGAAGACAAGTAGCATGAAATATGAACCACTGCATGCAATCACAATACATTTTAAGGATGTGGTTTCAATTAAGGACAACCTAGACCTGACCCTTACACCAACCTTTCTTTAACGCCACGAAATAACAGAAATGTTCCACAGGTAATTCAGGAATATCACGTAGGAAATGGGGGGAAAAAGAAGAAAAAGGAAAGAAGAAATAGAGGAACGAGTACTAAAAGGATGGAGTGAAGGATAGAAGGAAGGAAGAATGAAAGGCATGATGGTGGCAGTATAATCAGAGACCAAAGATGAACAGAAATAATCAGCATAATGAACACACAAAAAGAAAGAAGACAAAATAAACGAAGTTAGGAGAAGAGGAACAAAAAGTATAACCAAGAGATTGGAAGAGAGGTAGGAATGAATGAGGGAGAGAAAGAATACAACAGCAGGAAAACAGAAAAGACAGGGAAAGAAAAAAAAAGGTAAAACAAGAAAAAACAAAGTTAATCAATAAAGCAAAAACTGAATAAAGTCCATCCGACTCCTGAAAATGACCCAAAATGGCTGAACTCATTTAGCCTGTCGCAGCCCTTCAGTGGATATGATGTCATTGCCACACACTCACTCCTGCGCTCTCTCTCTCCCACTCTCGTGTGTAAATGTGTTTCAACAACACTTGGGGATTATGTGACTGAAATGAAGTATTCAGACGGCTTAGTGTCACAATTAAATGTGTGTGATTTTGGCAAAGAGACGGAGAACGAGAGAGGAAGACTGACAACGAACGGTGAGAGAGAGACACACACACAGACGGGCAGCGTCAACCTTCGGTCGCTCTGTCTGTCTGCCATTCGCTCTGCTTCGCCACCACTGTGCTGTGATGGATTGTGGGAAGTGATGACACATGACAACTTCTACTGCTGTATTCATACACAGAGACACAGCAGACCAGGTGGCAGCTTCAGAGAGGCACCTCTGCACACTAAGTGGGGGGTTTGAGTCATATCTCTCTCCTTGACAGTTTGCTTCTGTAGTCCCTTTTCTTTCTTGACCCCTTCTTTCCTCCCTTTCTCCTCCTACTCCTTAGATTTTCTTATTTCGTTCTTTCTTCGTTTACTTTACAGGTGGTGACAGCAGTCACACGGTTTAGCCTTACCAGCATCCCGACAGCTGTAGCTAACAAGCTACCAGATGCTGTTAAACTCTGTTGGCCTCACAATTTTTAAAACTAATTTTACAGTCTGTTCGCTCAGTAACCTGAAAGTCTAAGTGGCTTCAAGGCAAGTTAAAAGAAAATTACAGTTAAGAAATATTTCTTATTTTAATGGCTTTAACTATTGTTTCTAACACTGCACTCACAAAAGACCTTTTCCATAGCAGACATCTGGCCTTGTCCTAAAGGAAGGTACAGGTATATAACTGATTGCTCAGTTCCACTTAGATGGGCCCATCCTTTTTTGCATGATGGTTCACTGTCACAGTGTAGTGAGTCCTGGTTAATTTCACTTGTTTTCCCTGCACCAGTGTAAAATGTCTGCTATACTGAAAGTCTGCCCTCAACATTCAGGCTCACAGAGACACTTCTGAAGCCTGCTGCCCAAAACAGCAGACTGCAAACAAACTAAAAATCTTGAGGCTTCTCAAGACATCGACTGAAGTTGCTCTTTCATGAATGTAACACATAGCAGAAGGCAGCCCGCTTACCAGACAGCCTCGTGTCTGGAAATACTTTGGTTAGGTCCTCCATGTTTAAATGTTCAGGATGTGGGACACATGAGGAACACACATTTACTTCAGCTGTTTTTGTGCACTATGGGACTTTGTACCAGGAAGCTGGCAAGAAAAAGACATTTGATGGACAATTTGACTGAACTACACATTTGCGTTCTCACATTCAGCTCTTTTGGTTAATGCCTTCAAAGGTTCGGGACTGCAATGCAGGTATAAGAACTGCATAAAGCAAATTATGTACTGATAATCTTTAAAGTACAGTATGTGCATCTGAAATGTCAGCAGAGAGCATACTCATTGCCCATGAGTATGGTGAACCACCCGCATCCCTAAAGCATTCAACCTAGGGCAAGCACTGGATAGTAATTTCACAGTTCACCAAGTAAATTTGGCTAATCTCTTGTCTTGTTTACAACCTGTCTGATCATCATCTCTGGCCCTTTTTTTGGATCTTGGCTGTTCACATGGTGTGTAAAACACTGTAATAAACCAGAATTATGCACTGACAGATGTAATCCCCCAGAAGCTGTTGGTATCCATCACACTGGGCCTCTGTGAACATGTGCAGGTGGTGTTACACATCAAAATTTGCATTGATGTCTGCTGTTATATTTCCCAATATAATTAAAATGTACAACAAAAACTGGCCTTGCAATCACTGAATCCCGAGTTTTTGTTTAAAGTATGCTAATGTGTGCCGAGGCTGCATCTGCGCATAGCTGCGCAGAGTTTATATTTGCCCTCATGTCTAGATCTCCTTCATGAGAAATGAGTAATGTCAGCAAGGCAACCATGCTTTATAAAACACATTTTCTGAAAACATCCCCAGCCATCATCCTCACAAATAATGAATTCAATACAGTACAGTACAGTCTGCAATTCTTCCTTTCGCTTAAACATGCACCACTTCGTAGCCCACAGATTCCTCTACCTGTAGACATCTACTTTAAATCTCATGCTCTGGTGCAGTAACATTGTGGAAAAAGTATGAATATTGTAAGAATGAATGATTGTGCTAATTTGTTAGTGCCGGAGATCATGGCTCTGTGGTGTAGAGCAGCTATAATGATCCTGCTGTTCTTGAAACTAAAGGCTGCTAGTTGCAGCTTCAGACCTGATTTGTCCCTTTTCCCCCTGCTAAGAATTAGAGGCAACTGGTCTGCAGCCACAGACTGCTTGCGTCTTTTAAAAAGTTAAATGTGTTAAAGCTACTAAAAAAAATTCTTGCTTGGACAAAAATCCCTTAAAAATAGCAAAATGTAAGCAGTGTTTACACTGATTTCAGTACTCCTTGGTGTAGAACCTACAAGGCAATAAAGACCACTGGATAGCAGTGCACACTGGAGATTAGAGAGCAGTTTCACCTTCTGTTTTCTTGTGCAGCTCAACCACCAATTAATTCCAATTTTGCTCAGCTTCTATTTGGTTATTGCCAGACTTTTGCAAGCATTCAGTGTTTCACAAACATTCAGTGTTTTTTTTTATGCACATGCTAACTACGGTAGAAGTCATTATAGTAATACGGTACTTTCATTACAGATCACTACAAGAAACATTAGTTATTTCAAATGGATCACTGAAGATCAGGGATTTTTTTAGCATTAGGAAAATATCACACTTTGGGTTAAAATACAGCAATTATCAGTTGTGTCAGAGGTCAGTTTTTCAGCTTGAAAATCTTCTGAGGGGATGAGTTACAGATGTAAACATATGTGATGTAGGCGTGAAACCAGACCTTGAATTAATATACAACATAAATATATATACAGTAAGTTTATAAGTCTTACTGGCTGTCATGGAAAAAGGACAGTTTGTACATGTACATAAACTAGTAGCAAAGCATGAAATGGTAATTTAAAAAAAATGTTTCTAGGCCACGTGATTTCATGCATCTGATATGCTGTGCCACATGAGACACAGAGCTGTCCAACATGAATGTAATCAGAAGGGATACTTGGCTGATCAGTAGATCAAATCATGTACACAAGCACCTGCATTTGGCTTTGCTCTGCTCATCATCTGATTATTGGAGAGATTTTATTTCTTTTCCATTTAGATGAATAAATGGTGCCCTTTTTGTCAACTTTTTAACTGCAGCTGTATATTTTAAACTTAATTAACATCACAAGTGTTTGCCCTATAAAGTGGAATATTTGTAGTCTCTGGGTTTTTTTATCACCTTTTCTGCTGTTGGACCATTATCTGTCATGGTCTAACCTCCAGTGAATCTGACAGCAACTGCAGTTGCCCCATTTATCCTCTTGTTTCATTTCAAGGTCCCTGACATGACAAAAGGCCGCCTTATCCTCATCACCTTTGAAGTCATGCTGCGTGTATGACCTCAGACTCACATGATGTTTTGGCAAGTTGAGGGCTTCACAAAAGGAAGGGGGTGGGAAGTGAATATGGAATAAGACTTGCGGTGTGTGATAGTCTGAGCCAAAAAGCTACCATCTTTATCCATCACACCTTGTCCAGCTTAAGTACCTAACAAGAGATAAAACGCCTGGATCGGGCCAAACAGCCCGCTGGCATCAGAAACAGCATAATGAAAACTCTGCTGCCTCAGCAGTTGAACAGAGGAAGCAGGAGATCAGCACAGCCAAGATGTTTTTCCTCTACTACAAGGGGCATAAGGTCACACAAACATGTCCAAGATGTCAATCGTGACTGAATATAAGACAGAAATGTTGATACTGTTGCTCTCAGCTTGGGTATAGACCCTCAATAGTGCCAGCACTTCTAGTTTCTGAAACCATGAAATTAAAAAGGAACAATGCCAACATATATCCATTCATCTCAGTTTGAAGCTTATAGTGAAAGGCAGTAAACAATACCTATGAGCATTTAAGTAAGAAAGGAATCCATATCCACACTCCTATCTAGTTGTTTCACGCATCTGAAAGACTTCTATTTCCCTGGGAAAAGAAAATGGGAGTCTTTACTGTTAATGTCACACTGACCATCAGCTCCCACTCTGCCATATAACTCAATTACAGACTCAGCCACACTCATACAGTCTGCTGTATAGAAATAGACAGGATGAATAGTGTGTTTATACTACATGACTAGAAATTCAATTCACAGTGGGCTCAAGCCAAGCGTATATCCAAACTGTTGAATCAGCCACACGCACACACTGCTGGAACTAAATCATCATCAGTGCCAGAAGTGTTTTATCTTATTATGTTTTAAGGAATTGTGTGTGTGTGTGTGTGTGTGTGTGTGTGTGTGTGTGTGTGTGTGTGTGTGTGTGTGTGTGTGGTGGTTGGAGTGAAGGAGCAGGAGGAGGAGAAGGGAGCAGGGAGGGGTTCATTCTCCTAGCTCTGAATCCCAATTTCCCCTGTCTGTCCTGGGGAGTGATCTTCACGCACACAGCCTGCTGCTTGCTGGTGCACCAGCTGCTGATGCGCGCGCGCACACACAGACGAATGATCCCGGATCTGATAGCTGCCCTACAGCTAATAATACTGAAGCAGGGAGAGCAAAAGGGGTGAGAAAGACGAGGTTTGGTGGGGTAAACAGTGGGTGGAGGGTAACAGATATGTGAGACCCCTGAGGTGCAGTAAGACAGAAGCTGGAGAGGGCAAAACGCACATATGCGCAACAACCGGTTGGAAAATTGCAGAATGCAAATGCCTGTATGATGAGGACACGAAAAGGCATGTATGCGGTTTTTTAGAAATGTCACATCTGAATCACAGCTGCTTTCATCTGTCTGTCACTGGCAGCAACTTGCGCTCTGACTTCACGCGTGACAGGCAGATTGAGGAGGGATGGAAGGATTGCGCACCGGTCCTTACGTGTGTGCGCGTCCGGGTGAAAGACAGACACGCACGGCCATGTAGCCAAGCACGCGCATCAATGACAGAGGGGTCAAAGCCTCGCGCACCGGCCGGCTGCGTCCTAGCTGTGACAGCATGAGCCAGTAGAAAGTATCTCGGGATTCACATACGTGCACAACGAGCCCCGTAGAAATGCAGCAGAACATCTCACATCTAACAGCCGGAATGTGAAGGGCAAAGCCAGAGACAGTTGTCTGAGACACGGCGCAACATTTTCACCTTCAGCGTAAAAGACAAGAAAGCAAAAGGGGGAAGAGAAGAGGGTCCAAATTGAGACATGACAAGAATCTACTCACTGTTTTCAGGAGCCCCGCACTCTTTTTCTTCTCTTTTTGCTCTCCGCGTCTTCTCTCCGTGCACCACAATCCATCCGTCCATCCCTCCGCTGGACATTTCCTGCGGCATAGAGCCTGATCGATTCTAATGTTGCGGGATAATGTCCTCGGGATGAAAGCGAAACATCTCACCCCTCCCGACAAAAAAGAAAATAGCAAAGAATCGCGCGCACGCACAGTTTCGACCTTTCCTCCACTCGGCGAGGCTACATGTTGCTGACTGCTACCTCTCTGTCCCTCTCACTCACTCTCTCCTCTCCCGTTATTTTGTTAAAATTCAGTATGTACGCTCCGTCACCTAGCAACGTCTCTCTACCTCCCTCTCTCTCCCATCCACCTCGCTGGGTCCTCATTACTTCCTCACGACACGTGTTGAATGCTAAACTAAGTTGTCCGATGTAAACTGTTTTATTTTAACTTCACCTAAATATTTGTTTCTTCTTTCCTGTAGCCTTCATCACTAATCTCTCTCCCTACCCCCCATAGACCTAATCCTCTCCTTCATCCTCCACCTCTGTCTCTCCATCACTCCCCAGGGATGCTTTTCCTCTTCCTTTATTTTTCACCAATTCACTCTTTTTTTTATACCTGTTTTTTTTTTCGTGCGGATCTTCCTATTTTCAGTCCACACTAAAATTTGAGGGGCACAAACATATGTACAGAAAAAAAAGGTAAAAAAAATCCAAATGTTTTATGCAATTCATTTTAACCTTGTATCTATCTACACTAGTATATTTCTTATTCTGATGACTGAATATGTATTTTAGAAGTGCACTTGCTGACTGCAGCACACAGATTGTTTTTTGGTAATCACTGTTTATGGAAATTAAGAAATAGAGAGGCAGCTCATTAGCCTAGAACAGAACTTTGGCTGGCCTTTGTTATTGCTTTCATCCAGATAATATTTTTACATAATTGCATAATCAGATGTTTATAATTTGGGAAGCCAACAGCTAGTGTGCTGATTTAGACTCTGGGGGCAAAAGCCAGTTTTTCATGGCCTCCAGTGGCGATAACAGAACCAGTTGTTCTTGATCTGTCTATCAGTCATCATTCATGATGAGGCATTTAACAAAATAAAAAAATGACACTTATTAAAAGATGATTGTCAATGTTTTCGTGTCTGCTTGTTTTTTTGTTTTTAATAAATATCTTAGAGTTGAAATCTGTCAGTTTCTCTCCACATTAACTTTTTACAAGCATCCAACAAAAATCTGTTCAAACATGATTGGTCAGTGGTACTGGACTACAGATGGAAACATTTAGGTATCAGTTTAGTGCACTTCTCAGACTTTTTGTAACAACAAATATCAATCAATCTATGTCAATCAAACATAGAAAAATAGGGGTTAAGGCTTAATTTCATGATGATTAATGATCATAGCAAACTCATCTTGATCTATTTTTGAAATAAATAAACAAGTTTGATATAGTTTTGCAGTCCTCATCAGCACCATCAGCACCTGGGCCCACCACAAAGTTTCAGTTTATATGAACTGAGTTATGTAAGATGCAGTGATTAAACATAACTAATACTGACTCATGGTCTTAAAGTGAGAGTCATTTTTTTCAGGGATTTTTGCCTCAATATGTACAACACAGCTCTGCTGATGCTGTATAACCCAGCAGAATATAAATATTTTAAGTCCCTAGGTTCTGTAAATGAAAAGGTTGGTAAATTATCAAATGTAATCCAGTTTTCAGCGCTTACAGTGTAGCATGTGGGTATCAGCGCTAAGACTTCTTGTTCTGTCTTCCAGTCATTGCTACCTGATGTACATGCATACAAAAAAAAAATGATACGTTGGTGGTTTTGAAATCCTCTTTTTGCTCTTCACATTAACTGTTTACCTGCTTCCAGTATAAGCCTCCTCAAACACAGCTGGAGCTCAGAAGTCCTTTTCTGGCATGCCCAGCTTCAGAAGCTTAAAAAAAAGATCACAACCCATATTCTGCATACAAGCAAAACAGAAAAATGAGAATCAAAGAGGGATTTCTGAAAGAAAAAAGTAATAATCATCACAAATTCCTTTTGGTTTGTCTTCCCTACAGAAATAAACATTCCTAATAGTTTAAACCCTAATTTTCTGGTGGTCAGCATCACTGTCTGCAGTGGTTCTGTTTCCCACCACTGTGGTCTTCCCCAAAGTCTAACAACTACTGCTTTATAGAGAAGTGCTGATTTATGCACCACATAGTTCAGTTCAAGTCAATGACAACAACTGTAACCTTAAGTTCGTACAATAATACAGAGAAAACCCCAACAATCAAACCCCTTTTGAATGAGCACTTAGTTAAAGTGGGGAGGAAAAACTCCCTTTTTACACGAAGACACCTCAGGCTCAAGCAGCCATCTGCTGTGACCGGATGGAGGTAAATGGACTGTTTCTTATATAGCGCTTTTCTACTCATCTGAGCACTCAAAGCGCTTTAAGCAACTTGTTCATTCACCAAATCACACCCATTCGCACAAGCACTTTTTCCCAAACTGTTTTTCCTAAGTGCTTCCTAACTAACATTCACACATCATTCATACTCGATGGATGCATCAGAGAGCAACAGGGGGTTAGTATCTTGCCCAAGTATATTTGGCATGTAGACTGGAGCAGACTAGGATCAAACCACTAACTTTCCAGGCAGTAGGTGACCTGCTCTACCACCTGAGCTACAGCCACCAGGTGATGGGAGGAAGACAGGACAAAAGACACGCTGTGGAAGAAAACCAGACAGAAATAATAACTAATGATTAAAGACACAGTGATTAAAGTTAGAAAGGTGACGTGCATAAGTCAGATATCATTTCTCTTCATATTGCTCAAGTATTTTTATTTCATGCTCCTTTATTGCTATGTAGTTTAGAACTCTTTAATCTACTAAATAGACATAATTTATATAAGATAATTAATACACAGCTTGCAGAATATGATGAAGCTGTACTAATAGCATCTAACTCAGTAGAATAGAAAATAGCTGAAGTTCAAGGCTGATTTTTTTTAATTAAAAAAGATACTGAATATATAAACTATTTCAATCTCTAAACTTAGAAAAATAAGGAGTTTAGTGATATAAAAATGATGGGGATTTGTAGGTTGGTAGTTTTTAAAGTTGATTTATTGGATAGTTTAATATATATATATATATATATATATATATATATATATATATATATATATATATATATATATATATATATATATGTGTGTGTGTGCTGTGTAAAAAGGAACACACAGACAAGCAAAAAACACCAAGCTTTGTTAGTTTTTCCGGCTTTTGTTTGCCTCCTCTTCACCTCACACTTCTTTCATTTCACTTGTTTCTCAAATCGAGTTGTTATTCTGGACTCTGCTGTTATGAATGTGAAACAATGCATTTCTCATTTTATATTCTGATTTTGAATCAGCATTCGCAGCTTATAAACATAATTAATGAGGTGTGATGAAAAACATGTACTTGACATTTTGCTGTTTTATCTTCTAATTGGGGAACCAGAGTTCTTTCTCACGGCAGCTTTCTCTCCCGTCCAGAGTGGAGAAAGCTGACTGCTGCTGTGGTTTATTCTTTACAAGTTTCCCGCTTGCTCTTCTCTCTTTAACAGATTCCTGTCACATTCACTGGCTTGCAGTTTCAGATTTAGCCGTCAAAATGAGAAAAATCTTTAGCCAATTAGCTTAATTTAACATCGTTTGTATCTCTGTAAATCATTACCTTCCTCAGTTGTCAGAATGACTCTCATTCACGTGTAATTACTACAAAATGTTCCCACCACAAGATATTTGCATGAAAACTGCGTCCTTGTTATCACTTTGACTAATCATCAAATGCTCGAAAGCCATTGTAAGATGCTTGTAATTGTGAGTGCGCAGGGTTTATTTTTAGCTTCAACCTCATTGTAAAGTCTGCA
This sequence comes from Perissodus microlepis, assembly GCF_051167445.1. Classification (NCBI taxonomy): domain Eukaryota; kingdom Metazoa; phylum Chordata; class Actinopteri; order Cichliformes; family Cichlidae; genus Perissodus; species Perissodus microlepis. Next base: position 30,111,808 of record NC_140481.1, on the reverse strand, counting down.
GTACATTCAGCGCTAAAAGGTGAAAAATTAGCTTTTGTCTGCGTTATCTGGACTGAAACTATTACACAGCAGCAGAGTAAGAAATGAATGATCCCACAGCCTTACTTTTATCTTCCAGCCCATCATCGTTAATGGACCTGTACCTGAGCGAGTGAGTGTGTGTGTCGGTGTGTGTGTGAGAGAGAAAGAAAGAAACACAGAAAGAGATATTGTTGTTGTTCGTGTGTGTTTTCATTCTTTTTCCTCCCAACACTTGCTCTTTCCATGGCTGCCACAGTACATGTTGTCTTCTTGGCATAAATATAGAAAAGACGAGCAGCAGCCGGTCGCTCGGCCAGCCAGCCGGTTCGCAGACATTTAAAAATAGGCCCTAATCATCAGACGAAGGCTCAGACGGACAGACAGGCGGCCATCTTGGTTCTTGTTTACGCTGCGGTGCTGTTGTAAATTGGACTCCGGGAATCGACTTCTGGGCTGGAAAAAGCCTGCCTGCCTGCCAGAGTACAAATAAAGTGGAGAGAGACTGGTGGGCAAAATACAAAGAGGGTAACACTCAAATACACACACTTTACAGATTAAGATGGCACGTACGCACACTTGTGCATCGGCAAATAGACAAAATACACACTGTCACATGCAGGCGCTCACTCATGCAAGCATTTCACAACTATTTCTAATGACTAATCCCCCTCTTGGGATGACACTAGCTCCATTACTCATCCATTTTTGTTTTTCGAGTCAAATAGATGTTAACCTGTCATTAGTATCTAGATCATTAGCATTTGATTAGAGAAGCTGCATTCAAATCTTTTATTAGTAATCCATTAAAAGCTCTGAATTATTAGCAAAATATCTACTTTAAATATCAAAAGTGAAAATACTCATTAGGGGCAGCTGTTATGTTTTTTGTTTTAATTGCACTCATATGTAAGCATTATTTTAATGTTTGTTCAAGTTTATCTGCTTTTAACTACTTTACTAATGGGTTGTCAAGCTTGCAGAAAATTGCATCTTTTAAGCTCATCCTGTTAAGCGTATGTATTATATTGATTCTTTAAAATGTAATGAAATAGAAGAAACCAGCAGGGTTTTTTTTGTTTATGTGGTTCTTAATCAAAAAAAGTCCCACATATAAACACTGTAACATGAGATTAAAGGAAATGAATGAGAGATGACAAAAATAAAGGAATAAAGAAAATTGGAATTATCTATGAATAACATTGTTGTAAAATTAGGGCCAATCTTCAAACTTTTAAGCAAATCAGACCCTGCTCACTATTTCAAAGAGCTCACATAATCTAATTTTTCATACCTATGTTCCCATACATATTTCAACTTTCTAAATTTTTAATAAAAATATGCAGTTTTCTCAGTTTTGATCCGTTTATTCATGACCTTAATCAGTCACTCGTGTGATTTACATTTCTTCATCATTAGGTGCTGTCAGTGCTGACGTCTCTATACCATACTAGTCACATGAAATACATCATAAATAGATTTAGACAGCGCAAGCCTTCCTTTGCACAAATTTCATTCTTAATTAAGGAGAAAAAATTGGAACTTCCAAACTGTGAGTTTAAGCCAAAGTCAGGATTTTAAACTTTCTGTAAAACAGTCAAGTCCTGGTTAAAAGCTGGCCACAAATGCAAAAACAACATTAACTAGTTGTGTCATTGAACTCTAGAAATGTTCGGTGATCCGTTTTGTTTTATTTTGGATTTTTCCTGCCACTATTTTTCCACCAGCAGCTTATAGATACTAATCTTTCTGCACAATTGAACAGCATTACTATGAAACAAATTACTCTGTAATATTACTCTACATCTGTATAAATCTATGTACGCATAGGGCACTGCTGTCTTGTTCTTTTTCTTCACAAATAAACTACTAAATAAATGAAATAAAGTGATAATAAAGTTTACCACCTCGAACAAGTACTAAAATAGAACACCTGGCATTAATATCACCACGTCTCCCTCCTATTGCTGCACAGCTGGTCCACAACTGGACTCAGCATCTCATTAGGCATCTTAAGGTCAAAACAAGTCTAGACATCTCTTTAAAAATAAGGCCTAACTTTGGTAAAAAGTTTCATTTCTTTTACACATTGAAGCTGCAGTTTATTAGAGCATTCTTGTGACACTGTCTTAGTGTAAAGCAAAAAAATAACAAGCCAACAAGCAGTATTTGAGTCGCCTTTAATTAACATTGTCTGCAATGGGCCTGGGATCACTGTGATGTCACAGACTGCTCTGTGGTCTTATGTTTAAACAGTATATATGGTTTAAATTATTAAAACTGACTTCCTAAATAACATATTACCCAAAAAGTTAATAAGCTGTTTCAGCGGCATTTCAGTATGTGTGCTGCAGCTTGTCAGATGTGCTCCACTTTTAAATATAGTGTAACAAACATTCACCTGTCAACTATTTAAAGCCAGTTTAGACATAGATGTCCAGGCACATCACTGAAAGGAGAAAAAACACTTTAAAATCTCTTCTTTTATCAAAACACTGACACTTTCAAACTACCGGAAAAAAAACAGTCCAGGAAAAAATAACTCATAATGTCAGACACTCCAGTTTGTTCTCATTTTTAACAGCCCCTCTGACATCTCAGAGATGTGTAGAAAGTGTCTTTTGGCACTGGTGCCATAATATACTTGGTCATGGCAATAATGATAAGAGTTTCACTCACAAATAGACCCATCAGAACCAATCACATCCTAACCCAAACCACAATTGATTCATTTAAATCTAAGTAATTACTGATACCCAAATACAACCCAGTGGTTTTTGGTGCCTAAAACCAACCCAGCTGTGTGTGAAGAGAGACAAATCAAAAAGTCAAACAAGGTGACACAAAATCGCAATTTAGGAAACCTGTGATGCTCCTTCCCTCCTACCTGCATTTCACTCTTTAAAACAGTACCATGAGCAAGTACAATGCATTTCAATTAAATAAAGTTGCAACTATAATATAGTGGATCACTCAACTCACATTTTTGTGAGTCACAAAATGTATATTTTTATATATATTCTTATGTATAGGTTCTAGGGATGGGTATCGAAAACCGGTTCTTGTTGAGAACCGGTTCCCACTGTTTCAATTCCTTGGAATTGTTTGCCATTTTTGCAAACGATTCCCTTATCGATTCCAGTCGCCCCGAATGACGTCACCACGTTGCGGAGCGTCATTTACCTGGCAGGAAACACGACGCCTAAGCGGCTTAAACGCTCAAAAGTTTGGTTATACTTTACGAGAACGGATGACAACAGGGCAACTTGCAATACTTGCAAAGTAGATATTTAATTTAAGGGAGGAAACACTACGAATATGCAAAAGCATTTGCTCACAAAACACGCGATAACCTTAAATGGATGTCGTGATTTTAATTCTGCTCCGGACTCGTGAATCTCAACCCAGCAGCAGCGGTAACGTTTGCACGTCCTCTCCCGTTAATGCGGCAGGTAAATAATCAACTAACAGTGCATATTATGTTAGCGCGATCTGCCTTATCACAAAACCTGCCATTACTGTGCATTTAGGTGACCATGATGAGAGAGACAGACAGTCTGGCGCTCGCTGGCAGTTCTCGCTGCAGTCTACCGGTAGCGTCTCCTTTCAGGCCAGGATAGACGAATGTCACCGAGCAGTGACTAAGTTTGTGGTAAAAGGCTTGCACCCATTTGCCACAGCAGATGCCCCGATTTTCGGTAAGTGAATGTGTTTAATTGTAGGCAGGGACATTACTGGATATTCTTGTGTAATTGCTACAGAATAATTTATGTTATACTTTGTTATCGCTACAGAAGAATATTTATTTTATTGTTTTACATTTACAATTTTTTCCCCGGGGACCCTGTGACACCCCATTGAAGAGCCATAGGCTGGATCTCTTAAGATCTCACTGTTGGGTTTGTAAGGCCATGTTACTGCTAAATTTCTATCTTGTTCAAAGAGAAGATATAAAACAAAGTTCTAAGCTAATCGACCTTAGTGTTCTCCTTTTTTTAAAAAAAGAATTGATAAGAGAATCGATAAAGAATCGAATCGTTAAACAGAATCGAAAATGGAATCGGAATCGTGAAAATCTTATCAATACCCATCCCTAATAGGTTCTCCCTCTTGTTTGTTGGTTGGTTGGTTTAAATCTACCAGCCGACTCAGAATTACTGTCCACCTCAGCCACCTCCCTCTTGCTCTGAATCGCTTCATGTATACACTGCTTCATTCATTCTTAAAATATTTGATCCACTGTCCATATAAAACATGCAATGTTAAAAATGTTATGGCACAGATAGTCAGACTGGAGGAAGGCTTATTAACGGTACAATTCAGATTCATTTTCCACACAAAATCCAAAATAATTCTGAATCCCAAAAAACATGGAAGCTGCACAGATTCCAGCTAAGTTGGGATACTGATCCAAATCAGGTTTGCTACAGTCTTAACAACATTCAACAAGTTGAAGCTTTGATAAATTGGGTCATGTCTCTAGCTTGCAGAGTGAGAAAGTGTGTTCGAGCGTGTGCACACGCTTGTGTGTATTTGTCTCATTCAGCAGTTGTGGGCTACAACTGTGAGAAATTACAACCACAGCTGTGAGCATAAATCATATTTGACTTAGTAGATGATACATAAGAGAAGAGGTGCAGATTGGAATCATTAAAGTATTTCAATACCAGCATCTTAGTAAGACTAGAAGCGCCGTTACCACACGTGGTGAACTAAAACATCACATCCGCAGGACACAACAGAGGAAATACTCATGAATCTGTCAGGGGGGTGTCTGGAGGCTGGATGCTAACCATATAATAATATGTGTGTGTCCTCACTTTCTCTGACGCTTGCACAGTGGATGTTGATGGGTGAGCACTTCAGTCTGGAAATAGCTCTCCCTTTAACCTGCCGAATGGCTTTGTAATAACATCCTGTATAATGTGCAGTGTAATGCCTTCTCAGATGATGATGCATCTGCATTTGTTGGCAGAGAAAAAGGTCTGGTGAACGGTGCTCCCATGACCTGCACAAAGATCGAAACCCTGGTTTGATAAATGGTCAAAGCTGATGCCATTACAAAGATGTATTTCCTCAGTGCAGCTCTGGTGATTTCAAATAGCAGGATGCTTATCATTGTTACTAAAAGCTACTTATCCTTGCCTGTCCTTAATTATATCATTCAAAGAACTGGATAGCAAGGAGCAAGAAAGATGTCGTAGCATGACTACAACCTTCTTTATACCACCAAAAAGACCATGGCTGACTTCAACTGTTACTAAACAGTTTCTTACAGACCTGTATGGGGTTTTTTGTGACACACATCCCAAGATACCAGGAGTTCCAGACAGGTGAAGAGCAAATGTGCTGGCTCCAGAGTGGTTTGCAGCTAGCCTGTTATTAGTAAATGTACTGTCCAATCCAGTGCTCTGACTAAAGTGAAGCAGTGAAGTGAATCAGGAGGGGATATCGTGAGGGAGCTACTGTGCTGATGAAGAAGGACTGCTAATACAGAACTGGGAAAGGATCAGTCTTTGGAAAGGGTCCGTTTGACTGTAGTGCCTGTCTTCAGGTGTGTTACACTGCTCCGTCTTTGGAGCCAAAGCTAAAATTGTGACTCAAAATTAAGAGTTCATAGACTCTGTTAAACCTCAGAGGTATTGCCAGAGAAAAAGATTTGGCAGCCAGAAGACACTGTGCATGTGTTAGTGAACCATTGTCCTCATGACCCTGCAGTCTGCATACTGTTACATCCCATTTCTCTGTGTAAGGAAATATTTATGTCATGATGAAGTGGAAAACAGCTGAAGATGTTGTAGCAGTCGAACAGAAGAAACTGAATCAATAGTGTCCAAAGAAGAAGCCTGGAAATGCCACATCTTTTTAAAGTCTTTCCACGGGAGTGAGGAGCAAGGTTCGGGCGGAAATCAGGGAGGAGCTGAATATTGTTTAACCGTTAAAATGGATGCAGAGTATAATCCAGGCTTAAAACATAGAGACAGACAACCATTCACACTTACACTCACACTAACTACATGTCTTTGGGCAATGGGAGGAAGAGAGTCCCTTTACAGAACCCAAGCAGACATGGGGAGAACAGGGCCAGATGATGGATTTGAACCTAGGACCTTCTTCCAACAGTGTACCGCTCTAATTCTGCAGATGGTTGTTGCCACTTCTACATATGTTTGCTGAGCACAAATTCAGATAAGAAAACTTTGATAAAAAGGTAGGTTTGATGCTGCTAAATAAACTAACATGAACTTAGATTTTTGTACCAACCGAAGTGAATTCTACAATTAAAACATATTTCTGTAGCTTTGAAAAGCTTTCCCACATTATTAAGTCGGGATACTGGGTGACTAAATCAGCTGCATATTCATTTGAACATGCCATGTTACTTGTGTGTGACAAGCTCATCTGACAATGCAAATTAAATGCTGGATTACCTTGGGGACTGTAATGAGTACAATCACAAGTGTTTCCAGTATGATTGTGAACAATTCTATTGGAAACTACAAACCACAGACAAGGAGCCAGCTCAAACAGAAGACAAAATACAGACAATGAAGATAAAGGCTGACAGACAACATGACATTATGACAAACAGCATAGTTTTGCTGCAAAGAGAACAACCTGTTGATGTCACACTTGTAACATATAAAATTTCCCAGCTGTGAAACTACAATTAATGGAACTGAGACCTTGGTAAACACTGTCACCGAGACACTTTTTAATCTTCTACTTAAAATAAAAAAACAGCTGGACTAAAGTTTCAGTGCTTAAAAAGACCAGTGCTGATTATAACAAGCAAATGTTTTGTTGTCCACCCACAGTCTACCACCAACAATTTCTATTGCAATGCTATCTAGAGCCTTATTCATCACACACACACACACACACACACACACACACACACACACACACATACACACACACACACACACACTTCCCGATGTTTGAAATGGATCTGGTGCCCTTGGTTGATATCCTTAATGTCTAGACATGAGGGGTTACATTGGCCTACATGTGGTTACCATTTATTTCAAACATCACATGTTATTAAAACGTTATCATATTGAAATTGTCAGAAATAGGTGACATTTAAGAAAATAGCTATTTCCCTTTTAAGTCACACTTTGGCCAAATGGGCCCAGAAATAGTCACTTCACTATTTTTAGAGTAACTATTTCTTTTTGACATTCAGTGGTGAAATACCAACAACACAAAAGGCAAAGAGTAGGAGAACAGAAATCTTTGCACCAAGGTTTCATGAGCAACAAATGGATAAATTATATTTTATATTTTATTATACTATTTTGCAGAGAAACCCTATGACTCATGAGTCAGTGAGTGTGAAAGTATTCCTCCAGCACAGATACAGTATATGTGAAAATAAGTGATTCCCCATTGTGAATGAAGTTTGTTTGTTGCAAGTTCAAATCTTACTTGATAAACAAGGATAAAATATTATTTACTTGATAAACTTTGGACATTTTGGAATTAAAGGCTGTGAACATTCAAACAGACCTTCAAGGTTTGCGCACAATTTGGAAAACAGGTGCTTTAATTCTGTTGGCTCGTGGTGTGTTTATCGCGTAGAGATGGAGTAAGACAGACTCTTTCTTCCAAGGTGCAAAATGCATAGCTGGAGTGCTGGGATTTCTTACTTTTTGGCATATTTATCAGTTTTTAAACCATTATTTTATTTATTAAATAAATAAATAAATAAAGGTTTACACACCCTACAACACCTGGCACTCTTTTAAAAGCTAACTTGCCTTTGTCTAATATTGAAATTTGTTGGATAATTGGAAACATTTAGCTGAGACAAATATTTAAAGAAAAAAAACAGGAAGTGTTTTTTAAATCCTGTCCACATGTTCAGTGTTGAAAAAAAATGCCTCCATCCACATGTAAACGCCAAAAACAAAGTCAAAACTCTCAAGAACATGACAAATCTTAACCGTGTAGAAATGTTTGCCAATCAGAAGTCTAGAAGCCTGGGAGGGAAAGAGTGAACAGGGATTTGTGCCCTCACAAAACCTTAAATATTAAGGCAGCTAATTTTGTGTTACTTTTCAATTAACATTTCAAATGTTAATTACTAAAACTGCATTTTGGATGGTGTAGACTCACAACTTAGGAGTGGACAAAATGCATACAGCATGCATACATTTAATTTTATTTTATTTATTCAAAACTGACAGTGACGTTGGCGTCAGGATTTGGGTTGTGAGAGTGTGTGCTGAATTTGGAAGCCATGTCTGAAGTTCACTTTGACACGTCTGTCTTTTTAAATGGAGGGACAGTAACTGTGTGTGTAAGTGTTTAGACTGCAGATAGTAAGATTAACAGCAACAGTCTTTTGCCTCTAACCACCATTGTAGAAATTAATCTCATGTAAACAATTGTGCGCACACAACGTGACGTCAAAAACGGCGCACACCTTTGACGTTGCGTGAATAAATCTCCGTTTGCCTCGTCCACACGTAAGCACTAAAACAAAGTTTTTGAAAATGTCCACCCTGGCAGGAGTTTTTTAAATTCTGTTTTCAGTGACCCAAAACGCCATTTACGTGAGGACAAACGGCCCAAACACAAAGAAAAAGCTGCGTTTTCAAAAATACCCATGGACGTAGCCTCAGTTAAGTGAATTTTCTGACAAATTTGAAATACCTTAAACTCAGGAAGGCTTATTCATCCTTGTCTGCATCACCCTGTACAATTTTTAGGCTGTTCGTGTCATTGCAAAGACTTTATATGCCGCACAAAAACTTTTGCTTAGCTCTTGGTCTATAAACACCATTATGCTCATTCGCATCCTCTCTCCTCCCGCTACTCTGTTTCTGCTCAGCAATCACAGAGGATCTTCTAGTTCTTTAAACTGGTCCGCAAGGAGAAGAGGTGCAAGGAGAGATGAATCTTTGAGATGAGCTCCGAGCAAGGATCTAGGCTTATCTTTCTTTCTCTATGTCTGTCTCTCAAGAGCTAAGATGAAAGAATGAGGCATGAGTAAGAGAAGCAAAGAAACATAATACCATGATGAAAGCAACTAATGTATCCTAGAAGACAATTAACATTATAACTGGTTCTTTGATTTGTGTGAGTGTTGAGATTTTAATACACAGGGAAGTCTTTTATTCCTCTGATACACATACAGTATATACAAAACAGGGCACAACATGGTCGAGCATTTCTCTCAGGAAAAATGGCACATAGGTAAATGTCGAAGGTGGTTAGGTTGAGGAAAAAATATTCACTGAGAAGAACAACATTTCATAAACATGACAAGAATTCACTGAACCCTACAGACTGATGACATAACAGTGTAAGAGGATTTGAGGATAGATATTTAAATTTTGAATCGTAGCCCAAAACCATCAGGTCAGGCCTGGCTGTTGTTCCCTACGGCTCGATCAGGTCGAGTCTCATTTAATTCATTTTATATTTGTTTTAGACAGGTAATCTAACTTGTGAAACCATTGTGTTAAACAAGTGGACACGGACCACGTTCCAGCTCCACCAAAACTTACTATGACATTTAGAAGCTTGTCAGTTTAGCCAAGGGCGAAGTAAAATGAAGTGAGGAAGAAATTAACGTTATAGGAATCGACTTACAGCACGAAAAGTCTGGGATACAAGTCTGAGTAGCAACTTCAATATTACTGCCAGTAGTGACAAGATGTCTGAGCGGTTTGTGAAATGTCAGCGGGGGGGAAGAAACAAAAAGGCTAAGGTGTATGAAACAATATCTGTAATTGGAGTTTTAATCAGGATCGGACTCACTGAATGGTGCTTGAGTCGGCCTGATTAACAATGGATTTTGATGAAAGATGTTAACACGTAACGGACAAAATGAAAGGCACTGAAATGTCAACATAGGGGAAATTATGATTCGGGATACTTTTTTTTATTATTCCTTGTGCTCTCAGTAGGTAAATAAAGGTGACAGAGAAGTTAAATTTCCAATAAATGTCACCAAGCCATATTAATATCAATGTGTTCTTTGTATAAAGATGTCGACATTGTGGTATAACCCACTTTTATAGCACTAATGTGCTAGGATATTATAGAGTAATGCTCTGGGCAATAAGCTCAGGTAAGCAGCAAGTTGCATTTTGTGTCTTAAAACAGCAGGAGGTTCTCAATCACTGGTTCTGAAGTTTTCTTGTCTGCTAAGTATGATAAGCCCGTTAAAAACCTTTAATCTTTGAGCTCAGGTGTTTTCAGTCGTATTCCCACAGATATATATAAATTCAAGTTCCTCATGCAGTCTGCTTTTACAAATGTAAAATTGGAGAGTGGGGGAATCAAGTGGTGATGCACACAGTACTGTTCTACCAAACCGACATTTGGATCGAATATCAGTCCAGTACTTATCCAAAAGCTGGGATGTATACCAGTGACAGTGAGCTGAGCCAAGGTTCACTACGTAGCATGGAGGAGTCTGACAGTAAAGGGACAGCAGTTCGGAGGCATTTTACGCTGCAACACCAACAGCTTGTAACTGCATGTTTGACCAGAGTTGACATGAGTGCCAGTGATGAGTATCTTTTCTCTGTCTTACCCGTTCACTTTCATTTTCATCTTATTTGGTCAGAGACTTTAAGAAGCTAGAAGGATGCTAGTTGTTGCTAAGCTTTTATTATAATTATGATAACAGAACAAGCTGTTCTCAATGTGTTTAAACTCAAACCCGTTGTCCTCTGTCAGCTCCACACCTGTATGTGAAAAGGAAAAGGGAAAAACTACTGTGACTGTAAATGACAGCAGCTTCCAGCCACAACTTTTACTTTAATCTAAAATAAGACTGTATCTATCCATCCATCCACTTTGTTCAATTTATCTGGGGCTGGGTTTTGGGGGCAGCAACCTAAGCAGAAAGGCAAATACAGTACCTCCCACTCCCCAACTACCTCTTCGATCTTATCCGTGGAAACACCAAGATGTTCCCAGATGATAATCTCTCCATTGTATCCTGGGTCTGCCCCAGGGCCTCCTTGAGAGGGACATGCCTGAAACACCTCACCCAGGAAGCGCCCAGGAGGCATCCGAATCTGCTGCCCGAACCACCTCGACTGGCTCCTTTGGGCATGGAGGCAACAGCTCTACTCTGAGCTCCTCTCGAATGACTGAACTCCTCACCCCATCTCTAAGGGAAAGGCCGACCACCCTTGGGAGAAATCATATTTCTGCCTCTGCCATTTCTGATCTCATTCTTTTGGTCACTTTCCAGAGCTCGTGACCTTGACATGAGGGTAGGGACATATACTGATAAATATTAAAAATGCATTAAATTACATTAAATTTGTATTTCTGAATATATACCAACAGCCAAAGCCGTTAACATAACAAAAACTGTGCACTGGAGACTCCGTGCCATGAGTTTCTAATGCCAAGCAGCTCCTGTATAATGTAATGTGTAAACAGCCCAGTCCATACAACGTATCACAGGAAGTATAGTGGGATGAAGAGTGTATTAGAATCTAATGTCTGCCAACTGTCTACAATTTGGTAAAAATCATTTAAAAAAAAAAAGAAAAAAAGAGTGAACTTGCTGTACACATAGCTCATATGGATGTACTGGCATGTATGGAAACACAAAACTTGCCTGAGAATCCTTCAGGTTTTTCATTTTAAAGTAATCCAGAGAAAGTTCCCAGTACATCCAATTATACACAGCAAAAGGAACTGTTAATAAATAAATTAATACAGTTCCTGCTCATGTCAACAAACAGAATAAAATTTTAAATCTCATTCAGTACGTGGCTCTTTGAATGTGAAAGCACAAAAACAAGCTATTATTTATTTTTTTTGTCTTGGTGTTGGACTGGTCATGTGTTGAATAGCAAAATAACTATTAATGAGTCAATGACAGGAACAATAAGAATCAAGGGAAAGATTTAATAACCTTTTTCTTGCTCTGACATTTGACTGTTTTTAGTGGTGGACCAACACAAATCCAGCTGTGTGCAGTTTGTGTGACACACACAAACACGACTCCCCCACAAAATCCCCTTATAGAAAACCTGTGCTGATACTGTTAACACAAGTATTAGAGTTCTGGAGATTACACACAAGTTTGCCCTGTTTAGTAAATCTAGCCCTAGGTGGCCAAAAGGTACAAATAGCTTCCATAAAGAGAATATTTTCATTATCATCCAGGCCATTGCACAAATGTAATTTGTTTTTCAGAGAATATCTTAATTTATTAGAAACAGGAAACAAAAGGAAACAAATAGAAATAAAAAGAAGAAAAATCTTTGCATTCAACACAAAGCAATTCACATCCTCAAAAGGAAAAAGAGCAAAAAGAAAAATAATTCTATAGAAAAAAAAAAAAAAAGCTTTGTAAATGAAATGTTCAAATCCATGCAAAAACCATAACAATAAAATAAAAAAAACCAACAAAATCAAATTGCACGGTTCCAAACAGGGAAAGAAATGTCAGTAGATTATCCCTATCCATCACAACTACACTAGAGAGAGAAACACCACCTGCATGAACCTCAAGTGAACCTGAAAGAGACTGCAGCAAGTATGTTTGCCAGAGAAACAATGCTTGAAATGCAGTTCATCTGTATAGCATACTCTTCTCTCTGCAACATAAATCCAATACTGCTTTTTAATGATGGTGGTGTACTTCTGCTGCCCTGTTTACTCTTGTGCTCCTTTGTGCTGCTTCTACTGTCTCTAAAACACTTTAATATCTGAGTATCCTATTCACACATGTTGGCTGGACTAACACTAGTAATCGGATGTTCACTTTATGACATTTCAAAATGTGGACAAGAGCAAGTAGAGACTGAACTGCCAACCCCGCAATTGGTCTACAAGACACCTGTTCCTGCTGAGTCTCACCTCCACCCCTAAATCCACCTGCTCTTAGCTGTCATTAATTCAAAGTTGATATGTAGATGTTAACCTTGTTACGATCTCGCAACAAAAATGCTCTTTATTTATCATCACAGAAGGCCCCGAAGTTCTCTTTTCTTTCTGTATCATGTTGCGTTTTGCAGGAAAACTCTTATTTGTAGCCATACTTAGGATTGAAACATGACTTCACCATAAATGGTCACATTCATCAGGTAGTATGGACTTTTTTCCTGAACGCATACCCAAAAAACTGCCAGAAACTGACTAAACCCCCTACCAAATTGAGCGATGCTTCCTTATAGTATAACAGTGGAGAAAGAAAATGGGCTGGATAGTGTTGTAGCAACATTAGTGTCTTTGGAACAATAGCTTAGGTTTCCAATCCGTGAGAGTTTGATAACTAAAGCAATACTAGCTTGGGCGTTGGAGAGGTCCATGTCAGGAACTGGCAGCTGGGCTACATGGACGAGGACAGAGAACATGAAAGTGACTGAATGCTATTTTGAGAATGTCCAATGAGGGACTCAATAAAATGCATGTAGGAACTATGGGCCAACAAAAGACCAACATTTGCACTGATCTAGATGCACTTTATAGCTCAGTGCTGTAACATCATTAAAAGAAAGCTACTATCAAAGCTGGAGGTCCAAAGGCTAAATGAGCTAGATGTTGCACAATCACCTATACTGACAGATCAATCTACTAAGCTGAGTAAAGATTGTGGCCAGGCTCAAGACAGTCACATAGCCAAGGGCGTGACTCCTTCAGCTCACTCACCCATCAGAGGAGGTGCTTGCACACAGCTCTACTAACCATCCTCACCACCGGTACTGCTGAAACCAGTGAGCATATTTATGCCACTGCCACAGTAATCCTAGAGAAAAACAAGGCTGCATGCAGAGAAAGTGGAAAAGTAGGTTGGAAACAAAAACAGAGAAGCCCAGAAGGATGTTACTCTTTGCCTTTATTTGGGTGTCAAGTACAAAAAATAAGACATGCCTTACTGCTAATAGCAACTATATTTAACACAGCAAAAAAACGTGTGTCATGTTTTTATTAAATGATTTCCTCCCTAAAATTTATAAATATTTTGTTAGAGAAAGGAACTCCTAGAAATACATTTGCAACAGGGTGAGTTGCAAAAATCTCTGAGTTCCCATTTTACAACTCGGCTGTCTTTGTAAATACCAGCAGTGCTTTTCTTTTTTTCCTTTTTCTTTTTTTTTCTTTTTTTTAAATGCAGAAACCGAGTTTGCAGTAATGCAACACATCAGTAAATCTGACTCCAGGACTCTGAGACCAGACAGATCAACCCGTGCAGCACCTGCACTGATTACAAGAAAGCTTACAACTCAGTGCACCACATACGGATACTGGAGTGCTTGGCACTGTGGGTAATAGTGTGTTCATAACATTCATTAGGAATGCGACTATGGAGCACACCACTGGAGGCCAACTTCGAGTCAGTCACCATGAAGTGCACTATATATGCACTATCCTGCTGTTTTATCCTCACAGTTCCTGTACTTTGACATTGTGAAAGAAATTGCAGTATACACCCCCATGTTGGATTGATGAATGCATGATTCTTCACTGAGTTGTCGCTGCCTCATGAGGAAAAAAGTTGTTTTATTAAAGTTAGCATTCTCACCCCAGAAGATATTTCTACAGCATCAAAACTGTCAGTGAAGAATAAACAATTACGACTTATGTCATTCTGTTCATAAGTCACCTAATCTTACATACGTCACTTTAAATTACTGAAAAAACGTAATGAGTAGTGTCTGAATCCTTACTGACAGCATAGAAACAAGACTTTATCAGAGCATAATAAATACAGAGGGTATAGCTGTGTGTTGCCTGTGCTTAATGAATAAAAACGCTGCATTACCATAAGCTAATCCTAAAGCTGCACATTTATCATCTTGAAAATTTAGCCAGCAAAATGAAAGTCAAAACAATCTGTTGAACTAACAGGAAAATGAATTACCTTGGAAGTTTGCCAAAGAAAACATGAATGCCTTTCTGGTCCATTTTAAAGGATTTGCAGTCTACAGGGAGGATTACAGTTGACAAATTAAAACAGTGTTTGAATTTTTGGTTTTCTTCAGTTAAAAAGGGCTCGGTGTAAAATTGTTGCATGTGGTACAGATGTGATACAGCTGTGGTGTCATCTCATGTGATCAAAATTAATTAGCTTTGTTGTTTGAATGTATTCAAAATTGACAGAGAAAAACAGTTACAGTTTACAGGAATGTTTTATGATCCGTTTCCATCCTTGGTAAGACTATGATTTCATAAATCTTTGACTTTAAATTACAAATTTAATTCTCAGATTTGCTTACACAGCTGCTGAGATTGCTAAAATAAGCTCATTTGATTTGAAGTTACAGTAAGGAGAAGCCCTTCTGTTTATAGTAACTCTACAGTTTGCCAACCCTGTTGGCAGCAAAGAGTTGAATGAATAATGGAAGAAACTATGCAGCCTGTATTTGCTCTGTTAGTGACTCGGTGCCTTTATAGTTCACATGGTTGAGATGGTGGCCTGTAAGCCAAAGACTACTGTGAGCATCTGGATTCAATTCCACCCCAGGTCATTTCCTCAAATCTCTCTTAGCTTTTATTTGACAGAATAGTTTTTAGAGTTGTTAGGAAAGCAGAAAGTCTTCAAAAGGAATCAAGCTGCCATCTTTCTGTACTTCTGATCAGTCAATGAGATCACCGCCATGAACAAGGGCCAAAAAAGGCAACCAGGTGCTTAAGACAAAAGCTATGTAACAGTCCAGACATTGTGAGGCATGGGCAAGATATCTAGGAGCCCAGAAAGAGTCCTTCGTAGATAAGATGATTGACCTGTTCCCAAAATGTTAGGGGACTGGAGACATAACAGCCAACCAAGTCATGGCAATAACCAAATCCATGAGTATTAGGGCTGTGCCATATGCTATTATCTGTAATAATACATGTCTAGGAGCAAGAGCAGCACATCAGCCTACAGTGAGTTGGTATCTAAATTGAAGCTATTTCGTAAACCTCCAGCTAAGCACAGTAATTAAGAAAGAATTGCAGGAAAACTTTTCCCACCAAAGTTGGAAGCATCCAATGTGTTTCACCACTTTAGGCAAATGTACACCGTTGAGCACAACCAGGCTACAAAGGAGGTGATACTAGCATGTGCAAGCCAAATGTAAACACGTGACTCCATCAAGTGTCACTGGACCACTAACTAGCTGCACTTCATATGAAAGGAGGAGCAAAAAGTCGAGGGAACTTACTGATGCGGTTTAGTGTTGGAAAAGCAGCTGGTTAGACTTCCAGGTATAAAACATGTTTCACTTTTTTATGTGACAAAATATGGAGTTCTCGAAGTTACAAGGTTAAGTCACTTTAGTTATTGTTAAACTAAAATGTTAGCAGTTGTTAAATACTTACAATTTCCAGAGGATAAAATTGCATAGGCTACTTTTGTGGTTAAAGTCATTGCACTGCTATTACTGCTGCTGCACCTTGTTTTAATAGAATCACCCTTCATATTAAGTGGTGTGCCATCAGTGACAGTAGCTCACTGAGAAACAAGGATGGAAAATGTCCTAGATTATTATTTTTTGGTCTCTAATCTCCTGAAGATGTTTTTGATTAGATTTGACTGGTGTTTCTAAACTTGCATGTTTTTTTATATTGATCTGGTATCTCCTAAATAACTCCACAGAGGAGCTCCAAAGGCAACAGGGTGGCTAGGTTTGCTCCTAGAAAGATACAACAATCTCTAGGGTTCAAAGAGAACGATATGAAAAAATAAATAAAATCCTGCGAGCAGCAGTACCTTGAACATTAAAGAGACCACACCAGGTCCCAGCTGAACATGGGAAACTGAGGCTACAACTCACACAGGTTCACCAAAATTAGTCAACAGAAGATTGGTTGTTTCCAATCAACATTTTTCAGTTATATTTACATTTTCAGTTATATTTACACCTACAGCCAGTCAATTTAGAATCATCAGTTAACCTAATGAGTTATATTAGTTACAGTTTGCATTTGTGTACATAGTGGTTTGCAGCAAAAATACATATTTGAAACATGTTTCAAAATAAAGCAATACAGAGAGGACTCCTAAGGTTGACCTCTCCAAATGTTGAGTATGTTATATTTGATAGTATATATTTAATTTTATTTCAGTTCAGTTTTATTAATATAGTGCTAAATCACAACAACAGTAACCTCGAAGTGCTTTATGAATTAATAATAATAATAATAATAATAATAATAATAATAATAGGTCTTTACTATACAACAGAGTCTATATAAGATGTATTTTTGAGTGTAGTCATTTTGCCTCAAGAGTCTGTTTTATTTGTTTAACAAGTTATTAAGCTGCCTACAAACTTTCAGTACATTCATTTCACTCTTATCATTAATATACTAAAAGGAGTGCAGTACCACTCCCTTTTTTCAGATAAGAATGTCATTTTAAATTAAAGTTAAACTTAAAAAAAATATGAAATTAAATTAAATATTCAGAGCTTCCAAATCCTGACAAGCAACAAGAATATCAAGGGTCAATTTATCTTCCTTTTAGGTGGTTCCCCTGAGTATGAATGTGTTTGTCAGGAGAGCCCAGGCTGAGAAATCACTGACAAAAAACCATTTTTGAAAACAGCATGTCAGTGCTCAGAGAGTCAGCTGCAGCAGCATAGCAGCAGAAGGAAGCCGGAATAAGTCCCAGCCAAACCAAACACAGGCAAATTCTCATCAAGTCTGCCTCAAGATCCTTCATAATCACTTTAAACTCACCACGGGAGCAACTCCAAGAATACCACCATCACTAACATGCTTATTCGGCAGATCAAATCCCATACAGCTCTGATCTATAGAAATGTCATCAAACTGACAGAAGTAGCAGTTAGTTGCCGTTTGATGGATTGAACTTTATTTCTCCTCCTTCAGCAGAGACGCTGCAGTTTTCACTTGCAGCCTTTCACACTCTTGACTTCCTCGTTTATCTTGTAAATGTCAATAAAATGATTATCTGTGTTTTCATGTAAGCAGATGCATGCATTTATACTGCAGCTGATAACACAACAGGTACTTATGAAGGACTGATGGCAGTGCTGTTGTGTTAGACTGAATGATTTGTAAAGGCCTAAACATCACAAGCAAGCACATTTCAGTTTAATGTGGATTGGAGAAATGTGGGATCAAACCTAGAGCCAGCTTCTAGTGGGTGACCCTGTTGAGCCACCACCACCCAATAAGAACTGGAATCCCAGTTATTACAAACCTTTCCACTAGGTTTTAAAGTTTGAAATCTTAAATAAGCTTTATCTCAACAAGTTGTTGAGCACCAGTCTGGCCTTTGAATCAGATGAACACAATTGAGGTGTGTGATTTTCTTTTAGTGGAACAAGTCTCTGAACTGAGACAATCATGTGAGACTCTTGCTCACCACTGAAAGAAAGGTGATTATCAGCAGCACAAGTGTGACCTATGAAATCAAATCAAGACAAAGGGCAAACGGGCCTGTTGTGGTGCCCCAAGGAGACAGTGTGGGAGTTTAAAAGTCAACTTTTATTTCTTGTCATGTATTCATTTCAGTTTTATATAAGTCAAATAAAACATGCTTTTCAGATTGGTGGCTTTCTCATTTTAAATCAAAGGGTGAGAAGATTTCATATTCTGTTTCACATGTTGCTGTGCAGACTGGTTTGCAAGGTCTGCATCTGATGAGTAACTCAATACTGAATGAGAAAAGACAGAACACACTGCAGATGGCTTTAAGTCCACGTTTTAGAGAAGAACTCTGGAGTTGTAAATGCTTCATTTGTATAATAATGGTACAAATCTGTGCAGGTGGTACTAAATAAATGAAGCCACCACACACTATGAGCAGAACACACATCCTTCCAGGTTGAAATGACTGATTCAAATGCCAGATCAGAAGTAACAAATTACTTCCATGGCTGATCGACGAGGTAGATTTACTGCTGTTTCTTTCAGACTATGTGTTTGTGTTCCAAGAACTGAAAGCTACTGTGAAAACTTGAACATATGTATAGCATGTAATAATGTAGCGTGTAGTTAGTTTATTGGTAAATGTGACTAATTATTGTCCAAAACGAAAAAAGGATTCGTTTTGGACACTTTAGTCCAAGTGATCCCTGATGTGGCAAAAATGGTCGCGCTAGGTCACCCA
Organism: Perissodus microlepis; assembly: GCF_051167445.1. NCBI lineage: Eukaryota > Metazoa > Chordata > Actinopteri > Cichliformes > Cichlidae > Perissodus > Perissodus microlepis. The sequence goes on along the minus strand of NC_140481.1, from coordinate 30,092,736 downwards.
TTACACTTTGTCAGTTTACATTCAAAACTGTTAATGATTAGTCTACTTTGCAAGGGATTATTGTTTATTGTTTTTTTTACTTTTTTTTGTTAAATTTGAGGATGCAATTATTGATTTATATAATAAATCTGTCCCTTATGGGTGGTCTTTATCCTTCAAGCTGCACTGCACCTAGCGCTCTGAATACCACTTGAACCACTGTTACCTTCACCCTCCCCATCTTCTCGAGCTCTTCTCTGAGCCCTTGGTACCTCTCCAGCTTCTCGTGTTCCTCATTCTTTATTTTGCTGTCATTTGCTACATCCATCACTACGACCGTCTTCCTCTGCTTGTCCACCGCCACTATGTCCGGTTGCCAAAAAAGTTCTAATTGACAGTTCTGATAGAAATGTGCCACAGTGCAGCATTTTGTTGTGTGAAAGAGTGCATAGCCACAGACCACTCAGGGTGTCCATTTTAACCGCTGTCCGCCACCAAAAGTGCCAACAATGCCGAGGCCAATAAACAAAGTGGTCTCATCTGGTGAAACACTTTTGTGTTTTTTTTCTTGACAAGGATGGCTAGCTGCATGTGTGTCACTTATCTGGGGAACACTCGGCCCCTGGCAGGCAGTATGATGCTTTGGAGCCAGACCATTCTCCTTCCGAACGCATAACATACCGACAAATTGTCACATCCCGAGGCCTCCCTCAGGAACGCGAAAGGTAACCTTCCGCCCACAACGAAAAAGCAAAAGCGGTTAAAAATTAAAACTACCACTAAAAAAGGAGGGAAAGAAGTGGGTGAAATGACGATAGCGGTCCCACAACACCAGGACCAAGCGGCCAATATGAGTAATGACTCTTTGGAACACACAGATCCCCACTATTTTAATCTAAATGTGAATTTCCACCTGAGCGGTAATGACAGTGAAGGCAGTGGAGCTGCTGATGAACTCAAAAACGCGTGGAGTTTGGATTTAGTGTGAGATGAGCGGAGGGTGGGGCGATTGCATACGCAGACGTACCTTCGAGCACGGATAAGCCGCAAGTTGCAGGTTCTGGAAAATCCGAGCTAACAAGCCCGTGGTTTCCCTAGGGGATTCAAATCTCAATAGAGTGCCCCCTTTTAGAAATGGACAAATTGTCATGATCCTGGGTCTCTGACCCAGAGTTTTCAGTTTACATTTTGAGTTCTTAAGTTATCCCTTTAAATTTTGAGTAACAGGATTATCATTTGGTGTTCTCAAGTTTAGTTTAATTATGTTTCTTGCCTTCTTGTCCATGTTGTTAAGTTTGTATTGTTATGTCTGCGTTCCATGCCGTTTCCTGTTTTATTGTGAAAGTCCCTGCCCTATGTGCAGTGTGTCTAGTTTTGCTTCCCCTTGTTCAATTCAATTCAATTCAATTTTATTTATATAGCGCCAAATCACAACAAAAGTTGCCTCAAGGCGCTTCATAGATACAGAGAAAAACCCAACAATCATATGACCCCCTATGAGCAAGCACTTTGGCGACAGTGGGAAGGAAAAACTCCCTTTTAACAGGAAGAAACCTCCGGCAGAACCAGGCTCAGGGAGGGGCGGCCATCTGCTGCGACCGGTTGGGGTGAGAGAAGGAAGACAGGATAAAAGACATGCTGTGGAAGAGAGACAGAGGTTAATAACAGATATGATTAAATGCAGAGAGGTCTATTAATACATAGTGAGTGAGAAAGGTGACTGGAAAGGAAAAACTCAATGCATCATGGGAATCCCCCGGCAGCCTACGTCTATTGCAGCATAACTAAGGGAGGATTCAGGGTCACCTGGTCCAGCCCTAACTATATGCTTTAGCAAAAAGGAAAGTTTTAAGCCTAATCTTAAAAGTAAAGATAGTGTCTGTCTCCCGAATCCAAACTGGAAGCTGGTTCCACAGAAGAGGGGCCTGAAAACTGAAGGCTCTGCCTCCCATTCTACTTTTAAATACTCTAGGAACAACAAGTAGGCCTGCAGAGCGAGAGCGAAGTGCTCTAATAGGGTGATATGGTACTACAAGGTCATTAAGATAAGATGGAGCCTGATTATTTAAGACCTTGTATGTGAGGAGCAGGATTTTGAATTCAATTCTGGACTTAACAGGAAGCCAATGAAGGGAAGCCAAAACAGGAGAAATATGCTCTCTCTTTCTAGTCCCTGTCAGTACTCTTGCTGCAGCATTTTGGATTAGCTGAAGGCTTTTCAGTGAGTTTTTTGGACATCCTGATAATAATGAATTACAGTAGTCCAGCCTGGAAGTAATAAATGCATGAACTAGTTTTTCAGCGTCACTCTGAGACAGGATATTTCTAATTTTAGAGATGTTGCGCAAATGGAAGAAAGCAGTCTCGTCTCTTGTCTCGTTAGGTCTGATTTGTCCCAGCTGTGTTCCCACCTGTTCCCCCATCCCCTCATTCCCTTTGTTCAGTGTCAGGTTGTCTGTTGTTCTCGTCATGTTTCCATGTCTCCAGAGTTTTCCATGTTCAGGTTTTTACCACGTTCAAGGTTTTGGTTCTTTGTCTTTTGTGTTTAGCCTTTAGTTTCCCCCCAGTGTGTATTTGCTTTTTGTTTTGTACCTTTTTATCAGTCTAATTAAATGGCTGGTTTTCTTCCTTGTTCCTTCATGTCTGCATTTTTGGGTCCGCTCCTCATATTTATACAGTCAGCTTCGCATGGGCTGTTTTCCCGAATGCAGACATTTTTGTTGCACAAATCCACTTTTCCAAGTCACTTTCCAAAAAAGAGGTACAATCTCGTGACGATTAACAACTTCATGAGTATCCACTATAATTATTTAACATGCATTCTACAACAACATTTCCATACGACAGCAGATGAAATACATTGGACGGAGGAGACAGCGGCAAGAATTTTTAACCATTGGTGTGAGAGCCTGCAGTTGAATGCGGGTTTAGGAGAACAATAGAGCTGCATCTGGAGCGGCGGCGTTTGGAGAGAAACTCCACTCCTCTGCCGAACTTGGGCTGGTCCTCCTCTGTAATTTTAAATTTATCCAATCGTTTTACTCCATCTGCAGCACAAATAAGTGTGTTGGATAGGGGACTGACTTTTATTCCAGCTCCATACAAAATTCCCACGGGTGGAGGTTCGTTGGGACCTTCACTGGTACCATAGGCATCTAAAATTACGGGACTATGTTGAGAACGATGACTTCTGCAGGGAACCCCTCATCCTACCATCGGTATGGGAGCCTGAGTGGGAAACGCTGAGTGACCCAGTCAAGGAGTTAATGAAAAGAGATTCGCTTTTTCCACTCGTTCTCACCAATGGTGGGAAGGGAGGGCAGCCTTACGATGGAGGAAGAACATGCGCTCAGGGAATTGAAAGGTAACAAGCAGATCGTGATTAAGCCCGCGGATAGGGGGCTCCAAGATTGTAATTATGGATAAACAGCAAAATAGGTTGGAGGCTAGCGGGAACATCCCCGAACAGACTAGGATACACTTGGATTAGGTTTTTCACATCTTTCTCATCATGGAGAAGATAAGAAAAGTATGTGTCTAAGACATCAAGAACCTCCGAGTTTGCAAACCTTTCACTCTGCTGACCTTCGCTCTCTTTTTCCAAACCATGATGATGGTTTATGGGCACAGACACAAGAGAGAGAGAGATTAATGAAGGTTTCTGAAACTCCTCACTATTCAAATTGGGCTGACAGAGATGGGCCAGGTGTGGGCACCAACATGAGTACATTGTCATCAGGTTTAAAAGAACGCTGCACTGCCTTTGTGTCATAATGCCACTTCAGTTTTTCCTTGAGCTGCTGACAAAGTCTTCTTGGCTATAGCACGAGCATGGTAGAGTCGTTCCCAGCACTGTGTGACAAACTTGAGCACATTTGATTGCGGCTGTGTATCCAACAAAAGCTGTTCTTTTAGAACTTTTTATTGACCTTCTCACACTATGCCAAAAAACTAATTCAGCAGGGCTAAAACCCAGGGACTCCTGTTTTGCTTCTCGAGCTGCAAGAACGGCAGTCCTTCATCCCAGTTCCTGCCAGTCACCCAGACAGTATTTTCGCATCATCGCCTTTATAGTCTGATGCCATCTTTCTAGTGCGCCTTGTGATTGGGGATGGTAAGGGCTGGAAATGATATGTTTGATTCCGCAAGATTATAAAGTCTGCTTAAACAGTTTTGAATGAAAATTGCTGCCCTGGTCAGTTTGAGTAACTCTGGGCACACCAAATGAATCTGAGAATGAATCATCACACAGTGTGGCTGAGCTGGAGAAGCTTCCGATCACACTGTTGGAAATGGAGATAAAGCTCAGCTCGGCATCCAGTGAACACCAAGGCGTGGTTGCCAGTCAGCAGGCAGAGATGATAAAAGGGAAGAACAGAGCCATCAAGCTGAAGGTGAGGAGCAAAGAGGAAAACGGAAAGGCTTCGAACACCTGGCACTCCCATCAATAGAGGCTTGTGGGCCCTCGGAAGTGCCTCCTATTTTGTTGTTGCCACCTTTTCTTTTTTTGGTCTTATTGATAAAGTGGCATTGCTGTCTCTTTATGATAATAATAATAATAATAATAATCGTTAAGATTATTTGTAACAAAACCTTAATATATGTTAAACACCTCTGGTTTCCTTTTCATTCTTCCCGGTCCTATTTGTTACTGTTCCCCACCCCTTCCCCTAGATCTCATTTGAGGGGGCCAAACAATGTGGGGGCTCCGGTATGCATGTCACTTAATAGGGGACGCATCACCACATCAATGTTGTGCTTTAATACTCAAGTCCTAGAGGGTACCCCCCTCCCATAAATAAAAACCAGTGGTTTGTCACAGAACGTCCTGTAGCAGGATGAATATTATGTTCTGGTTGACCCCACTTTTAGTCAGGCGCATTAGGGGCCGCTAGTATAAATAGTAGCGGCTATCTGGGCATCCCCGAATCGCGTACCTGTTATCATCTCCTTTCAGTCACCTGACTTCCCCCAGTGTTGCAGGTAGGAGCTGCATACATTTCAGTGCTGCCTCAGCCTGAATTGGCAGTACTCCTGTTGATTGTGTTGTTCGTGTTACAGGGATCACCCACGGATTACCTTCCTGAAGCTCCCATCGTGACTGGTATGTGTTGAGATTCCATTGGTTTCAAGCCAAGTTTCCCCGATTAATCGGTTCTGGTCGCCTTGGCAGGGCGACCACCCTCCTCCTTTCACAGCCGGGCTTGGGACCGTCCATGGCGGCTTCACCCTACGTCGACTCATGGAGGAACGGATCAGATGCGGACGCCGAACAGTCATCATCTTCATTGATTTCAAGTCTGCGTTTGATTGCATCGACCGGACAGCCTTGTGGAGGGCTTTGGCAGCCGAACACATACCCGTGAAGATCATCGAGCTACTACAAGCCGCCTACGATGGCTCGACCAGCCAGGTACGTATTCATGACGAAGTGTCCGAAGAATTCCCCATCATGACAGGGGTCCGGCAGGGCGATGTGGTGTCACCGCTGTTGTTCAACATCATCATCGATGCGATAATGCGCAAAGCATTCGAGGGCCGCCGCGGAGTCCAAGCCTCGACTGATCGATTTATCACCGATCTAATGTTCGCTGACGATAGTGCCATTTTTGCTGAAGACGACACCGAGGCAACTCACATCCTCTATGACATTGCCCGGCACTCCAAACTGTACGGCCTCAAGGTTAACGCCGAGAAGACCAAAGTCCTGACCACCGACGGCTCACCAACGATCGTCCACCTTGATGGTGTGCATATCAAACAAGTCCAACAATTTCTATATCTGGGGTCCCTCGTCGAGGAGAAGAAAGTGGCATCATCAGCGGAGATACGCTCCAGAATTGGGCAGGCGGCGGCAGCATTCGCCTCCCTGCGCTGGTGCGTCTGGAAGAAGAACAACATCTCATTGGCGACAAAGATCCGCCTTTACCGAACTCTGATCCTGCCCATTCTACTTTACGGCGCAGAGACGTGGACAATGCTCAAACACGACCTGAGCAAGCTCGAAGTTTTCCAAATGCGTTGCCTTAGATGCATTCTCGGCGTTTCCCTTCGCGACCGTCATTCGAATGACACCATCCTCACCAGCTGCGGCAGCCAACCGACGATCGGCGACCTAATCCAGCGCCTCCGACTCCGTTGGTTTGGCCACATTTGTCGAATGGACCCGAGCCGCTACCCCCATGGTCTACTCTGGTTGACCCGCCCCACCAATTGGAGGGTGCATCGAAATGCACCAAAGAAGACATGGATGAAACAAATCCAGGATGATTTGAAGGCCCTTCGACTTGACCTCGAGCAGGCAAGAACCATCGCCTTAGATCGAAAAGCGTGGAAGATAATCGTTGGTCAAGCAAGAGAACCTGCGGCACCTACAGCAGCGTACTGGTTGCGCGGCAGACCACCGCCGCTGGTCGCCCGCTAAGGACAAGAAGAATGTGTTGATTCGGTGCAATGCGTACATTATTTTACTCGGTGGAAAACCAATGTTGTTTATAGGTCGTAGCTGCAGAAGCGTCCTACGAGCCACTCTGTTAATAAATCGAGTGACACTGTTTAATTGGTACGTAACTCCGATTTGTCACAGTCTGTCTTTTATTGTTTTCTTTTATAGTAAACACTCATTATGTATTGCAGGAAGTGTGGGCCTTAGTGGGTGGCCAGTAGCTTTACAGCGGGGCCGCTACGGCTTTTCTATTCTACGTTGACAAAAGTGCTGCTGCTTTGCCTTTCCCCGTCTGTTTCCGCTTGTGAGGGTTCTTTTTCTCTGCTGCTGCCACCCTCTTAGGAGTGGACGTCGGCGTGGACAGCGGCTTCATACATGCCGGCTATGGGAGTTGGCTGGCATGCATGTTGACTGACTTAATTATTGAATTAGAGTAGTCGGGCGGATGGCAATTTGGAATAATAAGGTGACTCAGTCTGCTACAGTTTTAAGGTTTAATTTAGTTTTTATGTCTGGCTCTCTGTTGTTTTGATTTTGTTACACCACTGGTAAGAGGCCCTTTTTCTAGTTGCGGATCACCAGTGTGTTCCTGCAGTTGGGCTAACCCCAGCGTGTGCATATTAGGGTTTTTTTTTTGGAATATATTATAATTTCCTTTGTTTCTTTTATTCAGATGCGGAGGGCCTGATGTGGAGGAGACTGGGGTGCCTTGGTGGTGGGATCCTTTGAGTATTACACACTTGTGTTTTTAGTTCATTAGTGTGAGCGTGTGACAGTGTGCTGCACTTGTGTATTGGTGAGTTTTCTTTTCTTTTTTAACTGTTTTTGTGTGTGGCATCCCTGTCCCCCCACTGGTAAGCCTCGGCTCTGAATACTTTTTAGAGTATTTGTATATTGATATGTCTGCTTGTGCTTTTATATGCCGTTTTAAATAATTATTAATAAATTGTCAATCTGTTTTATTATTGAACCACGTCTCTGTACTGAGTTTAACAAACTCTTCTTGTGTCTTCTTGGTGATTAGTATCATCTCGAACCAGTAATCTCTGGGTGAAATTCACTGGGTGCCGTTGTCGGGTTTTTGTCAAATTGTGAAGAGTCTCCATATATCACCTACCAAACACCATAGTAACGGTTACACACATCCTGCGGAATCTGCCAACATTTTTTTCCCCCCCAATGGGTCCAAAACACTGAATTAGGTTGGCCGAATTCCTTCAAAACAGTGTGTCCCATGTGACAATAAGAGGAATAAGAATAAGAGGGCCTGGCAAAGCATGACAGAGGAGCAGAGAGAAATGGAGTGGTAGCCGGGGCCAGGCGGTTGTCACAGGGAGCGGCACGGAAACCTGGAAGAGGCAGCCTGGGAGGCAGGCAAGAGGCGAGCTCGACTGGTGGCAGTGGCAGGTTGTGGAAGACCTGCCAGTGCCTAGACCCGAGGAGAGGGAGACACACAATCGGGTGATGAACAGAGAGGTGATGGTCAGACGCCTGGCTCGGGAGATGAGAGACCTGATACACACTTGAGCCTAAGGCAGCGGTGGGCAGAGTTTGGAGCTCTGCCCTTGCGGGGTAAGTCTCGCCTGCAAATGATTAAAAGGCGCTCGGGCTATTTCAAGAAGAGTGACTGCTGCTTTCCTCCTGTCCCGCAGTGGCTACTGGGGAGGAGTGGTGGAGATCGGGCATTGGGAGGATGCCGCCGGCTTCACAAATTTAATGGACTATTCTTGGAACTTTTAGTGTTTTAGCGGACTATATTAATATGTTATTTGGCTGTTTTCTTTTATTTTAATAATTGTTGTCCCTTGCCAGGGTACGTGATTACTTGTTAGGATCCAATGATCCCCGCCCACGCCAATTTTACTTGCACCCCGATACTTGGACGGTGCAGTCTGAAGTCCCACCTGGGAGACCGATAGGTTCTGATTGCAGCAGTGCCACTTACAATATCTCCTAGTATATTGGATCATTTCTCAGACCTCTCTCAAAACAGACACCCCAGCTACTTAAAGGACATGCATCATTTTTTTGGAAAATCTTCGCATCATAATAGTGCCTAGTAATGCATTTTACTAGGCCCATGGTGCGGACACTTTTAGACAATTTCTGCACATTTTAAACACACACCATCCGTCCATAAAGCTTAAACAGGAATGTAGCGACTCAGAAATCAATTTCCTGGACACTACAGTCTTTTTTTGAGAAAGATCATAAGAGGATGTGGACCAGGTTTTTTTTAAACCCAAGGATACGCATGCGCTCCTGCACAAGTTATCCTATCATGCGCCGCATAGATTTCGGGGTATAGTAAAATCACAGATATTGAGGTTTTATAGAATATGCAGTAGACAGGTGGATTTTCATGAGGCGACTACCACATTGTTTAAGAGCCTAAAAAAAAAAAAAGCAGGGATACTCGCGCTCCTTTCTGAGAAGGGTACGCAGAGAGATTCTCTCTGGGATACTCTTGAAATTTAGGTTTGGAGAGTCTGTGCATTTGTTGTTTTTTGTCTTTTAGGTTCTTTTTGATTTAAATAAAAAGGTATAGACTACACTTACAAGATGATATCGGGGAGATTACTTTATTGCTCGTATATAACATGGAATCAATGATGTGAAACAATAAAGGAGACCCTAAAAGGACACGGACTGAAAGCCTATTGCGGCCCACCGTTTAGGTGGTCCTACAGGAGCAGGAACAAGGAGATAGGAAAAATATTGCCCCAACTGCTTCATATGAAAAACTGAAAATGAAGATTAAGAGGGTCTCTAACAGAGAGAGTTGTTTTGCACTCATTAATTTCACCCCACCCCCCCCAAAAAAAAAACAAAAAAAAAAAAAAAAAAAAAAACCAAAACCTAGAAACTGGGAACTAAATACAAAACACTGGGAAACTAGGGCTGGCGATCTCAGGGAGCACAGCAGGAGAAACCCACACAGCATGAGGGGACAACGCAACATTGACAGAGAGAAACACAGGGCTAAAATACACTGAGGGATAACGAGGGAATGGGACGCAGGAGGAGAGCACAGCTGGGACTAATCACACTTGACGAGACTAAGGGGAGGCAAGGCTAGAGACACAGACATGAGACGGGACCGTCAATGTAAAATGGCATGAACACAAGAGGAGCACAGACAACACCTAAACACTGGAAGAAAAAATATCAATTTTTAGAGTTTTCTGTTTTTTTGTTAAACGCAAAACATAAACATGGAATCACGAGACTCCGGACCATGACAATCAAATTGATTAGAGATCACAGCAGGTACTATATAATTAAATGGGGGAGACGGATAATACCTTTAATACACAAGAATGACATTCATCAAGGACAACAAAGAGGAGGAGGAAAACAGCAGCAGAAGGATCAAGAGGAACCAGGATCTGTGGGACCTGTTGGACAAACAAGTCGGATCCATGCAGACCCGATCTCGCAATTTACAGGACTTAAAGTTACTGTTGCTAACATCTTGGTGCCAGATATCACAGCACACCTTCGGGGGTCTAAAGGAGTCCACACTTAAGTGTATCAGGGCTATTTTGGCCTGATCAGTTTGTGTGTGTTTTTGTACTGGTCTCAAAAACAGTATCACCTTACTTTAAGACAAGGTGCCTCAATTTTTTCTGTTTGGCCACATAATAGCTAACAAGCTATTTTAATATAGCTTTATTTTACCAGCCCTACTGACGAGCACCTGTCTGATCAGAGACACAGAGCGTCTTTCCCTGTTTGTAAATAATTACATCATGAAAGAGAAATACTCATCATACCCATCTGACTCATCATTTCTGGTACAAATACCCATGACTTCCTTACAATAAGCTGAACTAAAATCATGTCATCGGTTTAGCTCAAACTGAGTAGAGACAGACCAAGAAAAATCTATAGAGAGAAGAAAGTAAATGATTGTTTTATAGCCAATCAGGAATAAAAACAGAGAAAATGATGATATTGGAGACATATCACAACTCTCATAAGCCATGTATCAGTAAATCAATGGGGCTTAATAAGATGGAAAGTAAACATAATTTCAACCTTCTGTTTGAACCCCTCAAACCAAGAAATATAGTCCCTGTTTTAACTTTTTTTTTTTTTTAGGTATTTTCCAACAAATTGGATACACTCTATCAGTTGTTTGTGAGATAAAAATGCTAAAAAAAAAAAAAAAAAAAGGGGGGGAGGAATTAATCTGTTTTCCCCAACACTATCGTTCACCTGTCATATAAACTTGTTAGGCTATAAAGGGGGAAATGAATGTGAAATATGATTTAAATGAATTTCATCCTCAGTAGTTAGAATCACTCAGTGTTTAGGGGAAAAGAGGAAATTGAATTCAAAGACTGTACTTTTGCTCAGCATTCACTACAACATACATCATATCATATGAACATCAAATCAGGATTTTCTCTGTGTGAATCAAAAAGCAGTTAAGTTTGACTAACAATAAAAACTACCAACAGACCAAGCATGGGGAGAGATAAGTACTGACATCAGCAGTAAAAGGCTCACTCATCAATCATACATACTCAGATAGTCCTCTCTAGATCAAAGAATGATAAACATGTCTACAGATAAAGTATCTGGGTATAATCAGCAGATTTCAATACGGTGAGACCCAGGAGAAAACCCCCTGTTCAGCCTGTTTTATTTGGACCAGTGACCACAATGCTAAAGATCAATATTTTGGCATTATATTTCTTGAAACATGCCCATTCTGGTACAATAAGTCTCCAAAAAAGAGGAATATAAAAAAGGATAAATCTAAAGAAAGTATAATTACATGAATTCACATTTCTCTTACTGACACCTGTGAGTGTTTTGAAATTTCGTGATGAGTATTTCAAGGTTCTGAGGATCAGAAAAGTTGGAGCTGTACTTTAAACCTTCATGCCACAGGTACTGCAGGAAGCCATCTAAATCCCCAGCCTCAGAGGAGGTAGCGTGCGTACGCCTCGCATGCCAAGGCGTTCCTAATGAGGCAGATGGCTTCAACAACTCTCTCCAGCTTGACTATGATTTCACCATGTGGAGGGGGCTCAAAGCTACTTTAATCACAGAACATGACAAGGTCCTGAAGCAGAAATGCTGAGTGTTGTGTAAGCTGGCTGACAACTTTGTAAATTCAACATGAGTGTCAGATTTTACTTTGTTTATTGTGTCTTCTGTCCCATCTTCTTTCAATTTTTAATAAGGTGCTCTTCTTTCTCCTTCCCGGTTTCATTAGACGTTCTAATTCTACCTTTCTTCTTAATAATTCCCTCTATCCACCCTCTCTATCTTCGCTCTGTGAGAAATTTATCCCGGCTCCGTGTTTTCTAATTTATTCATTTCTCTTTGGTCCACACAAAGACGTGATATGTAAATTACTTTCTTACGAGTAGGAGGATTTGTATGCGATGTGTGTGCATGTGTTTGCATGTCCGTGTGTGTGTGTACTTATGGTCTTGTATGCACATGAACATGCACTTATTAAAAATGGGATTCAGGCAATTAAGATGCAGTTTGAAAATTTGAAAATGGAATCCAGTGCCTTTTGATTTTAGAGCTTGCACACCGCTCGAGCTGAAATTTCAGAGAGAGGACTAGCTGTCTGGTTTTCACAACATCAGTGGGTCCAAGGACATTTTTACAGTAAGTTTTAAGTATTGTTTTAGGGACATGAAATAGTTGCATCCATCCGGGGGCCAAAACAAAGTTCCCTCTATGAATATAATGTAAGTGGCTACAGTTAAATTCAGACAGTTGTTAGGTAAACAGACTTTGTCATATAAAAGTACCAATTAACTTTACAGTACGAGGCATAAATGGATAAATGTCCTCCTAGGTATATAAATAACATTACAAAGTGAGATTTGTTTGGGTATTTCTGAGATGCTACAAAAATAAGAGGCAGTTTGAGAATTATGCTGCAAGCGAACTCCATCAATGTCTGTCAATTAACCAATATTGCTGCCTCTTCTTTAATGAAACTCTCCATTTCCCCTCCAGCTAATGTCAGGACTGATGAATTTGATTTCCAATGAAGTGGTCATGTCCCTGACAGATTGGCGCTGACACTTTTTTGTAATACTCGGCCAAGATACGGTCTCAGATGTGGATCTAGTTCAGACTCGGGCGAAAATGTACTGGCATACGTTTTGAATAAAACATGAAGCAAGCTTGATTTGTCTTATCTTGTAAGACAACACGTGTGCTTTTTGAAGCTGCGTTTGAGTTGAACAGAGTGGAAAAAATGTATTAGGGATGCTTTGCTTGTATTGATTCACGGTGCCTTTGCATAATTAAAGTCTAACTTTTCTTTTTCAGGCCTTCGTATCTGGTTTTAACTGATTTTTTTCTGCTTTGTCAGTAACAGTTAGAATCACCACTTTTACCTGGATGTAACTTTTTGGTTTATATAACATGCTTAAAACACTTTACATCATCACTGTTGCATACAACCCCAATTCCAAAAAAGCCCAGAAGTGCCGTAAAATGTAAATGAAAACCAAATTCAATGATCTGAAAATCTCATAAAGTCATGTTTTATTCACAGCAGTGAATCAAAGACAAATTTGTCGTTTATACAGAGATATTTCAATATCTGATAAAAAAAAAAAATATCAGCTCGTTTTTAGTGTGATGGCAGCAACACATCTCTATATCTGATTGGATATACACCAAGCAACTCAGAGAACCAGAACTTAAAATACCCACAGGTTCAACAATGTTCAAAACAGTGTGTGGAACAATTCAGAATAATCAAATATAACAGTTTTAAATGTCACACATTCAGAGAATCTGGAGAAATCAGACTAGAAATGAATGCAAACATCAGTATTGCAATACTGATGTTTGCATTCATTTCTAGTCTGATTTCCATGGATGTCTATCATCTTCGGGCCTGCAGGTGGCACTGCATCAAAAAAGGACATGATTGTGTCATGGAAGTCACTGCATAAGCTCAAGAAGTGATCTCCATGAAAACAGTTCTCTGTACTATCAACAAATGCAGTTTACAGCTCTACCATTCGAAGAAGAAGCCATATTTGAACATGATCCAGAAATGCTGCCGTCTTTCTGTTTCAAAGCTCACTTTAAATGGAATGAAGTGATGTGGAAAACCGTTCTGTGGTCAGACAAATTCAAATATAAAATTCTTTTTGGAAGGCACCCTTCAGACGAGAGAGGACAAGCTCCATCTGTTTTGTTGTTATTTCTCAGTTCAAAAGACAGAGATGCACTCTGATGGTGCAGGGATGTGTTAGTGCCTATAGAGTTGGCAGCTTGTAGATCTGGAAAGACATCATCTGTGCTGCATCGTGCTCCCATCTAGATCATGTGTTTTTCAGGGAAGGCCTCACATATTTCAACAAGAGAATGCTCAATCACGTATCACATCTATTCCAACAATGCTGGAACAGAACAGCCCAGGTGCTAAACTGGCCTGCCTGCAGTGCAGACCTTTCATCAACTGAAAACATTCAGCCCATCATGAAATGAAAAATACAACAAAGACTCAGGACTGTTGAGCAGCGAGAATCCAATATCAGTCAAAAATGGGACAACATTCCTGTCCCTCAAGTCCAGCAGCTGCTCTCCTCAGTCCCCAGATGTTTGCGGGCTGTTGTTAAAAGATGAGGAGATGCCACACAGTGGAAAACATGACCATGTGCCAACTTTTTCAAGCTACGTTGCTGCCATCAAATTCAAAATAACCTTCATTTTCAGGATTTACAGGGTTTCAGGATTTGATGTTTTCAGTGTTCTAGTGTGAATGGAGAGGAGGTTTATTATATTTCCCAGCATTCTGTTTTTATTAAAATTTTACACAATATTTTGCATAAGACAGTGTTTCTTGTACAATTAAATATTGTACCAATGTCCACATTTTTAAATTTAACAGACTTAATGTGGCTAATGGTTTTTAAAATGTAGCTTCTATTCCTGTTCTTCCGACTTCTCTGCAGTGTCTGTAGGAGCTGTGTACATGTACCGACCAACCTGTGGAGTGTGTATTGTAAATTTCTTTCTCTATGCTCTTCATTTGTCAGTTTCCTCTACACTCGACCTCAGTGCTTGTGTTACAGCTCAGTGTGTACTTACCCATGTACCTGAATTCCTCTTTGTTCTACTCTGTTTCTCATGCTGTCAAACTTCATTTTGTCGACATCACTCTGGCCCAATCACTTTCTTTCCCACCTTCTGTGAGCCAATCAGCCTCTGTCCCATGTGCTTTAAATCTCAGCACTCTTCCGTTATTCTGTCATTTAGTTTCTGATTCATGCAGCCTGCCTTCTCCCCATCTCCACGTCACCCTGGTCAGACACATTGTTGTACAAGTCTCCACCTGCTTCATCTCTGCCACCATGAGCACCTACACTCCAGGGGGTCCTGTCCTATTTCCTACCACTGTTGGACTCTGCTATGTAGCTTCGTCAGAGTCTAATCACCAAATATTTTATTACTCACACTCTTCAATAAATCATGCTCAGTTCCTTCAAATTGATCTCTCCTTAATGAAATACCAGATACTTGTCCTTACTGATTCTTTGTACTCTGTTATAGCCTTTTATCGTATATGTATTGTACTGATTCTGGTTCTATCTCAGGCATCTTACAGTTAAAATGGTATTTTTTCCTCTCACTATCATCAGAGTCGATTATAATGGAATAATTGGGTTTTTTTCATTACTTATCACTAAATTGTGCTCAAATATCGTTTTGAATTTGCATTATATAACTTAACCTCAAGATGAATTAAAGTATTTGTAGTACAACGGAGATATTTTAGCTTATTGTGCAGTCAGCCTCTTTTATATTTTATAAGCTTGACACATTCAGGAGCAGCATATGCAGCAATTTTTTTCAATTTATTCACTATAAAGATCATTCATATTCAGCCTACTGCGTGCATGTCAATACATCCATGGTACAAATTATGTGATAGAAATAGACACGAGTCGAGACGCCGGTTTAGCTTACTAGGATGAGCAGGAGACCATATGCTGTATGGCAGCCAGCCCGGGTTCAAATCCGACCTGTGGCCCTTTGTCTTTCCCTCTCTCTTCCTCTGCTTTCCTGTCACTCTTCACTATATTTATTGAAAAAGGACAAAAAAAATTAGAAATAGCCTTTCTGTTCCTTTCTTATCAATGAGATAGATAGATCTGTAGTAATATCACATGAAATTGATTGATCGAAACCTTTTAATGACAATTAATCATTAATGGTATTATAAATCATTCATGATTTTTAATGGAATATATGTGTAGGTGTGAAGTGGGCGATTTTCACCAACCATTATTTTTGTGTTCCAGTGACACTTTGAGTTACTCAGTGACAGTTTTTCATGTTAGAAGTCTAATCGATCACATAAGCTTAGCTGAAAAATGTTAAAGATGGGGAAATCTGAGCTAGTCTCTGTGTGGAGCACCGGTGTTTTCGGGTCTCAAAATGCTTCTTAAATATATTCATTTGTGACATCACCAACTTTTTTCTTTCTCATCCAGTTAGAGCCAGTTCCTGGATTGCCTTTATTTCTGAGAACAATCATTCTTGAGTTTCAGACCTTTTTTCTGTTTGTTTTGTTTGTTTTTGACCATTTTGAAACTAATCAAACCCACAGAGCCGGATGCTCCAGACACTCCAGTAGTCACATTTATTACTTCTTTAATCAGCACAGCATTTTTAGCTGTGCCAATGTTATTCAAAAAGAGTTGGTTTTTTTTTATTTGTTTTGTTTCTAATGATAAATCAGGCTTTTAACATAAATAACAGTCATCACGTAACATCATGTATCACTGGGGCAAAGGAGTGATGGTTACTGAAAACGGGGCAGCTTTGAAACTTAAAATCTTTAAATGATTTATGATGAGTCATTCTAGGGATCGTTCACAAGCGTGATCAATTCACTACTATATTACTTGAAAACACCCCATAGATACTCAGTGTCCTACTAACAACTGTGTTTACCATTTGACATCTTACTCTACAGTGAAATGTTAAAAATGCAGGATACAGCTTCAGGGAAGCCACTTTTCCTTATTTTCCCTTTTTCTTAGTCACTCACCGACTTCATGTATATGGCCAAGGTTTCAAATAATGAGGCAGCATCAAAGGTAGCACCCTTTGATCACCTTTTGAATTCCCACACTTGTAATTTTCAGCTGGAACATCCCCTCAAGTCCGATTTCTAACTTGAACATGCGGAGTCCCCCCGACTTAACAATCCAACAGTAAAGGTAAAAAGTAGGAAAACTGTAAAACTTGTAATCTTTGCTGCTGCTGCTTAAGTGTGTGCGACTCACTAAATAAGCCATACACAGACTCTATCCATGAGCATGATGCAACAGCAAGCGCATCGCTAAACATATCGTGCTTTTCTTTGCCTGTCCGGCTCAACTCAGGAGTGACTTCACTCTCAATTCCAAGGTTAATGGAATCCAGTATAAATACAACAGTCCCATCAATCTAATGTTAAAATCTTCTGTTTGCCATGGGCAGCCAGTCAGAAGAAAGTTATTGTAAATGAGGAGGAGCCTTCAAAGGAGGGGTGACAGTGGATGAAGTGCACCCAGTATAGGCCCAGAATAAGATTAAAGCAACATAATGTTACCCTGTTTTTAAAGCTTCTGTATAAATATCGTTTATTGTGATTATAATTATTGTGAAACTGTGAATCATATGAACAGGGGCATAATTTCCAGGGGTTTAGGGGGATTATGACCCCCCCAAAATCAGACCCAACCAATAACACCCCCCAATAACAATAAAATTATTAATTATCTTGCATAAAAAGGCTGTTGATTTTCTTTACTCATTACAGTTATTACCAACAAAATAGTTGCATGTTTAATCATCTGGGAATTTAACCAGATTTATTTATGCATATGAAGCTACTCTCAGTCCACAAATACAAATATGGAGTTTGGAGTGAGCGTAATGACTCCACTTCAATATCCATTTTAGTCACAGCAGATTTATTTTGAGCTCTGTTCACATATTTATATCCAACTTTGATAAAACTGACTATATTTTCTTCAAAGCAGAGCTGTGAAAGGAAATTCTGCCCGCTTTACTAAGAATAGAGAACAGGTTCTATATGCAGTGTACACTATATTTAAGTCTTATCTGCCTCGTGAGCCTTCTCCATCTCCTGCTGCTAGTATTATGACTTAAGTCAGGTCATACAGAGGTTTTATATATCCTCAGAAAATAATGTGACTACTTCATTAGCACCACTTTGATTTAACTGAGTTTGACTTGATTCTTATGGCACTTTTAAATCACAGACTATTATTTTTAGCAAGCTGGGTCCATTTTCCTGCTCAGTGGAACTACAGCATATCCTCATAGCCACTCTGGGGCTCAAACAGACTCCTTTCAGTCATAAGTTCACCTCTTTAACCTCTGTGCAATTCATCTTTATAAAGTTGTCACAGAGATGAACAAGAAGAAGAGACTGTGCAAGATGACTGAATTCCCCCTGAGGTACGTGTGTCTCAGCCATTTTTCTCCTGCAGTTTCTCTCGGTTCCCGCTCTTGAAAAAAAAAACAATACCCAGCACTGATATCTTTTCCAGTCTTTTGTCGCCCGCTCCCCTGATGCTGCTGCTCAGGATGTTTATAGATCTGAGGAAATCTGAGGGGATCTGACAGCCATGGGGAGATTCAGGTGAGAGCAACCGAAATGGAGAAGCCTCGACTGGAGAGATGGCTATAATGGAATCACTCACCGCCTCTGTGGAATAATGATCGCAATTAGCAGTGAATAAAGGGGAGATTACTGAAGGAGCGGCTGCTCTTTAGAGGAAGTCTTGTTTTCAGCAGCCTACTGTCAGTTCAGGGCTCAAACATGTTGTACAAAAAAGACATTTATTTTGTCATTATCAAAAAAGACATTTGTGTCATTTAATAGTGCATAAATAGGTCATCTTTCTCTTAACCAAGACCATCTAGATCAGTTGCTCAGTTTAATGTCTGGTGGTTGTTTTCCTCACATTTCTGACCAGCTGAAAAGAAGCCCAGACAGAGAGTTTTCCATCCACCAACATTAGATCTCGCTGCCTCTCTCGTGTGTTCACTTTCCTTTGATATGAGGCATCAAAAATGGACTACACTGGATTTGGGGGTTTTGAAGTTCACATTTTCAAACAGAATCTTCTTACTGCCACCTGGAGCTCCCAACTTGTAAGCTACTTTTACTGTCTCCTCAAACCACTCCAGGCCCCCTATAGACCAATTATTGTCCACTCTGTACAACAAATATATAACTTTGGTTTTAGGAAAAAGTTTTAAAAATGAGGACAAGAGTACGTTCCCTCAATCAGAATACTCGCATTAGTGCACATGCTGCAGAACACTTTGCACTATATGCGAGTCGTAGAACATGGGCAATGCAAGTTGTGCTCTTACTCTGTGGAGTTTGGTTGTTCCCTCCATGGTTCCACTGGGAGAACATGCAAACACACCCTCAATAAGCACAAATATTTGACCACAAAGCATGCAGTTAATTTGATATGCTGCTTAGCGATACTGGTGACACTGAAAGCAGAGCCAATAAGGACCCAATGAGACTTGATAAAGAGACAAACTGTTATATTAATAATGGAATTGGAATCACTAAGTTCTTATGAATTTGCATCCTTATTTATAACATATATGTATATATATTGGTAAAAACACAAATCAATGACAGCACCATCAGCACTGGGAATGTATGCATTCTGCTGCTGGCAGAAGACTTTCTTGTGGTCCAACATCTAAACAAAATAATGTACAAAGTCAATTTTTTGAGTGCAATAAGTGCTGGATTATGGTAGTGCACTGCAAAGCTGCAGGTTATGTGCAAGCGTGTGAACACATACTTTTACTAAAAACAAGTAGAGACAAATGAAGTTTTCAGTTTGAGTATTTCAATAAGTTCTCTATAAAGCATTGGTGTAGGCAGACAGCACTTAATTATTATTATTAAGCAGTAAGTCAGAGAAATAAATAAGGTTTAAGGTAGGCTATAGGATGGGAGTGTATTATATAACAATTATACTTTTCCATTTTTCTTTTGTTAGTGCTAGACACCATGTGATACTTATTTTAAACCTTTAAGCAATAAATCATAAACTATCATGACTCTCCTGTTTAAATAAGTGAATAAAAAAAATGCCACAAAATGACAATATTTATTATAAAGAAAAAAAGTGAAGTGATGTTATTAGAAAGTGGCAAACATCTATGCAGTGAGGAGACCAGGGTTGAATGAAACTCGTCACAATACAGAAGATCATCATCTTTAAACTTTACCAACCTTACCAAGTCATTGTTATGTAACCTTTATTTTAGGATGTAAAGCTGTCTTTTTTTTTTCTTCCTCACTAAAGCTAAATATTCATGTAACATGAATAAATTTGACACTCCAGTGTGATCCTGTTTGCCCTCAGCTCTGTGTGGATTTACGTGCAGGTATGATAATAAAAGAGAAATGAAACAGTCTCAGTAACCCTGAAGAGGAAAGCATCTTCTGTTTGAGTGGATGACGTAAAGCTGTGTGAATGTAAAGGAACCTTCAGTCACAGCATGAGTCAGTCAGTGGTCAGCTACTGTTAATGGGTGCTGCTGGGTGTACAGTGTGATATTAGAGATTAAACCCTATAGCTTCCTGTTTCCTACCTCTGAGGCCACTCTTTCTACGCTTAAATGCTATTTTGATTATGCTTCTTAACATTTAGTTTGTCATCATCTCAGGAGGTAGGCGGTGTTTAGCACAGCAGGACTTTTCTCACAATGTCAGGTAAGCTGGCAATGACAAAAGTGATTTAGCAGACAGAGCAGATGAACATTTACTGCACTGTGAAAAAAGCACAAGTTCATTCTCAAAAAGGTCCAACATGCCATTTTTGATCAGTGTATTTGTACAAGAATGGTATTGGATGGACATATATTTTTATTTTATTATTGCAGCTTCCTTTGCGGTTGGTGACCCAAACGTGGGACTGGATATTATAGGAAAGCAATGTATTCAAACACGAGACCCAGAGTTAGTAAGAACAACTGGCACAAATGAATACCTTTCCAGTTTTAACTGATCATGAAGTTACAAAATCTGCTGTTTAAGCTGCTTTAGGCTGCCTGCAGACAAATCATCATCTTCCATGCAAACTATGGGTAACTGCGGCAACGGGTGAGTGATTAAAGTGATCACAAGGATTTTTTTGGAGTATCTCCCTCCTTACTGCCAGTTTCAGATAGAAACAGCCCGAAACTTTTAACAACCACTCCCAGGCCATTTGGGGAATACAAATGTTTTATTAGCGACCAGAGCTTGCCAAGATGTTGCAACCAGTATCTAGGCCTGTGTGACTGAGGCTTTAGTGTCTGTACCTATTTTAGCCCACTAACACACCAGCTACACTTTTCATGCTGTGTCTGAAATAATCATTGTCTGACCATAAATTTAAAAAAGAAATCTCTGAGCATACTGATGTTACTGCAAAGCAACTCTAAGTCTCTAAGTAAGTCGTTGACAGCTTGTAGATTTTGAGTTGTCAGACTTTATCAACGTAACTACATAACATAGCAAAAAATAAATAAAAAATAAAAATCCCACCTTAACCCATATTAGCACTACAGCATTTGGTCTTGCCGCACTGCCCTCGTCTCACACGTGACACGAGTGACATTATCTTCTGGTTCTGTGACATGTCTTTAAACACATCTCACATTCAATTTTTCTTTATTTATTTTTATGTTTATTTATTTATTTATTTTCACTTTATCACCAGGCAGCTGCAGGCACAGAGTTCAGAGTGAAAAAAGCTGCCTTTGTGAGGAAAATGTCAAATGTGCACAAAAGGATGTCTACGCATGTGGCATATATCGACATCGTTTCAAATACTGTGTCAAACTGCTTAAAACAAGCACAATTGACAATGTGCTACAACGATAGTGTAGTTTTAGATGCTGATAGCAGTGTAGCTGTCAGAAGCTTTAAGAATCAGAAGCTGCTGCGGTGTGACCTGCTTTCTTTTAAAATGAGATGGCAGTCTGTGCTGGGGTACCACTGAGCTGAATTCAATATAAATTCATCAAGATTCTGCTGAACACATAATGGCCTCAGTAGGATGACGTTTGTGTCGGCTTTTATGATATGAGACATGAAAGAGGTATGCACTGAAACACCTAATGGTCTAAATTGAAAGCACAGAATTGATCAGTATGACAGCTCGTACTAGTAATCCAATGGTCTGATCTGTAGTAATCTGTGGCCACAAAGGAATGTGGCTTTTCCTGAGGTAATGCCCTTTTTAATCGATCAGATGCAGACCTAGGCATCCGGGTATTGATTGTTTGGTCAACACTAAAACATGAGGCACACTTTCATGTTCAGTAAACACAAAATTTATCAGAAATACATACTCAGATACACACACACACTGTATATATTAAACTTTATTCATGTGACACACTACAATAATCAACTTTTCTTTTGTCAGTTCATCATTGAGCTAATAATATACAGGGTGGGCCATTTATATGGATACACCGTAATAACATGGGAATGGTTGGTGATATTAAAGTCCTGTTTGTGGCACATTAGCATATGTGAGGGGGCAAACTCCTCAGGATGGGTGGTGACCATGGTGGCCATTTAGAAGTCGGCCATCTTGGATACAACTTTTGTTTTTTCAATAGGAAGAGGGCCATGTGACACATCAAACGTATTGGTAATATCACAAGAAAAACAATGGTGTGCTTGGTTTCAACGTAACTTATTCTGTCATGAGTTATTTACAAGTTTCTCTTTGTTCACAGCCATTGACATGTCGAAGAGGTTAACACGTGAGGAGCGGATCGAAATTGTGTTGATATCTGGTGAACGCAGTAACCGGGTCATTGCAGCAGATTTCAATAGGAAGAATTGTTGGTGATGTAATATCACCAACCATTCCCATGTTATTACGGTGTATCCATATAAATGGCCCACCCTGTGTAGTCTAATGCAGGGGTCTTAAACTCCAGTCCTCGAGGGCCGGTGTCCTGCAACTTTTCCATGTGTCCCTGTAGCAACACACCTGAATACAATTAGTAGGCCCTCGAGAACTGGAGTTTGAGACCCCTGGTCTAATGTCACATCTTTATTTTTTTTTTTTAATGTGGTCATAATAAATGAATAAATAATCATCTGCTAAAGCAGTGTTTTCCAACCACTATGTGCTGTGAGAAATGATCAGGTGTGATCAGGTATACTGGGGACAAACCGAGCCAATACCTGGTGCGCAGGGAAAAATTCTCAATTTACTTTCTGCAACATTTTTGTTTGGTGGTGTGCCGTGTGATTTTTCTAATGTGAAACAATAAGGTTGGGACACACTGACATAAAGAAGTCTTTACTGAGTTAATCCAATAGCACAGGTTCAGTGTTATCTGTGCACCAGTCTCTTCATAACACATTGCACAAACAATGTCGCTGTACAGAAAAGGCTGAGGTTAAAAATTAATATTCATTTAATCAATAAAGCAATCACTGTAATCTGCAGAGTAATCAAAAGTGACTCAAAGGGAAAAAAAGGAGAAGGTTAGTAGTGAAGAAGGTAGTGATTGACTAAAGCACACTGGATAGTGAGGACTAATAGAATGAGTGACTCTTGGGCATTTAGACAAGTCCTGTGTCTAATCAGAGTACAAACTAATAACATGTCTGCTGCTAAAGACACAGGAGGATGAAAGGCACAATGCCAACCCTCCCTTTGTTTTATTCCATCACTCATCTCGTCCCCCAGCACATTGAGGCACTCAACGGCCTTAACAAGCTCTCCCACGACATTTACTGGAGCTTAATGGATAGAAAACGTGTGTCTAAGTCTGCAGCGTCTGTGTTTTCTGCTTTTCTCTGATAATGAACAGATGCCTTTGACTTACTTATGAGTTTCTTAAAGCCACATCTTTAAAAGAAAGGGCGTTTTAAAATTATTTGACAACCTTTGATGTACAAATAACAGCAGCTACTGGTGGTTCTCTCAGTGCTAATGCAGACACAACCTTTGGCTTTTTGAAGACTGTCACAAGGCAAGATTTCCACATATGTAAATTAACAGTTTATTAAAAATAACACATTTGCTCTCACTGTACCCAAGCTGTAAGGGGATTACTGTAAAGTGTGGTAATCTAACCCAGATTTAAATATGCAGATATCACATGAAGACTACAGTAGATAAACAGACTCTTAATTTGCCAATTAAAGTAAATTTCAATGAAGTATAGTTCGTCTTTGAAATAATGAGGGCTCTTGAGATGGATGGCTGTTTTGAAGTACATTAAAATGGCCAGGAAAACTTAACAAAGTGACATCAAAGATACTTCACGGACGACAGGATGTGAAGTTCTGCATTTCATGTCTTTGTATCCACAGTGTCTTGAAGGGAGACGTAATAAGAAAAATCTTACTTTGCTGCAAACAGCCCTGATTTCTGTCTAGTTTTCACGTTTTAACAACACATTTTGAAAGTTGCCAAGTTTTCACACTTGTTAGTCTGAATAAAATCCAAGAAGACTCACCTGGTTTGAAGGTTTTGTTTACTTTTGGCAAGACTAGACTATACTCTTTCCCTCTGTTCCAAGTCTAATCTAATCTAATCTAACATTTTTGAAATCAAACCTTTTGAAACCAGAGTTAGAATAAGAAAAGTTGATAAAGCCCAATGTGCAGCTGTGATGATTTGAGCTGAAGAGGGTAAAACTAAATTGGAATAAACTCAAGATGAATTAAAACTAATTACAACCTAATATAAGCCAGCTCCAGTACCACAGCTGTAGCACCTCATGGTACTGCATTTCCCTTCACATTAGAGTTCACATGTTTTATCTTTTATCATTAGTAACAATGGAAAAGGAGGAAAAACACACACACTCACAAAAAGAACACCTTAGCTTTAATCTGAACCTGGCTCATTATGATGCCACGTTTATAATGAAATGTGGAGAAAGATGATTTGGTCTTCAGAAACGCTAAGCATAGAAAACAAGAAGGCATACGTCTGCAGGAAATGTTCATGTGTTTTGGTGTAATGGAGTAATTCCTCTAATGGTGCAATAATCCAATTTCCAAATAGCCTCTGTCTGCATGTCGCTCTCTAATACTGCATTACTAATGGAGAAGAGGAGCAGATACAAATGTCTGAGGAATAATGTGGCGCTAATGTTTGAAATCCAAGTAAAATTTCAATTCAACACTGCTGTAAACTGTGAAAAAAGCTCGAGATTACAATAGTGATAATAGATTCATGTCATGCCAACAAGCACCATCCGAGGCTTACGGAGCGTTTGACACAGTATTATGGCCGCGTGCACACCACAGCCTGTGGAAACATCATTTCTTTTCATTCAGAAAATCTTCCAGCTGGCAAAGCTGCCATGTGAAAATGTAATTTTCAAAACCTCCTGATCTCAGACCTACTATCAGCCAGTGATAAGCTGGAAAGCCTTTTTCTAGGATCCCCATTCAGGAATAGAAGCTCTGGCTCCTGATTAATCGCTTTCTACACTCTCCCTCTCTGATGGCCTGTGATAAAAAAGCAAACAAATTCAAATTGCAGCTGTGAACAACCCGGGAGTTTGTGAATTAAATATGAACAAAGCCTGCCATGTAGACAGGCGGCTGGGCTAAAGAAGTGACTGACAAGCTGGAGATGTAACTGGAGATGTGGACAGACAGACAGGCAGGCAGCAGAGATGGGAAGACATTAACAGGGAGATGGGAAAACCGGCACGACGACAGCCAGACGATGGAGTCGTGGGGCGGAGGGTGGGGCGGCGGGACTGATTGACAGACTCGAGGAGAAGGACGGACGGGCGGGCGGGCAGATAGACAGCTGCGAAGGTCAACAGGTTCTCATACAGTGAGATTGCGTTACCCCGGCAACGAACAGCTGATCAGTCACTCACAGATCACAGAGTTCAGTTCAATCTTTATTGTCCCCGGGGGACAATTAGGAAGGGCAAACGGGCAGACACTTGGACAGGGAGACAGGATGGCAGGGACAGACAAACAAGCAGAGAGACGGTGGCTCAACACACTGCTGGGCATTCAACACACAATCCTGCTGCAGCCATGCCGCACGCCACTCTCGTGTTGTCATAACAACTGAAACCCCACATCAACATCGTTACTAGATGTGAGGCATAAATTTAGATGGGAAATATAGGATGTTATCTCATATTTGGCAGAGAAACAAGAAAAAGAGCAGGTGACAACGATGAGGAAAATGATGAAAGGTGGGAAGACTGAGCTAAGCAATGCCATCCAACAATATATCGCACCTGGAAGTTCTTCCCATTCAATTTAGTATCAACAAAGTCATTGACAAACTGATGCTAGGCAGCCAGTGTAGTGGAAAATCCACTCCAGGTTGTGGTGGAATACTCTTTCTTGCTTAGGAAGCTTCTTAACTGAGTTAGATGAACTGGAAACATTTAAGTTGCAGTCATGATAAGACCTTGTTCTATAAATGCAATGCAAATGCAAGCTCTAATAACAGTGTTTATTTTTCTCCTCTTAAAAACCCCATAATAATCTTACAAAAAAGGGTAGAAGATACAGGGAGTGCAGAATTATTAGGCAAATGAGTATTTTATCCACATCATCCTCTTCATGCATGTTGTCTTACTCCAAGCTGTATAGGCTCGAAAGCCTACTACCAATTAAGCATATTAGGTGATGTGCATCTCTGTAATGAGAAGGGGTGTGGTCTAATGACATCAACACCCTATATCAGGTGTGCATAATTATTAGGCAACGTCCTTTCCTTTGGCAAAATGGGTCAAAAGAAGGACTTGACAGGCTCAGAAAAGTCAAAAATAGTGAGATATCTTGCAGAGGGATGCAGCAGTCTCAAAATTGCAAAGCTTCTGAAGCGTGATCATCGAACAATCAAGCGTTCCATTCAAAATAGTCAACAGGGTTGCAAGAAGCGTGTGGAAAAACCAAGGCGCAAAATAACTGCCCATGAACTGAGAAAAGTCAAGCGTGCAGCTGCCAACATGCCACTTGCCACCAGTTTGGCCATATTTCAGAGCTGCAACATCACTGGAGTGCCCAAAAGCACAAGGTGTGCAATACTCAGACACATGGCCAAGGTAAGAAAGGCTGAAAGACGACCACCACTGAACAAGACACACAAGCTGAAACGTCAAGACTGGGCCAAGAAATATCTCAAGACTGATTTTTCTAAGGTTTTATGGACTGATGAAATGAGAGTGAGTCTTGATGGGCCAGATGGATGGGCCCGTGGCTGGATTGGTAAAGGGCAGAGAGCTCCAGTCCGACTCAGACGCCAGCAAGGTGGAGGTGGAGTACTGGTTTGGGCTGGTATCATCAAAGATGAGCTTGTGGGGCCTTTTCGGGTTGAGGATGGAGTCAAGCTCAACTCCCAGTCCTACTGCCAGTTTCTGGAAGACACCTTCTTCAAGCAGTGGTACAGGAAGAAGTCTGCATCCTTCAAGAAAAACATGATTTTCATGCAGGACAATGCTCCATCACACGTGTCCAAGTACTCCACAGCGTGGCTGGCAAGAAAGGGTATAAAAGAAGAAAAACTAATGACATGGCCTCCTTGTTCACCTGATCTGAACCCCATTGAGAACCTGTGGTCCATCATCAAATGTGAGATTTACAAGGAGGGAAAACAGTACACCTCTCTGAACAGTGTCTGGGAGGCTGTGGTTGCTGCTGCACGCAATGTTGATGGTGAACAGATCAAAACACTGACAGAATCCATGGATGGCAGGCTTTTGAGTGTCCTTGCAAAGAAAGGTGGCTATATTGGTCGCTGATTTGTTTTTGTTTTGTTTTTGAATGTCAGAAATGTATATTTGTGAATGTGGAGATGTTATATTGGTGTCACTGGTAAAAATAAATAATTGAAATGGGTATATATTTGTTTTTTGTCAAGTTGCCTAATAATTATGCACAGTAATAGTCACCTGCACACACAGATATCCCCCTAAAATAGCTAAAACTAAAAACAAACTAAAAACTACTTCCAAAAACATTCAGCTTTGATATTTATGAGTTTTTTGGGTTCATTGAGAACATGGTTGTTGTTCAATAATAACATTATTCCTCAAAAATACAACTTGCCTAATAATTCTGCACTCCCTGTATGTGATCCACTATGATTGTTTCTCTCACTGTATTAGCCACTGGGATAGGTTGGCGCTCTGGCCAGGATGTAACCCCACGTTTTGCCCTCTGACAGCTGGATAGACCCAAACACCCCTAAAATGGATAAATGGTTAAGGAGATGGATGGATGGGTGTCACAGCTGTGTGGTTTTCCCCACGATGCACTAGTTTCCAGTGCAAATCAATGTACATCTACAAGCTGCTTTGCAACACAACTCTACCCCAGCTCCTCCTCCAGCTCCATGCTGTATCTGACTTAGGGTGTACTTGCAGTAGAATCAGCTGCCTGGTATCAGGTTCAAGCAAAAAACACATGCATTTATCACAGCATCTCCCCCTACCCTCCCCTACACCCCTCAACCCCTCAGCACACCTTTGAAAAGTAAATGATTTTATCCATTTTGTAGTTTAATTGAAAACGTGATAACGCATTGTCCCAGAACATATTTTTCAATTAAGTCATTTTACAGAGGCAGCTGTCATTCGGGGGCAATGATGGCGCTATCCGAGCAGACCCACATTTTCAAGCAGAGCAGGTTCACGTAACCGTGCCCAGACAAAGCACACAGCGATTGAACTAGTCAAACAAACTGAACTGTGGCAGTTCGGCGCACTCAGGCACATTACAGATATTCCAGCATGAGTACACCCTTAATTAGTGTCATTGATGCTGGCTCTGTTCTGTACAGGAGGGTCTGGCTGCCGCCTTCTGCTTGCTGTGCAAAACCATGGATTGGCAAAGAGCATCCAGAACAGAGCAATAATGGCAAATTTAATTAGTGTGGATGGAAATAACGATCTTCTTTCAATTGTAGCTCATATTTAGTGCCTGCAAACACTCATGGATGTAAAAGGCAATCACACAGTCTTTTGCAATTTTTGTCACTTTAGTAAAAAGCAAAAAGGTATTGTTAATAAATGCTAATACAGGATGAATTTATTTTTATAATTTAGGTTTAATATTTAAACACAGCACATTTATTTTTCCTTTGTTTTCTTTTTTTGGGACCATCCAAAGGTGGACTAGCTGCTGTGTTTCAGGTCACTGTCCTGCTGCATAACCCTAGTTCATTTCAGGCCACAAACTGATGGCCGGATTCTCTCCTTCAGGATTTTCTGGTAGAGAGCATCATGGCTCTATTAATTACAGCAATCATCCAGGTCCTGAAGCAGCAAAGCAGACCTAGACCATCACACCTCCACCATCATTTGACTGCTGGCATCATTTATTCATGAAATTTTGTGCTAGTTTTATGCAACAGGACTCAGACCTTCCAAAAAAAGAATATTTTCCAAAAGTCTTGGGGATCATCAACATGTTTTTTGAGAGAGGAGATGAGCCTTTGTGTTTCATTTAAACTCAACTTAACCAAGGCAAGTGATTCCTGCAAAAACTGTATTTTTTATTGACTCTGAAAATCTTTGTTTAACATTAAAATTTACCTGATGACCTGAAATATTTAAGTGTGACAAATGTGCAAAACAACTAAGAAAACAGGAAGAAAGTATTCGCATTTCACAGCACTGTATCTGTGTTAGTCTGTGACTCTCAATAGAGAGAAACCGAGTGTGTACGCCTTTATGTTTACTCAGCTTCACACTGTATGAAGTGTCATTCTTTTTCATTCCTTACTTCAAGTTATCAGAAAACAACAAAAGGCAATTGCATCTGACATAACTCTGCACTCCTCGTGAGGAAGAGGACATGCATCTGTGATTTCTGAGTGCTGACACATCTTTTAGTCTAGATGTAGCTGAGGAACAGTTTGAAATATTCAGAGTTTTTATTTCCCAGGAACCAAATGTGTCAGTGATCTGCTTGTCAACAAGTCTCCACAAATACTACCCCAGTAAATCATATTTTGTATGTATATAAAGAAAAATCATACTGATTGTGACGTTTATCCACACCAGGTGTTTTAAAGATGCACTTGGTAATCTCAGTAGGTGTCACCCCACAGTTGTTCTGGGTTGGTAAACCAATGTCACTAAACTCCACAAAGCAGCCTCGTGTTCTGCAGCTCGGGTCTGTGATACTTAAAGGAACCACAAGATAGGAAAAGAAAAGAAAAGTCTGTGATTGCTGCTGTTGAGATTCTATTTTGCTCATAAGCCTCGATTCTTTTGGTGCAGGCAGAAAAGATTTCCTGTCAGTATCCATACCATTCATCATTTATCCTCTTGGTCAGGGTTTGTACGTTGCTCATCGCTGGTGATGTTTGTTGCAAATGAAGCATGTTAAACTGGCTTATTAGATCATCATGTCATGTCATCTTTTGGGAAAAGGTAATAAATCTGTTGAGTCAAATTATTGGTGATGTGATTCCACTTCATCCTAAAATATGTATTTTAAATATATACCCGCTGCAAACAATAGAGCTCTGTTAACGATTGGACTTTTGGAAGCCAAGCGCTGTATTGCTATGTGTTGGGAAAAATCAAAGAATATGTGGACTATCTCAATGGCTTAATGGACTGACATCTATACTATCTATGGAGAAATAAACTGGACAAGTTTTGGGCTATATGGTCAAAATTCTACAACTTTCTGGAGAACTGCAACGTGCACACTGTGGACTTAACAGCCTGAAACTCTAACTTGATTTGTATATGTGTCCTTCCCTTCTGTGATGGTTTGCTTTGTTTTTGTTTCTATTACTGTTGTGGTTTTGTTTTTATTTATGTATTTATTTATTTTATTTTTTTACTTTATTTTTTTAATGCTCACGGTGCACCATGTAAAACCGGTTAAAACCAATAAATAAATGTTAAAAAAAAAAGATCATCATGTCTGATCTAATGCTGCTTTAACTGAAGGGTTGATGAAAGCAAATTTCCATACATTTACAAAGAAGGCAGTCAGGTTTACTACCTCAATGTAAACATTTCTAAAGATTAAATCTGTCCCACAAAGTGACAAAACATTTCTCCCACTGAAAACGTTACATCCAGATAAATAAAATCAGCTTTTTGCAATTTCTTTCCCTGCATGATTGAGCATGCAGCAAGATGTTAAATATCTGTCTTAACAGCTAAAAAGTTCAAGCCCACAAGTATTTGAAGCTTTCAGTCAAAGTCTATTATTAAAACAGGCTGTTTAACAAGAAACAAGCTGAATTTGGTATATTATCTCATTTTCAAGCTGTAACTACACTTCAACTTCAGTTATTGTTATGTTTTTTGCAGAGCTTACACAACTCGAGTGGTATAACTTTTAAGTTTAAGTTTAAAGCTTAAACTCATTTAGATTCAGGAATAGGTTTGTTAAAATACAGTCTGGGAGGAGGCAGACATTTAAAGTGAGATATATTATAAAGCACAACATATCCCTGTTTTATGTGCTCTACATGTTCAGCAATTCTTCATTATTATTATTTTTTGAAAAATCTAAGCAGCCATAGACACTAAGAAACAACATTAGCGATTAATATTGCAGCAAACTGTTGATTAATCACAGATAATTTGGCTACATAAATACTTATGCTGAATATATGTTTTTACTGCTATCTCGGTAACATACAGTCAACACGTGTGACAGGAAAAACCAAACTGTGAAGGTGACATGGCTAAAATTTCATTTCTAGACCACATTAGACTGACCAGCAGCGGGCGACACCTCTAAATGGAAAAGGACTTCTGGTTGTCTAACAAATCCTCAGTGAGCCACTATCCCTCAATTTCACAGTCAGAGTCATGCCTCACTCTTCATATGCAGTTTCAAAAACAACAGGATGGTGATGGTTTTGCAACAGGACTTCACTGAGCAGGGACTGACCTCATTTCAACTATGTCCAGCTTTTATATACAATCTTTGCTACTGAGTAACTAAAAGCAAGACTGGAAAAATATAAGCTGATGCTGGAGTCATAAGCACGACCTACACTCTGCTCTCATGCATGGTGCCAGGAGATTATAGTAAAAGTATAGATTCTAATCCTGATCCTTACATAGGTACAGCAAATATTAAACAGCTTTAGCTTACCAAATTAGTTTGGCCTTATTCTTCATCTGCTATTTGATTTAGATACTGATGATCCTGATTAACATTTTATCCATAAATTTTGGTTAAACTGTGAGACTGCACTCTCAAAAGCTTCTTCTGTCTTTTTCTTCAGATGTTTACTCACATACAATAGAAAAACCACACAACAGATAATATTGAGTTTATGTTGTCAAGACACTCATAGACTTACCTTAATTTTACCAATTCCGGTGTTTGAACCTGCCTTTAGTAAAGAAGATTGCATTAAAATATGCTCATATGAACAAATATAGACAGACTTCTGAAATTCTGACACACATATCATGCAGTAATTGGTTGTAATCATAACCAACTGCAAGTGAGGAAAAATAAGTCAAAGTGGCACCTTAAAAACCCTGATTTTGAGTTAGTTGACAAAAACAGAACTAGAGGAACAAAAAGCAGAAAAGTGTAAGTCAGACACGCTTACAGTCAATGTTCATGAGTAAACGTCAAAGTGGAGAGGTCAGAAGGCTAATTTGGGATTTGACCTATGAGACTAGTCAATGTCATCGACCGCCACAATGAACAACCCTCACAAAATACATCAGCTGACCTTTGACTGTGGCTGAGTGATGGTGTCTAATGCAGCGTGGAAGTGTAATCTCCCTCATTAACACGCGCTGATTCTCCACTAACAGATGCAAAGTTGCATAGAAGTAGAAATGTTAACAGATACACACACAGGAATTCTGCCATCCTCACATTTGGAGCAAAGTGTGCCCAGATGGTTCAGCGACACACAAGCGCTGACTTACCTGGACACACACACACACACACACTCTCCCACTTGATTCATACGAGCACCTGTCCCACCCGCCTACAGCTGCACACGCTCCAGCGTCCATGTTTACTGCTGCCATACGGCCAATACACAGAGCTATTATAGCAGCACGCTGATGAGCGACAAGGTAATTTCCTCCTCCCTCAGGCCTCCTATGAAGGGAAAAATAAACAATGCATGAATGCCTCTGGGAGTATGATCTGCACAGTCGACCTGAAATTTTTCTCTCATTCCGTTTGCTGCTTGTTTTTTATGCGCTATCATGTCACAGAGTTGGATAGTTTGCCTTTTCAAGTATGCTTGTTCTATGCAAAATGGGGAAAAGTCATTCTTTTCAGTTTTGATCCAATCACTTTGACAGCAAATTATCATTCAGAGAGGCTCCTTCGCTTTTATATCACATAACCACAGAGCACAATCTCAAACCCACATGGGACAAAGGAAAAGAAAACACAATGTAGATGGGCAGCCTGATGCTGCATATCTCTACATATACTGCATGCATAATTTCTATGATGGCAACAAATCAGAAATTATACCACCTGAACTCACCCGAGAACAACATTCTGGTAGATAAAACATGGTAAAACATGTAGCCACAATGACATCAGTTCAGTTAAATTCAATTCACAAGATTATTCACAAAACAATTAAGCAATTAAAATGCAATTACCATCATGACAGATAAAACTGACATTTTTGAAATAAGACTCCCCAGAGGCTATCCAGAGCTTATAAATAGGAGCCCAGGCATCGAATATTATACATGAAATTAAAGTAGCATTTCTGAGAACCACAGATGACATTTTTGTAGTGGAAGTATTTTTTAAAAAGGTCACTAGAAGTTGTACACTTTGCATTTCTCTCCCATTAAGAGTGGTTTTCCCCTCATGCATGAAAAGAGATGTACACTGTCTGTCACGATAGTAACACAATACTTGAAGTAGGGCTTAAGTACAGAGTACAAGGTTAGAAGATTTTAAAAAATGCCCCAAAATATTAACATAATTCCTTCAACAGTTCATCAATTAAATAAATAGAAGAACATAAAACCTTAACTTTAGCATCATGTCTGCTGACTTTACATTCCTCTTTTATGTTATTAAGTTAACAGTAGATTACTGGGTTAACAAGGTGGAGGGATAGAGTGTATGACTGCAACTCATAGACACTGATAGCTGCTAATTAGTGGAGAATACTGAAGTTATTCCAGCTGTAATGTTGGGAGCAACATAGGAAAATACTTCCTATAAACAGCCATGGGAGCACTAGCTGATGTTGTTGTTGCAGCTTGTTTACGGCACATGACAACAGCTGAGAGTTGAATCTCTGTCATTGTAGTTACCCGATTATGCTTAGAGTGAGACATAAATTCTATAATAAGGTAGGCATACAGGAGTAAACCCATATATATGGCAGAGAGAGGACAAACTGTTACATCTAGAATAGAGACACAGACACACAATGAAAGAAAGGTGAGCAAAAACACTGAGATCATCACGCTGGTTGTATATTCCTACTCATCTGACTGAGTGATTCAGCTGAAAGCATGACACAGTCGGACTCTGCTACACTGTCTGAGCTAAACATGTCATTGCAGTGAAACTTTCAAAGTGTTCCTTTCTCTGCTGCCGTCGGTGTCAGATAAATGTGACCCTCATGCACTTTTCATCAGGACCTGCTTCCCTGGCTGCTTCCCATCACATCTGCAACAAATACCCTTTACCCCATTCAGTAGCAGTAGCGTAAAGACTTACTTCTGCATGAATATTCAGTGTATGGGATACATGCCTTAAAAAGGAGTCCCAACATGGACTTGCCAAATACCTCTGCAACCTTTCCTGTTGTGCACAGTAAGCTAAATATATCTTTCTGTCTTGATGGAAATGGTTTAGCAGCTGTGTTTTGTCGCTGGTTTTGCAAATGTGTAACACATAAGACGAGGTGCACTCATTAAAGTTTTTAAAAATACCAAATCGTTTTAGCTCATTTCTTCTTTTTTCCTCTTTCTTTGCAGTGAGGCTGAAGTGGTTCCTCTGGCATGTAAACAACTTTTGCAGGGAGTACAGTGGGGATTTTTTTTTTTTTTTAATCAGAGCCACAAGAAACCAATCTTCCCATTTCCACTGTGGTGTTGTTGCTGCAGACACAGATAAGAACTGTTCTGAGCACAAATATTACGTCAAAATAGACTGTACTCTTATGAAAAGAGTGGAATTTTGTTCTATATTACATATTTAAAATAAATTGACAGGCATTGCATTACTCATTTTTCATCTCATCTCAAAAATAAAGTTTGCCATACCGCTACCTTGATTGGAAAACAGATTTATGTGCCCTATAAAGCGACGATCCAAGATTCTTGAAATGCGGGAGAGTGTCAACATGTCTGTCCTTGGCTGGCCAAACTGCCCCCCTGCTGCGCCGCTCTGTGTGCACTGTTTGCTACACCCTGTCAGCTCCCTGTCATCAGGCCCCGCTGCCTCCTGGCCATTCTCACTCGTTAATCATGATTAACATTCAGCTGGAAGCCATTCATTACTGGCTAGGTCCTAACACCTGTGGTTCTGGACCCCTGACACATCTCCATCAATTCCCCCGGGCGAAGGATAAAAAGAGGGAAAGTACAGAGAAAGACAGGCCAAGAAGTAATCACACATCTATTTAAGTCATTGGAAGAAAAGTGTTTAGTCATCCTAGGCAGAGAAAATGGTTAGATGTGCTCAAAGCTGCTCTAAGACCGACGTGCACTGGCTGCTTTTTTTTAATTAAAGTTGCCAGCACTTGTGTTTTAGCACCATGTGTTTATTTTCTTGCAGAAATGTGAAGAAAGTGAGGCAGTTTTTCAACACAGATGTTGATAGACGTGACTGTTTTCCCAGAACAGTATTCCTGTCAGAGTGAAAAAGCCTCTTAACATGTATGTCATGGGAAAACAAAACTCTGCTCTGAAACTCAGAGAAAAGAACAGCTGGAAGAAAAAGAAAACTCATTACTATTTGTCATGTTATTGTGTAGTTGTGTTAGAATTTATTAAAAAGCACAGTTGTTCCTCAGGTCTGCATTTTGTGAATTTCACTTAGAGGAATGACAGGTAGCATTTAAATGGCATAAAGAATACAATTTTTAAGCTTTTAGCTGCCACCCTCATCCTGGATGACTGATAATAACTGAATGCAAGTTAAAATTGCTCAAGGACGCTCGAGAAGCCAAAGAGAGCTGAGATTTTTAGTCCATGGACACATCCATTAGTGTAAACAGACAGCGGCCAGGTAGGCAAGGTAAACAGGTCAAATTACTGGCAGCTGCAGAGCAACTCTCAAACAGACCTGCTGGCAGCTTCTAAAGGACTGGAGTGATATTAGCAGGTCCATGTAGCAGAAAGGCAGGCAAGTGTAATAAATGCACCAAATGGAGATGAAAACCAGTTTGATTTTACTGTTCAGTTGCTTTGTGTCAGAGACCACAACCTCCCATCCCTTTTGGACCAAAGAGTGCGAGGGTCTCCCTTAAGATACCTGGCCACTGAGGTGAGATCTCCATGTCTCCTAGACCTTGTCGGTTTGGATTCACATTTCCAACTCAGGCTTTGAGCCATATGTCAGGGGCTGGGTCTGTGACTCAGCATTTAGAGTTCATTTTGAGTTCTTATATTATATTGAACATAATGTTAGTTCTTGTGTTGCCATTATCAGTTAGGATTTAGCTGAGTGTCAGCTGTTTTCCCCATGTGTTTCCACTGCCCCCAAGTATCTCCTGTGTGTATTTAGTCTTTGTCAGGATGTCTGTTCTTCTTGTCTAGTCATGTACCTCGTGTTGTAGTTCTCATAGTTGTTTCCCAGTCTCATCACAGCTTATGAGTTATTTAGTTTTTCCCACTTTAGTTTTAGTTTCGCCCCACGTTGATCTTGCCTTGTATTTATGTTTCTCTTGTATCAGCCCAATAAAGGCTCACCTTTTGTTCTCTGTCTGCATTTGGGTCCTCCACTCACGCTCCATACAGTCTGCCCACAGACTGTGAGACCACATTTTTTTGCAGGCCAATGGCTGCAAGCTGCCCAACAGGGAAGAGGGGGTTAACTTTGTGACATGGGGCAAAGACTATGTTATTTTTTTTACTTTCTTGTGAACTTGTTTTAACTTTAAGTTTGTTTTTACATTGGTATCCACAGATAGTGAAACAAAGGTAGGAAGGCAAGCAGTATTGCCAGCAAAAGCTTTGCTTTGAACCAGCATAGCACCTGCTGACTGTTATTGCTTTTTTTTAAAAATATGATATAAGCAGGTTCTGCAACAATTTGTCACCTAAAAATTCCTCCTGTGCACAAAAGTTTCTACCCCAGAATGAGCAGGCGAAAACACCCCAAAGAGGGAGATATGAGAACTGTGATAGTTTCTGTTTCATAGACACACAAAAAAAGGTGGAACCACAGATTTGTAAAAACTATGAAAAATTGCATGTAAATATATTTAAACATGCAAAATGCAACAATTCTGTGAAGAAGTTGATGTTTTGGAAAAGCTCAATGTCATTAGGTCACATTTCCACCCATTCACCAACTTTTAATGAGCTGAGATGCAAAATGTATTTAGTGCTACTATTAATACTTTTGTAAAATGATGGTGCAGAGTTGCAGGGTGGTGGTTAGGTTATGGCATTCATTGACTTACCAGTTAAAGTCATTATTAGTTGTGACTTCGTGCTTGGATTATTCTAACTCGTTATCTTAATGAAAGTCTTCAGTTGACCTAAAATACTGCAATGAGAATACAAACAGACTAGAAACAGCCCAAAATTCTCCCATATTAGCTTCTCTTTATTGGTTCCAGGTTAAATTAAGTTGAATTTAAAATCAGTCTCACATACAAAATCTTGCCCCATCACCTCTGGACCACAACAAGAACAACAACATCTCATGCTTGACCCTGAGATGTCATCTGATTGTTTGGATTTGCTTTCTAATATGTTAAATATCCCAATTCTTTGGGCTGAAGGAAGAACAACACTCGGTGTATAAATACTCAATCAACAATCTCTTTATTCCATACAATACTTTGAGCATAAACGTCCGGACGGGAGATGTGGACAGGAGGGTGTCCGCCAGATCTCGAAGTGTCTGGCGGACACCCTCCAAAGTCTTAAAACCTAAACATCCACTTTCTTTCTCTCTCTCAGTGAGCCTAAGTTATGACCTTGGCTTCCTGTGCAGTATGTTCTGTTCTTTCTAATCAGACAAATAAGGCCATGATTCTCTGAAAACAGTATTTCTTATAAGTCAGCAGTATAATGCATCATAAAACAGTGTAATGATTTCACAATCTTTAATCCAAGGTGGCCTATAGCTGTATAATGATTCAACAATTCTTTGATTAGAAGTATAAAGGTGGCATAAGATAGTATAATAATCTCACAAATATTACAGGATCTTTTCTTAGAAAAGGACCTTCAGACGATTGTTGTTGTGAGTTGGTGCTATATAAATAAAAGTAAATTGAACTGAACTGGGTTACTGCTAACATTTTCTATGCATCCAATACTAAAAGTAATCAGGAAAAGAACATTTATAGGTAGTTTAGCTACAGTAATAAATTAATCAATAAAGCAGAGTGAATGGGGTGATACATGCAATTGGCCTGTCCAATTCATTCAGGCTCAAGCAAAAGCCAATAGTTTATGTGCTCATGTGATGCCATGGACCCTGTAACAGGGTTGTTGTAGTTCTTTGCATTTCTAGCATCTCAGATTCCTCGAGCCCTCTGCGTTCTCTTGTTCTTCCCTTTCTTTGACCTAATGTTTGAATTATTCGCTTATTATAGTTCTTTTGAGCTTTTTGAATATTAGTTTGGGGGTTTTTGTTTTTATTTCCTGCCTTGATTTCTTTCCCTCCTTATAGATAGGTGGAAACCAATAAGATCTACCTGTGTCACCTTTGTTATGTCATTTAAGTCTAATTTTGGCCTCATCCTTGTTTTTGTCCTCCTGCATTCCTGTAAAACAACACACTATAATTAAGGTGTCACAATCCACCAAGGCCAGATCATGCAGTGCTCAGAGAAACTGAATAAAAAATAACAAGAGCTACATCTCAGACTCTAAAAAGTTCACGACAGTGCAATTAAAAAAAAAAAAAAAAAATCAGACTGAACAAGTATGGCTTGTTTAGAAGTTTTCCAGGTGAAACTCTTGTCTCTCTAAAAAAAAAAAAAAAAAAAGTACATGGCAGCACAGCTTAGGTTTACAAAGTTGAACAAGCCACAAGACTTTTGGAACAATTAGACAGACGAGACAAAGTGGAGATGGTTGACCATAATGCACCAGCGCTATGTTTGCCACAAACCAAACACACATATCAACACAAATATCTCACACCAACTGTCAGCAGTGGAGTGTTGATGATGTGGGCTTGTTTTGCAGCCACAGGTCCAGGGCACACTTGCAGAAAGTGAGTTGATCATGACTTCAGCAGTAAGTTTCATTAAGTATATATTCTGCTGTTGTCCCTACTGCATCTGTATATGATTTTTGTTTTTTTGGGGGGTGGTTTCTCTGACAGCAAAAGAGAACTTTGACATGCAAAATATCCTTTATAAAAGTGGCACTCTGGGGCGTTAAAGTTGCATTTCATTAACAATGTTTTTTTGTCAGCTTTCACAGAAGCTGCATAATTTACATATAAAGTCATGTTCTCTTTTCTCCTCAGGGTCAGTTTAATTAGCAGGTTTGTTTGAGGCTTTTCTTGGAATAATGAGGAACACATTTGACACCTGTGCCCAGAATGATTGATTGCAATGAAGTCATCACAGACACTTTAAGACATGGGCACAAAGACCTTGTAGCTTGGTCTCTTTATTTTTTCAAAAGTGCCAGCTGATTATTTTGAGGCCACAGCTTTTAATAGATGGTAAAAAAAAAAAAAATTGACTTGATTTTGTGTGTTGAAAACATGTAATGTGAGAATATTGAGACAACACAAGACAAGAGGCAGCACATTTTGTTCCAGTATACACATGGCACCACTGTAACAAATCTCTACATTGTTCATCTATTTTTAAAGCTGCTTGTCCAGGTTACAGGCATGGTGTCAGCTAAGAACGCAGAGCAGCAGGTACGTTTTTCCCCTTTAACCTCCACCTAATACATTATACAACATATATAAAAAACATGGCAACACCATCGCCAAACTGACAGCACAGATATATCTGGAGATTAACAGGATTGTGCAGAGGTTTGCACTCCTCGGATGAAAGGAGACTCAAGAAAAATTCTCTTAAGAATTTCCTGAGAATAAAATGTCATTCTTTTGTTCATTTTTCAAAATATGAGTTCAATACATGCATGCGCGCACACACACACACACACGGCTGCTTTGTGGCGTTCTATAGGAGGATAAAAATCTCTCATTTGCTGTGCATCCAGGAGCCCATTATTACTTCTTTTGGGCAGAGGTAAACCAAATGAGACACATTCCTGTACACAGCCCATATTTAATCTGGTGAGAGAAACAGAAAGAGCGAGCTGATATGGAGACCAAAATGAATCCCGGACATCAAGAGACCCTGGTATCTGAAGGATCTGTTTCAGGATTTTTTTTTCCCTTAAGTGTGTTCAAGGGTAAAAGCTGCTGGGTACAGCCATCGAAATTAGTTATTAAAATACTCAGCTTTTATGTGGGAAATATTTTGGGCCTTGTATTCTTTTTTTTCTTTTTTTTATGCTGGTTTATTATATGAATGCATTACATGAATGAAAACCCTTCCTTGAATTGTAATTGGCCGATTTTACGTTAAGATCATCCATACAAGCTTCTAGTGTACCTGCTATTTTCAGATTGTCTCTGCAAGTACGGTAATGTCTTCTTATACTTATGCCTCTTCAACCTGTACCCTTCCACCTCATTTTCATTTTTGGGATGTCGCTGAAGTTGCAGAAAGACAGATTTGCTGAATGGGTCAACAGTGAGTGAAGGTTATGTTTATGTGGTGAAAAGAACTCATGTGGTTTCAATGTGCAGTGGCTCGGCACTGGATTGCACACAATTCAGGTAATTTCCCCTGAATGTTCACCCTCAGATCCCTCAGGAAGTTAGAGTACAACTCCACATTATCATTCTTACCCTAGGTGAGAATTCATGGTGCACAACCCCGTGAATGCTGAAAAGAATGTGAACATGCTCCCAGTCTTTGGATGTGGAAACTCTTGAATTGAAATCTGCTCGGTTGTAGCAGGAGATCATGCTCTTACCAAAGAGACAAAATTCAGTTAGTCAGTAGTCAGGTCAATTTTAAAGAGAACCTGATGTTTGCTCTTCGCACAGGTTTGAGGTTCAGGGCGAATCCACACAGTGCTTAATGCAACTAGGCAAGATTTCCAGGAAAAGATCTAAAAATAGCCACCATGTGAGTGGCTGTGGGGAAACTGGAGGAGATGATGTTGAAGGGGATTCAGTACTGATGTGAATATGTGTGGTTGTCCAGATTGTATTCCAGCTCTCACACTATGATGGCTGGGATATGCACCAGCTTCCAGGTGACCCTGAATTGGGCACATGGTTAAGAAAGTAAACTGATTAATACTTTTTTTCCCCTCCTTCCTTTTTGGCAATCTAAGTGATATGAAAACTGAAAACCTCATAAGAGCTGGGCACAGCTTCTTTTATCTCATTTGCTCCAAACCTCACTGAGGTCTGAGTGTGTGATGATACAGTAAAGTCACTGATGCAGGCCCTTTATCTCACAGCTCTGTTTCCCTCCAGCGATATGCCAACCATTAATTGAAAACCCCATTTTCTAAAGCGAGAAGAGTACAGTTGCAATTTAGAGGAACGACTAGTAAATAAATCACTAACTCATATAAAAGAATATATAACTATTTTATCATCTGCGTTTTCCTCCTACTTCAGGCCTCTGAACTTTTTTTTTTTAATTTTTCACCTAAAGCAGAAATGTTTCCTCAAATCTGATCAGTGTTGAGATGTTAACTCAAAGAAATTGAATGCAAGCTTATGTTGAGCATTTCATCC
The DNA here is from genome assembly GCF_051167445.1 of Perissodus microlepis. NCBI lineage: Eukaryota > Metazoa > Chordata > Actinopteri > Cichliformes > Cichlidae > Perissodus > Perissodus microlepis. The sequence goes on along the minus strand of NC_140481.1, from coordinate 30,051,325 downwards.
ATCCATCTTCATCCGCTTTATCCGAGGCCGGGTCGTGGGGGCAGCAGCCTAAGCAAAGAGGCCCAGACCTCCCTCTCCCCAGCCACCTCCTCCAGCTTATCCGGGGGAACACCAAGGCGTTCCCAGGCCAGCCGAGCGATATAATCTCTCCAGCGTGTCCTGGGTCTGCCCCGGGGCCTCCTCCCGGTGGGACATGCCTGGAACACCTCACCCAGGAGGCGCCCAGGGGGCATCCTTGTCAGATGCCCGAACCACCTCAGCTGGCTCCTTTCGATGTGGAGCAGCAGCGGCTCTACTCTGAGCCCCTCCCGGATGGCCGAACTTCTCACCCTATCTCTAAGGGAGAGGCCAGCCACCCTTCGGAGGAAGCTCATTTCTGCCCCTTGTATCCGCGATCTCGTTCTTTCGGTCACTACCCACAGCTCGTGGCCATAGGTGAGGGTAGGGACGTAGATCGACCGGTAAATTGAGAGCTTCACTTTTACACTCAGCTCCCTCTTCACCACGACGGACCGGTGCAGCGTCCGCATTACTCCAGCTGCAGCCCCAATCCGTCTGTCGATCTCCGGCTCCCTTCTCCCATCACTCGCGAACAAGACCCCGAGATACTTGAACTCCTCCACTTGGGGCAGGAACTCATCCCCGACCCGGAGTGGGCACTCCACCCTTTTCCGGCTGAGAACCATGGCCTCAGATTTGGAGGTGCTGATCCTCATTCCCGCTGCTTCACACTCTGCTGCGAACCGTTCCAGTGCGAGCTGGAGGCCCTCACCCGATGGAGCCAACAGAACCACATCATCCACAAAAATCAGAGATGAGATTCTGAGGCCACCAAAGCGAAAGCCCTCCGCCACTTGGCTGCGCCTAGAAATCCTGTCCATAAAAATTATGAATAGAACCGGTGACAAAGGGCAGCCCTGGCGGAGCCCATCACCCACCGGGAACGAGTCCGACTTATTGCCGGCAATGCGAACCAAGCTCTTGCAACGGTTGTATAGGGATCGAATGGCCCGTAGCAATGGGCCAGACACCCCATACTCCCGCAACACCTCCCACAGGACACCCCGAGGGACACGGTCGAATGCCTTCTCCAAGTCCACAAAACACATGTAGACTGGTTGGGCAAACTCCCATGCACCCTCAAGTATCCTCGAGAGGATAAAGAGCTGGTCCAGTGTTCCGCGACCAGGATGAAAACCGCATTGTTCCTCCTGTATCCGAGGTTCGACTAGTGGACGAACTCTCCTTTCCAGCACCCTGGCATAGACTTTCCCAGGGAGGCTGAGGAGTGTGATCCCCCTGTAGTTGGAACACATCCTCCGGTCCCCCTTCTTAAAGATGGGGACCACCACCCCGGTCTGCCAGTCCATGGGTACTGCCCCTGATCTCCACGCAACATTGCAGAGGCGTGTCAACCAGGACAGCCCTACAACGTCCAGAGCCTTCAGGATCTCGGGGCGGACCTCATCAACACCAGGGGCTCTGCCACCAAGGAGTTGTTTAACTGCCTCAGTGACCTCGCCCCCGGAAATTGGCGGGTCATTCCCCTCATCCCCAGACTCTGCTTCCTCCTCGGAAGACGTGTCAGTGGGATTAAAGAGGTCCTCCAAGTATTCCTTCCACCGCCTGACAATTTTCTCAGTCGACGTCAGCAGCGCTCCGCCAGCACTATACACAGTGCAGGTAGAGCACCGCTTTCCCCTCCTGAGACGCCTGACAGTTTGCCAGAATCTCTTCGAGGCAGTCCGAAAGTCTTTTTCCATGGCCTCTCCGAACTCCTCCCACACCCGAGTTTTTGCTTCAGCCACTGCCCAAGCCGCATTCCGCTTGGCCTGTCGATACCTGTCGGCTGCCTCCGGAGTCCCACAGGCTAACCAAGCCCGATAGGACTCCTCCTTCAGCCTGGTGGCTCCCTTCACCTCTGGTGTCCACCATTTGGTTCGGGGATTACCACCACGGCAGGCACCAACCACCTTGCGGCCGCAGCTCAATGCAGCAGCTTCGGCAATGGAGACGCTGAACATGGTCCATTCGGACTCAATGTCCCCAGTCTCCCTCGGAATGCTGTTGAAGCTCTGCCGGAGGTGTGCGTTGAAGATCTCGCGGACTGGGGCCTCTGCTAGACGTTCCCAGCACACCCTCACTACGCGTTTAGGTGCACCAGGTCTGTCCAGCGTCCTCCCCCGCCACCTGATCCAACTCACCACCAGGTGGTGATCAGTTGACAGCTCAGCCCCTCTCTTTACCCGAGTGTCCAGAACATATGGTCGCAGGTCTGGTGATACGATTACAAAATCGATCATCGACCTACGGCCTAGAGCGTCCTGGTGCCACGTGCACTTATGGACACTCTTATGTTCGAACAGGGTGTTCGTTATGGCCAAACTGTGATTAGCACAGAAGTCCAATAACAAAGCACCGCTCGGGTTCAGATCAGGGAGGCCGTTCCTCCCAATCACGCCCCTCCAGGTCTCGCTGTCGTTACCCACGTGAGCATTGAAGTCTCCCAGCAGGACAACAGAGTCTCCAGGTGGAGCACCTACCAGCACCCCCCCCCCCTCGGCAGCAAGCCAAGGGGATATTAGAATACCCACCCCAGCCCGCCGCCTCTCACCAGAGGCAACTCTAGACTGAGACAGAGTCCAGCCCCTCTCCAGGAGACTGGTTCCAGAGCCCAAGCCATGCGTAGAGGTGAGCCCGACTATATCTAGCCGGTACCTCTCAACCTCACGCACTAAGTCAGGCTCCTTCCCCACCAGAGAGGTGACATTCCATGTCCCTATTGCCAGTCTTGGCAGCCGGGGGTCAGTCCGCCAGGGCCTCCACTCCTGGCCGCCACCCGGCACACAATGCACCCGACCCCTATGGCGCCTCCTGCGGGTGGTGGGCCTGCGGGAGGATGGGCCCATGTCTCCTCTTCGGGCTGTGCCCGGCCGGGCCCCATGGACTAAGGCCCGGGCACCAGACGCTCGCCCTCGGGCACCCTCCCCGGGCCTGGCTCCAGGGCGGGGCCCCGGTAACCCTATCCCGGGCAGGGTAAACTGTTCCCTCGATGTTCTTTTCATAAGGGTCTTCTGGGTCTTTCAGACAAACAAAATTTGTAACTGTGAGAAATGAGTCGGGACATTTAAAAAGGCAGCAAAAACAATATGTAATGCAAAGCAATGAATAATAAAGAAAAAACTTATTTTCCGTAATTAAATCTTCCAGCTGGATAAAGGAGCCGATTCCAAAACGAGCATCATCTTAAAGCATCTCCACTGGTCAAGAATTCCACCACAACAGATGGATATGGTAATTAAATTTGTCTTTAGCTGAGGGTTACTTTAACTCTTACTCATTGCTCTTTTATGAATGTTGATGAGAATTAACTCATTTTTTTGAGAATGAGTGTGTTGTGCCCACCAGGTGACTTATAAGCTCTGCAGAGGTGTGATAAAGAGAAAATGCCTCAGAGGGGACTTCCTTAAATCCCCTGAAATGTGCTATAAATGTTGAAATGGTGCACTTATAGTGGAGAAGCAGTGGGCAGGTGTCCGCGCCTGTGTGTGTTGTAATGACTGCAGCTGCCCCGGGCACTGAGCCCAGAGGAACCAACAACACAATCAAAATCCTTTAATACGGCAAGCTCAACTAATGAAGAGTTTTGTTGCAAAAGAAGACATCTGTCATTCGGATTAGCATGAGCGCTTTACTCGTTCTGTACACATTTGTAAATTTATGTTAAACAAGTTCACGATGCAACACAGCATGTGTGAGGCAGTCAGCTCCACTAGCTCTACTTTTGAAAACTAAACAGAAGTAGGTGAAGATACTGAAATACACTTAATAAGTGTCACATTTTAAATTAGATTTTTTTTCCTTGTCTTCTTTGCAGAGTGGAAGATTTGCTTTTTGTTTAGGAATGCTACAGCATGTCTCCTGTTTGAAACAAGGTTTTCTTCATACCATCCAAACTGGGAACTACAAAGCATATATATTCTTCACTATATAAACTATCATCAACTATTTTTCAAAGCATAAAAAGAAGATTTGGCCCGCTCAAACTATCGATTAAGTCCTAGAACAGTTCAGAGCTGCAGTTGCACGTGTAACAATGTAATTATACGGGATTTTCCATCTCTAGGTTTGCAGAAAATGTTCCAAAAAGAGAAAATATCCAGTGGGCAGCAGTTCTCTGGGTGAAAATGTCTTGTTGATGTCAGACGTCAGAGGAGAATAGCCAGACTGGCTCATCCTGATAGGCAACTGTGACTCAAATAACCTGTTGTTGGAACACGTTGGACCTTGAGGTAGATGGGCTCCAGCAGCAGGAGTGCCGCTTGTGTCAGCTAAAAACAGCAAACTGATTGTCTTGTATTAACAGCTCAGGCTGGTGGCTTAGAAATATTTCTATGCCATACTTTGGGCCCCTCAAGGGTCACAGATGCCAACGGATTTAATAACCTGATACACAAACTGCATAATTTCCTTAGGGATTAATAAAGTATTTGGATTCTGAATGCCAACTAAACATATTCTAAATGTCACAGCTGATTACCTGTGTGTTGTGGTGATTATGCCCATCCTGTTTTGAACACAGTGTACCCATCTTCTGGTGACTCGCTTCACAACACTCAAACTAGTTCCTTGAACAACCATTACTAGACTTCAGCCCAATAAAGCACCTTTGAAACGCAGAGGAATTGGAGTTTTGCATCATGACAATTCTAAAGCAGCTATGTGATGCTATCGTGTCAATATGACCAAATTCTCTGAGGAATGTTAAAAGCATTGTGACTGATTTCTGCCATAAGGAATTATGGCACAAGTATATGATAGCAATCGATTTTCATCCACTACATTTGAGCCACGGTAACCCCCACATCACTCAGGCCCTGTACAGTCTTTTTCTTTGCACTACTTCTCTAACATGTGCCTCTCTCTTGTTTTTTGTATATATTTCTCCTGTTTGGTATTTATTCCTGCTGCCTTTTCATAATTTATTCCAGCGCAGTTGGTGTGGAGCTCCAACAATTTTGTCATACATGTACAATAACAATAAAGCGCTCTATTCTATTCAGAAAAGCTGAAGTAATTGGCTGGCTATTTACCAAACCCCCTTTTCCATTTCTCTGTTTGTACTTTAGTTTCTTTCCTCAACTCTTCTCCTCATGTCTCAGTCTCTTTCACCAAGGATGTGAGTGGCAGAGAAAGGAGTTGAGGCAACAGGTATTTAACAGGAATGAAACATCCTCGCCTCTGAGCTTAAAGGAATGTCGATTAAATTTGACATGTGGCAAAATTACACAACAATTGTTCATTATAGACCACCTACAGCCATGTGTTATACTCTCAGATGTAGGGGTGCTCATGAGGTCTTTTCATATTTGATTTAATCTAATTACTTGGATTTACAGCATGTTGCAGTATAACAACATAAACCTGGTCCTGTGAAGGAATTTAATCAGGTGGTTGATCATCTTATATAACGGAATCAACTTATGAATAGGACATATGAGTTCGCTGAGGAGTCAGCATGTAGCACAACACTTTAATTCAGTTAAATTTTATTTATATAGTGTTAAGTCACAACAGCAGATGCCTCGAGGCACTGTTGCTGGGTATACACTGAATGTAAAAACACTTCCATAAAGGATACATCTGTGCTTCCTCCATTATCTCCTCCGGCTACCCTCCTCTCACCTCTAACCTCCAGATGGATTTTAGGAATTGAGACATCCTTCAACAAGCCATACTGAGATTGATCAAATTAGAGAAATAACCGCCTTTTATCCTTGAAGCCTGTAGTTTCATTAAAGCTGAAAAATGCCATTTGAAAAGAAAAGATAAATCTCTTCTCCTCGGGCTTTTCCAAGTTTGTTTTTGAGTGTGAAATTGGGTTTGTTGTTGCCCCTTATGGCTATTAGGGGGGGGAAATCTCTCAAAGATCTAAGCATGTGTTTTACCCCTCGGTCTGTAATAAGCGCATTACAGATTGGCAGCATGCTCAAATGAAGAGGGTGCCAAATGGAAAACTTACTTTCACGAGCAACACAAAAGGTGAGATTGGTTTAATGAAGTGGTTTAAAATATCCATTTGTTAACTGTCCCACTCATCTTGCACAGAAGTGATGACTTTCACATTCATGGGTAATTCCAGGAATGTAGCCCACAGAGAAAATACATCATCAGCTGTTATCTTTCTGTACAGAAAACTCTCAAAACCACCAGTGTGATCCTTGAAAATCCTGCTTTTTCCAGTATCCATGTTAGCTTGTGGAAGTGAGTCATGCTTCGAGTCCTTGTCCTACCTGCTGTATTTACCACCAATGTTGATTTACAAGGACATCAATACTCCGCAGCATGCTAATGTTCTCAGCTGAGATTTACACTGATGTCAATACACAATGCTAATGAGGTTGGGCGATTGTTTGCTGACAGCATGTCATGACTGCTTGCGGGAGATTATCTCAGGAGCAATTTATCAAGGTGTCCTCTGTAGCCAAATAGGTGAAGCAAGACTGTAACACTGCAGGCTCCAATTCATTCTGTGGCTAAAGTGTTACTGTATTTTCGTTAATGTGGATTCAAGCATCCGTGGACATGCCTGTGAGACTGTAGGGCTTTCATTAAGCGCTTTTTGAAATGTACATCTGAAATGCCTGTGAAATTAATTTCCAAAGGTTAGCTAAGGGTTCCAATTTGCTACTCCTGCAGCTACTTTTCAATTCAATTGAACTGGAAGATTGATTTTCCACTTCACATTTCCATGCAACAGAGACTCCTGCTGGAAATTTCTCTCCCATTAGTGGAATTACTTGAAGTCCACTGATTTCCTGAGAAAGCTTGCTGTTACCATAGATAGATAGTATAGATATTACCAAGGGACTACTGTGATAGAAAGTGGACTTTAAACTACAGTCTGCAACATCTAGCTTCCAGAAACATTTTTAATGAACTATATTTTGAGCACAGAAGTTCTCAAACTGGAAGATGATGACATTTTGGCCAATTTGGGCAGAGTACACGGTGATACTGACAGGTTTTCAGTCCGTGGGATGAATTTACTCCTTCGTACATGACTCGCCCTCTCCCCATCTATCTGTTAAACCTGAGGGCTGAGCTGACAGGCCAGCAACTATTTGGCATAATTTCACCCAAAATGGAAAACTTACCAGTGTGCTGTAATATACAGCATGTTAAAATAATTACCTTTTGGATGCTGGCCATCCTGTACAAGTATTATCTGCAGGATTGCACATAAGGGGGGGGGGGGATGCAAAAACCCATTGTTATAAAAGCTTTAGTTGAAATTTGTGTATGAATATAATTTTAATGACAGCATTGCAGCTACTGTGCATACTTGGCATGGGATCTATTTATAGATGTTTCTGGAAACTTATTTTAGACTGGTTATTTTCCATGGCAACAGGTGAGGAGACAATCCCCCAGAAAACAACCACAACCAACACAGGTTGTTTGTGCAAGCTATTATAGCAACCTGTACTTAGGTCTTAAATTTAAAGAGACTTGAATCTGCTATGTACAGTAAATGACAGAGAATCCAAAAACTTTAATCCCCAATATCTGCCACCTGCCCATGTTAGCTAAATGTGTAGTCATTTTTGTTTTCTTTGATACATGTGTATTCAGTCGCTCCCATTTTAAAGAACTGCATCTGAACAGTCAAGATAATATCAGACAGTAAAGTTTCACTTTGTTCTTTTGGTTCCTCCCTTTGGGGTTCCCACAGTATTTTGTGTCCATTCCCTAGCATCCACCTCCTGCCTTCTTTATCACTAATAACCTTCCTCTTTTCTACCTGCTTGAGAACTCGATTTTAACAACCTTTTTTTTTTGTTTTTTTTTTGTTTTTTTGTATCAGTGCACACAGCAGTTGTAATGGTGTATCCATTACCATTTTTATTGTGTTGTAGGGCTCAACCAATTTTAATATTTTATGTACAAAATAGTTTTCTATTTGCATTTTATTTTGAAAATTTAGAATTACTTCCTGCCATTAGTTATTAATCTCTGGCTGTCTTCCACAGTGTGTCTTTGTCCTGTCTCCCTCCCGTCACCCCCAACCATATGTGGCAGATGGCTGGCCCTCGCTGAGCCTGGTTCTTCCTGTTTAAAAAGGGAGTTTTTCCCCTTTCCACTTTCGCCAAATGCTTACTAAGAGGGGTTCATTTCATTGTAGGTTCTTTACCTTACAATATAAAGTGTCTGTTGTGATTTTGTGCTAAAAATATGAAATGAACTGCACCGGCTCAGTCACCTGGTATAAAAGGAGACAGAAGGCCAGCACAGTTGTGGGCACAGCAGGATCAATACACCAGACCACACAGAGATTCAACAGAGCAACAGGAAAGCAGCAAAATGAACAGAAATCAAGGAAACCTGAGATTAGCCATGAAGCTGCATTGGTGAAACTGGCATTGGATTTTGAGGAAATGAGGGACCCAGTAAAACTGATTTGTTTAAAAAAAAAAAAAAAAAAAAAAAAAAAAACTGCAATGATTTCTTGAGGATTTGGAGATATGGACATGGAATACTGCATTACTGCTATTTTGAAATGTGAGATTTTGGCCTGTTATTTTGAATTCCTCTTCCCTGGTTTGTGTGTCCTTCATTCGCTATCACCTCATCATTACCATTTTTTAAACTTCTCTCCACATGGTGGAAAAGAGCATGTCTTTTCACACACAGAGGCTAAAACAAAAAGGCAGACAAGCATAATTTATGCATCATTTACAGCACTACACTCAGGGGTCTAAGTGAGAAGAAGCCAGAAATGCATTTTTGATGCAGATGTCCATAAATTATAGTGACAATACTTCAATATCTGGCTAGAATTTCTCACATCAAGGGGTTATTCACAAGTGTTATAAGTGTCTGACTCAAGCAACGTTACATCTACTTCCCCATTGCCAGCTAGCAGCAGCTAACAGCAGCAAAAATGACAGAAAAGTTTAGGATGTCCTTAACAGCACAGCATCACTATCATTAGACAGATGTGAGTTTCACTGGCATTTCAACTTGTGTCAGACTCCATTCATGAGGTTTTACGGTCTTCTCCAGAGTAAAGACAACAGAGGCAAACCACAGACTAACAGCCTGCACTCACCACAGATGAACAAAGAGTTTGCTTCCCTACACAGATACTGTAGCTAGGATGACACTCTTGATTGGGAGGGGTAAGAAGACACAATTTCACTGACTGCAATCTACTGATATCTAGTGGGGAGATTTTACACACTGCAACTTTAAGTGAAAAATGGCTGTACTTTTGCCACCTGTCTTAGCCACTAAAGGGAAAGTACCAGAAAGACCAAATCAAACAAAGACATGCTGACATGCTGCCACTCTCAGCTGAAATGACCAGACAAGGAGTGGATAGATGGGCCCATCCTGAAATGCAGCAGGTGAGTTATTAGTTAATTAAACACAGGTGTGCCAGCCAGCGCTCCAGCTGGAGCCAGTGAGGAACCACGCCTCTGGGAGGACCTCGCACCACAGATGTACACAGATTTATTTTTATTTACTATTTCTGGTCTGAACTGGTGGGAATTTTAAAAGCAGATAAATTTGAAATTGTTAAATATTTAAATAATCAAACTGGATTTAAAAAAAAAAAAAAAACAACTGGGTACCGCTGATGCCCAAAGTATAACATTTTGGCATGTTCTGCTCGCAGACAAAAGTGAAGATAATTATATGAATCATGTGGTCTAAAAGTTATGTGCACCTCAACACATTAGCACCAAACACACACACACACTATTCTTTATCTAATTCAAAAAGGAAACTTCATACACCCACTTGCACATATTCCCAGACTGCGGTTGTCTGGTAAACAAGCTATCATCTCCCATTAGCAGCCTGTTGACCTGTTCATATCTGATATTAATCAGGCAGTGATTATGTGATCAAGCGAAAAGAGTGCTATGAAAAAAAATAAAACCTCCTTTGGGGAATTAAGGTTGCTTTTCCAAACGCTATCTGATTCTACATTATCGACCGTGTGCAATTCTGTTTCCACCTTCAGCATGCAAGCAAGGTAAGCCAGCCGTGCCCTTATTTTCAGCACTGCATTGTTTCACATTGACAAACATTTACACTTGCACTCTGCAGTGCATGTCTAAATGAATGTACAGTGCATGAAAATGTATGCCTTTAAATATAGGAGTTGATGGGATTGAGGGGGCACACTGCCAATTTTAAACATGATGGTAAATTTACACAACATTATGGAGCTATATCATTCATTCCTGCGTATGCAGTTGCAGTTTCATTATATAAAAATATATTTTGCAAGCACAAGCATTGTTTTGTAGGGAATTTTATTATTATGCAAATACAGTAGCTAAGTCATTTTTTTTTCCTTCTTTTTTTAATACAATGAAAGATTTCCTATTATACATCTTAAACCAGGGGTGTCCAACTCCAGCTGATTTAAAAGGCTAATTGACCTCCTCAACATGTCTTGAAGTTCTCCAGAGGCCTGGTAATGAACTAATCATTTGATTCAGGTGTGTTGACCCAGGGTGAGATCTAAAATATGCAAGACACCGGCCCCTGAGGCCTGGAGTTGGAAAATCCTGTCCTAAACTATTCACAAATCACTATGCAGCTGCTTGTTTGTCTGGAATTAGAAGGATCACAGGACCTTAGCACTGTTGTGTCATCAGACTCAAATGGCCTCCACGCCTTTGGGATGTAGTTAAACAGGAGATTCACATCATGGATGTGCAGCATTGGCCCAATCTGCTGCAAGTGTGTGACGCTATCATGTCAACGTCATGTCTGAGGAATGTTTCTAACACCTTGTTGAATGAAGCCACAAAGAATTAAGGCAGTTGATATAGTTCCATGAATTGTTTAGAGTCTCTTATAGCTGGAACACTGTGTACTGGATTTTAGATGCATAAAAAAGGATCCCTGAGCACCTATAGCCTTTTATTATTAATTCTTTACTGGACCCCTTCTTTAGCTGCAAAAATACTTTGTCTCTGAAGCAAAGTCATGTTTCACCATGGTGTCTTCCTGCATGTCCTCCTCTGTGCACCACTGCCTAACTGCAGAGAGTCTAATCCGGCTCACAGCAGATGTTTTTAAAGAACAAAGTTTAAAACAGGTCCATCCCAAGCCCCAAGCAGGTGCTGTTTTAAATCAGGACAGCACACATTTTTCTAAGACCTCTGAGATCATAATATTATGCCTTACATCAATATTACATCACCCCCCAAAAATTACTCTGGACTGGAGAAAGGGTTTTCTTTAGAGAGTCAGGATGGTCACACTGGTAATAAATTTTCACAGGAGAAACACAGAGGCTGTTGTACAGTTAACCTCTTAAGCCCCAAAGGGGTTTCTGAGCTTCCTGCTTAAAAATGCAATGCCCAAATGTAATTGATTGTTTCTCTGCAATTACAAACTCTGTGCTTAAAATCTTGGTATCAAAATAAAGCTGACACTTGTGAAATTTCATCAGAGGTGTAAATACTGAAGCAGATATTACTGTATCAAAGTTACTGAGACTGGAACACAGAAAAAGTAAGTAGATTTTAGCCTCGCCTAATTTTTTTTTTTTACTTTTTAGCAAAAAAATATGCCTCAGTTCACTTTTCGTTCCAGAAATTCAGTAACCAACATATAAACATCATCTGTGCAAGTATTTATGTTTCTAATGCCAAACGGTGAAAAATTACAACACTGTCAATACATAAATATCCACACATTGTACAAAAATGTCCAATTTTGGCACACAATTGGACACCATGCCAGTTGAATTTTTTAGGTATTAAAGAGCAGAAGTTAATTAATTTTATTAACAGGCCTAAAATACTTTTTTTAATATATATATTTTTGAAGAATTAACCACACATTTACATGGCAATGGGCCTTTTCTGCCGTGCGCATGGAGCATTTAATTGGCCTCTGGCCCTTTAAACTCTGAGGGGCTGTAACTTTGGTTTCTTTTGGTCAATTTGCATGATTGACACCTCTTTTTAATCGTTTGAGCCAATAGGATCACAGTAACAATGCCACGTTCATGTCATTTCAACCAATCAGATGTTGCAAGGCCAAAAAACCCACGTGGGCCCAAATTTACTGCATGTGACGTCTGTCCAGTCACGTGTCTATAGGTGGGTCTAAATGGAGGTTGTTGACGGAAAATGGCTCTGATGCGGCTAGGTAGGCGTGGTAACTGCTGATAATCACGTGGCTACCGGCTACCGGTGAAAATAAAGAGGAAATCTGGACGATAAGCCAATTTCTGTCTTAGCGCATTTGCGCCGGGATGTGTTTTTGTGGTCTTTTGCGGCTCATTCAGTGAATTTTGGTCTGATTGTGGTGAAACTTGGTGTGTGGAGTCAGTAATAGCTCTGGAAGATAACCAGCCTTTCTTTAGCCGGTTACATGAAGTCTGCAGAATTTCTTGTTCGGTTTTGTTTGTTTAGCGGACTTTTGTGCATTTCCGTAACTGCTCGTTTAATCACAGCTTGTTTTTGATGTGTTTGGTGGTTGTAGAAATGGTTTATATGACACTTTAGCTGAGATTCAGAGGTTTCTGTGGATACCACACATGTCTGGACTTATATTTCTCACCCCGTGTTATAACCGATTAAACGTGATCTCCTCCTTTTTGCCCCCAGTACCGGGGACATGGGGCTCATTAATATGATCTTACTGTAACAGAAAATGCTGTATATGAACGCAGAACAGCATCACTGGGATGGAGAAAATGAAATCTGGGGATTTATCTACTGTTTCTTTGATACAGTAGATTTTTCAGTGTCTTCTCTGATCTGGTGACTGATTTTTGGAGGCTGCCAGCAACACTAGAAAATGGTCAGTAATAAATTTGCATTCCAGTAATCCTTTGAATTTTTACATTTTTCATTGTGCATCTAAATAATAAAATTCTTCTTAAAAGTCCTCTTAGGATAGTGCAAAATGAATTTGGATGGTGTGTGAGTTTGAGCAGATACAAGAATCTCTCAAAGGCGTGTGCCCATAAAACAAGCGGGAAAAAAATGTCAGTGCATTATAAATGTCTCACAATATTTCTAGAACTGAATGTCTTCAGCATAAGACAACACCGTTTAAAACTTTTAAAATTACCTTAATAAATTTGTTTCATTTGCTAGAAAAAAAAACATACATAAAGATTAAAAACACATACATTTAATAGATTGTAAGGGGCGCCTGAAATGACAGTGTATTATTAAAAGAGGTTTAATAATAGCGGTTCTATACATCCAAGTGTTTCTGCAGTGGTTAGAAGTCACCAGAGAGTGGCAGCACTGTGCTACAGAGCAACATGATAAAGGATGCATGGTTGACATTTCCTCAAGTTTGATCAGCTTAAAAGATGATTGTGTGTGTGTGTGTGTGTGTGTGTGTGTGTGTGTGTGTGTGTGTGTGTGTGTGTGTGTGTCACATTACTTTGTTTTCTGTCGAATGCACACACTGCCTGTGTATGAAGTAGGGACTACAATTTATAAATGCAATGAGTGCATACAAATTCTTTGTCTAAATATTAATAACACAAATTAATAACAGTCTACACCATTAGACTGTTAACGGATACAATTCTCCTGGATCAATGCTTAACTCTCCCTTGAGTGCCTGAAAATACATTTTATTAGCTTTACCTGACAGTGAAAGTCAGGGTTAGACTGGATATATTGTATGCAGTGTGTGTGTGTGTGTGTGTGTGTGTGTGTGTGTGTGTGTGTGTGTCTGTGTGTGTTCAAGAGCCACATACACTACAGAAATATTGTAAACATTACACAAAGTTATATAATAGCAGAGGTAACTTTGCACTCTCACTCTTCACACCTTCAGTCCATGTTTTGTTTCACAAACTCAGACACCACACACAGTTATTTATTCTTGTGTGTGTGCTTGTGCGTGTGTGATGTCTGTAGTCTATTCTGGGTATGTGTGGCTATGATACAGCTCCTGCACCTCCATTCATACATATTTATTTACATAGACAAAGAGAGCATATTTAGCATATACATAAATACAATAAAACACCCTGTGAGGGCCTCCTGCAGGACTGAAATGCTACAGGCAGTGTGTTCCCATATCTCGCACGCACACACACACACACACACACACACACACACACACACACACACACACACACACACACACCATGAGTGCATCTTTACACTGTGACACATTAGATGTACCGTGGCAACAAACTGACACCAAGACGCCATCACAATGCACACACCCACCCACGCACTTACACACCTTTCTCGCTATATATCTCTCTGTCAGCTACCTTCCCTCTAACAGACGGGATGATGGGATGGGGCCGTTGCCAGATTCAGCATCCAAGCTGAAGCCTGACAATCTGAGGTGACAAACAGGAGAAAGACAGCGTGGAGGGTGCACAACAAGGGAATAGCAGGAGAATAGAAAAAGAGATCAAAGGTGTGACAAGAGCAGAGGGAGAAGGTGGTCATAAAACTATTTCATATGGTTTAAGCTTGTTTGATAGCTTGGAGGCTTATACCGAGTTTGCTCCCTCTATACTTCCCATAGAAGCTGCAGCTAGCTTTGCCAGAGGTGGTGTTCAGACAGGCTTGTTAAATCAACCTCTGTCATCATCCTTACAATCTGAACATGGTTTAAAAACATCTTTTACTCTGCAGCTTGCTAAAGTATTCCGGCCACCGGGGGCAGTAATGAGCCCACAATGATTGTAAGCACCTGAATCTGCCTTTAAGAAAATGGCCATGCATAAAACCATGCATGTATTAATGGATATAAAGGTCTGTTGTTGTTGTTGTTGTTGTTGTTGTTGTTATTGTAAGACTAATAGAAAAGGCAGGTCTGTCTTTCAGATGTCTGAGTACTGAGCAGACACTCGAACAGGCTTGATGCTTTTTGTAGAGGAACACAAGGAGGCAACAGCTTGTTGTTGTTGAACTTTGTATTTTTCACACCAGTTGCTTAAAATCACCTTTAAAACACCTAAAGTCAGCGAAGAAAAGAGATATTAGTTTAGGATATTTGGCCCTGTATTGATCACTGGAGTTAGACTCAGGCACCAGGTAATTTAGCTGTGGAATCCCCACAGTGGTGCTTTTAAATGTATTTAATAACATCCACCATTCCAACTCCATTCATTCACACTTTAACTTTTTCATTCATTCATTTCAGAACTTGTTACATTTTAATTGTATTTCCACGAAGACCAGGAACAGCCATTAAATCACAAACATATTAAAGTGAGAGAAAAGTGAAATGAAGAAGAAAATGATCTCCTCATGTTGGCACCTCCAAAACAGCAAGAGGTGACAGATTCAATTAGGAAACCATCTCTTCGTGACAACAGTAAAATGCTGTTGGAGACCACCAATGTGGCAGCTTAATGATAATAAAGGTCTTTCTAGATTAGCTTTTATGCCTTTAAAAGACTTTTCCCAGTGTGTTATCATGTGGTTTTTCAGTTCCAGCATTAACATTTAATAGCGATGGTTTAATTTTGCCAGATCTACTGGCTCATAACTAGTGGATGATCCTTGCTGCCAAAGCTACGGTTTCTAATTTAGTCTAATAGAAAGGAAGGAAAAACAACTATTTCCTTATGAAGAAGAAGATAAAGATTAAGAGACATGGGAGGTAGGAGAAAGAGAGTGGGGAGAAATGAGACGGAGGGAGTTGTTTGTTGTTTACTGCTGGTGCTGAGGGTCCAGAAGGTCCCAGATGCATTATAGTCATGATGAAAAACACAGAGCAGACAGATGGAGGGTGAAAGTGGAGGAGTCAAGGAGGAGAATGACACATATGGAAGAGGAAACTTTAAAAGAGAGAAGAAAGAAGGGCACAGTATATCCTGGTAGCCTTGTAGCAGTCCCAGAAGTTTCTGCTTTACTTTTTGTAATTTGATCAACTGCAAATTTGTTTGGTAATTTTAATTTCTATGTATAATATCCACTAAGGCAGGTTTAGCACCTAGAAGGGCAAAGGTATCACATTTCTTGAAGAACACAATGTCAATTCTTCTGAGATTGATAGAAATGAAAAACAAAACTCTGCAGGAAAACAGAATAAAGTTCCTTAATTGTCTTATCTGTACCAAGCAAATAGTGATTTTAGAGGTAAAACTCTTTCCTTTGTGCAACACTCCCCATATGGAAAAGAAATAGTAAAAACTTATAAAAGACTTGCATAAGATGTGGCCTCCTTCATATAGTCAATCATATAAGGCTTATATGATTTACTCATGAAAGTGGCCACTTTCTCACTACTTTCATATATAGTTTTAGTAAGTATCCAAAACATCCAAGTTTCATTTATATAATTTTTCAAGGGATCTTATAACTGTTTTCACTCTTGTATGCTTTTCATAGAAGTTTCACACAAGACAGATACAAACTTTATAAGATTTATATATATCTTTTCCATATGGGTCTTCTTGGACTGGCATGCAACAGAGCAATTCAGTTGTATATTTACATCTCAAGAAGATAAAGTGAATGTCAAATGCAGGTTATTAGAGTTAGAGCAAATAAAAGAGAGCGTACTTAGTAAGTCAATACTCTTAAAAAAAAAGGCTTATTTAGACCAGGATTGCAAGCGATTCAGCGCGATCCAAAAATGTGACTGCAACAGACTACAAGCTAATGATTGGCTACTCAGTGGTGTCACTCGATGAGTCGTGAGAGCGTCTCCTTCACAAAAATCAAAACCACCATTTTTGAAACCCGACAACGAGGGAAATTTCCACACAGAAACAACCCTGTGGTCCCCGAGTCTGACAAAAAGCTACAGACTGAGCAGCAGGTAGAACATCACCTCAACACATCGCCGTTTGTGTTGGGTAAAAATGATGTCACGGGATGTTAACTGCGTTTCTATAACGAACCTATGTGCATCAGACAGTACTCGAATGGAATGGAAAACGAGTCGAGCTGAATCCTTGTCGAATCGATAGTAGGTACTAATGGGAAAAGGGCTTTAGTTTGCCCTGTAATGACCACCAGCAAAGATCCCACCCCAAACATCAGACATGTCCTTCTCTTATGCAAACTTCTTACTGAAATGCATTTGGTATTTTTCCCCACCCAGCAGAAAGGTTTGTAGCTAATATGTAGATTCTATATTCATAGTATTCCTCTACTGCGCCTGGACAGCCAAGAATAAGTTATTGCAGGCTTCAGTAACAGGTTGCTACATAATTTCTATACCAACTCCAAAAAATGTCATAGTTTTGAATGAAAAAACAGTCCCAATTCAAAAATAACCAGAAAAAATAGCTTTTCTTTCCCTGTTGTAGTTTAATGCACACTGGATTATCTCAAAAAAATGCGATGTAGATAATCTTGAAGTTTTGAGATACATGTAGATAAAATAACACACACACACACACACACACACACACACACACACACACACACACACACACACACACACACACACACACACACACACACACTCTACAATGCTGCTAGTAAAAAAAAAAAAAAAAGTGCTGTTGAAAAGAAATATTGTTAAAAGCATATCTGATGTAACCTGAAGTGACCACATTTTGAATGTGAAGAGCAGCAGGATGGAGGGACAAACAGACCAACAGATCAACGGAGGCCATGAGGGGGACAGAAGCACCTTCATCTCCTTTTCAATCACCGTGTTAGCGGCTGGCTAATGGCTTTGAAATGACAAACCCACTGACACTCTCATCGCACGTTTATTCAGCTGCAGTTAGTAATGCAAATAAGGAGGGTAAGCAGGAGCTTATGAGACAGAGAGGGGGGTATCATTTACATGCTAAAATGTTCCCCATTGTCGACATGTAGATTATTTCAGCGCACAGAAATATGAAATCTCTAAGAGACAGAGGCACTCCAGCGATGGAAGGATGGAAAAAAGCTTAGCTTCTGAAAAGCTTAAATGAGTACAATTATGTGCAGGCTGGGGCTGCGTATTAGCAAGCAAATGGGAGAGAGAATTTATGCAGAGAGGAGCCTGGGAAATTATGATGGTTGCAGCATAAAGAAGACAGAGTAAATTGTGTAGACTGCATGTCAGAAGGAAAGCGAGATATGAAGACAGTTTAATTTCGGTAATAACAAACTCTCATATGGAGAAAGATAAGAAAGGATGAAATGAAGCAGATAAAAAGAAGGCAGAAAATAAACAGCCATAAAAGATGAAACAGCAAACGATAACTGTAAAAAAAAAAAAAAAAAACAACAACAAAAACAACAACAACAATGCACTGACACTGCTTTACAGTGGATATTTAATCAAATCTGACAGGTGCAGGTATGTTACACTCAACGCCAACATCACTTTTTAGTGATATTGCATATCGGTGGTGCTTCAGATTTAAGTTTAAAGTACATTTATCAAGTGTCTGTAGGACAAACTGAAAAGAAACCAAAACAACATACATAGTCTGCTGGGCCTCGTATTGTGGATGGATTATCTCAGTTGTTCTCTTGACTGAAGTTTGGTCCAATTACAGCATCCTGCTATGCGATTACATTTCTCCCTAACCGCCAGAAACTCTCACGTTAACTTTTATCGAGCAGAAAAAAGTTAGTATTCATCCTCCAGCTTCACTGTGTTTGTATTATGCTAACATAGCTGAGTAGCTAGCCACCACGTAGCACGTCATTATATACTAGTGTCGTGGTTCGATTTCTTGAGGAAGAGACATACGACTGGAAGTCCATAGTGGGTCAACACAAATTATTTTATTAAAACACACAGTACAGTGTGAGAAGAAACTTGCAACAGCCACCCTACAATCTTCCAATCTTCCTCGAGCAGACCGCTACCCATCCTTATATTACCCTGATGACATCACAGCTAGATCTTACTGGAAATGATAACAGTTCCAAGGTTCTCCTTATATAGACATCCGATACTACTTTCGAAACAAACAAGTTTGTGATATGTTGTGCAATTCTGTGAGACTGTGTGTCCAACCGAGAGATTGTCCTGAGACGACCTCCCTGTTCTTAGTACGTGCAGGAGTGAACGTGCGTACTTTCCATGACTCTCTATGTGCATGTTGGTGTGGGCCTGAATATGTGTGTAAGTGAATGTAGAAGGCCCTACTGGACCCACAGCTTCGAGAGGTGTGAATACAATGATATGGATACCATTTGCAACAGCTTAAGCAGATAGAAAGAAGGATAGAGAACAACAATAGACTAATTAAAGTGATGATAATATACATACATCAATATTTTGCTCAGATTACCATAGATATAATTCAGAGATTATTCTGTCAACTGGTTCAACAATGATGAATGATTGATCCATGATAGTTCTGATTATAAATTGTCACCATAAGAATACAAAATAAAATATCTCTTGTCCACACTCCTCCTCTTTGGCCATCGGCCAACCTTTACCCGAATTTTGTTTCACTCCTCCGTCCAGGCGGCTTCTCGCAACGGCATCATATACCCCAGACCAGCTGAACCAGCTGAACCAGAGTCTAGGGCCCTGCTTACCAGTTTTACCAACACTCGCCTTACCAGAGGAATGAGACAACATCCGATCATCAATATACCTAGAAAAACTATAAGAGAAAACATGGCAGACATAAACACACCCTTCCATTGCCCAAAAACAGACGTGATCCAGTCTCCCAGCCCCGTGTTCACGCCTGATTGCTCATGCATGGTTCTAAATAACGTTTTCAGATTCTCAAGCGCCCGAGTGACCGTTCCGTCCGGAGCAGTATTGTTGGGAATAAAGGTGCAGCACATGTCACCAAACATTGCACATACTCCACCTCTCTCAGCCAACAACATGTCCAGAGCCATTCGATTTTGGACTCCCATTAAAGACGTCGGACCTAATTGTTCCCACCTGAGCCAACCTCGCGTTTGAATTTCCTCGACGACTCGATCGGTTTGGACTCTGGAGCGGATAGACCTCTGCGTCTGGGCAATTCACCTGTCTGCCAATAAACAAACAAACACATTATAACACTGATTATCCCCAACATCCCCGTTATTTTCCAATTTTCCCACAATTTCATGATCACTGTTCCCAGGCTCTTTTACTTTCACTTCGTGATAAGAGTATAACGTTATGAGTATAAAAGTATGCGATTATCGTACAAAACTATTACGACTCCTTTAAACTATAAAATACTTTAGACTAGAGCCCTAGCCTATTAGGAGCCTGAAATGAATTAATGCTTGGTATGTCACGCTCCTCTTCTTTCTTCGTGTCCCCAGGTAGACTGCTGGGGAGAACCGCGGCACAGGGGGAGAGGATTATTCTGCCTCTATGTTCCCCCCCGTGTTACTTAGGGTGGAGCTTATCTCGAGTAAGCTCTCTTCCGGGGCCACCTCCTCTTGGGCCTTCCTGGCCTCCTCCCACATGTTGACTCCCTACTGAGGCCTGTACACGAACGTTACACATTTTCTCTAAAACAATCTCCTGCCAACCTGTAAGCTTGTGTAAAAACATCAGTCAGCAGTTACAGGTTAAGCTCATTTGACTCCCAGCTCCACCTGGAACCTGTATCCTGGAAAACAAATCTGCTAAATCAAACATCTTATTTATAACCAACTATAGATCACGAAAGTGATAAAGTATTCAGCACAACAGACAAGTATCACGTTCAGGATTTCCCAAATCATTACATCACTATTATTGCTGCAATTTATTTTATCCCCAATTTAATCAGTGACTTCCCTTAAGCAATGTCACTCCACTTGCTTTATCCCTACGAACCCCATATTAAACTGTTCCATAGAAACTGCATCCCTTATTTGTTTTCTCATGTCACTTGTCTGTTTTCTACTGAATCCTCCACATGCCAAAACAAACATTAGCAAACCACATTTGACCATCTCAGGTTAGGCGTCAGCCATCCACATTCCAGAGGTCCTGTAAAACATTTCCTATAAAAAGAATCACCCTGTTTCAAAAGAAGAAAATGCAAATGTTAACGCTGCGCAGGTGTGTACACACTCTCTCACAGTTATCTCTGTGAGCAACACAACACAAACCCCTGAACAACCACCCTGGTAGGTTCACGAACACCGAAAGTAGTATTTAACAGTTAAATCGTCATGCAACCTCAGATGTCGCTGTCATCTATCTGCTCCTGTAAAAAGAAACACACCTAAATTCATCCACCTTTTTTCCTATCTAGGTGGAGGTTAACCTTGAGTCGTGGTCAAGTCCTGTCAGCTTTTACCAGTCAGTCAGTCAGTTTGTTTCATTTCCAGTCATTCATTCATTGCTGATAGTGGAAACCATCGCCGCATTTAGATTTCCGCCCTCAGCAAAATGACGTCATTTCAAAAAGAAAAACAAGAACTTTAGATCGGATTACCTCGCTGAATCCTTTTTAGGCAGGGACCCTTATTTTCTAATTGTCCCAATAAGTGGCTTTCTCCAGAGCCCATTTTAATGTGGAGAAACTCACTTGCAACAATTTTCTCGCCGACGTGTAATGCTTGTAATTTCCGATGTGCAGATCTGCTTAAAGAAAAGACTCTCAAACAAAAATCAGTGCACTGTTCAAAATATAAAACAAAAATCAACAGTAAAACTTTAAAAGAACCCCTACTATAAGCTTAGTAAAAGAATGCAACTTAGTCTTTCTGAAAGACACACACTGTATAAATCTCCGAATGCAATATCTGTGCTGTAAATTATATTATTAATGCAATGGTGATGATGATTATTATTTAGCAATAGCAGTAAAATAATTTCCCTGCTCCACACTCCCTCTCTCGCCCTCTGGAACACCAGAGGTCGCAATACATTGTGTCCTCGCTCTGACCCTCTCTCATGGTCCAGAGATCTTCTGCAAAGGAAACAAAACCCCATTTCCCCTCTAATCAATTGAGTTTAAGCATATAAGCAATTACTCCTGCATAACTTTGATCATAGCTAAATGCTGCCTAGACACAACTCCTGTGTGTTGACACTAACTTCCCTTTACCCTCACATTTCCTATGTTATAACCTGTTTTGATATAACTCTTTTTATTTCATTTTGCTCCTTCTAATGTAAAAATACCTTCTAATTCTAATTTATCAGCCGTAACCAAAATATATGCTTTCCTTCCTCTTTGGTCCGTCTTTAAGTTCAGTTAAAAACTAAACGAATTTCAGGCCTTTTGCCTGGAATCAATACTCTCATGTGTGTTTCTGGACTCTGTGTCTGTAAGCGTGTGCAATCCCTCAATAACTCATATCCTCCTCACAGTAGATTGGCCAATCATATCGCTAGCCAAAAGCTCGTGACCCTCAAGAGACGAATTGAGCCACAACTCCTTTAAAGGCACAGAATGCAATATGTATAAAAATCATTTCTACTTATAAGCTCTCCCCTTTATCCTAAAAATAAATCTATGTAATATCTGTATGTGTAAGCCTACATTATAACCACTACTTCCTTTGTCAACATGTCCCACAATTTCCCTCTAAAATTTGTACACAGCTTTAAAACACTGGCATTGTATCTTCTAAACAGGATTCAGTTCACTTTAATCCTTTAACCTTAACATAAAAATAACAGTTTCTGTTTACCATATCCAAATGACCAAAAAGTCATAAAATGATCCTAAATTCTTTAACAATTAAATTATTAAACCCTAAATTCCCCCTTTATTTTGACACACATTCACTGACCTGTAATCACACCATATTTTGCTAATAGTGGAGCCTCCCGCGTCAGATTCTCCACCCTCAGCAAAATTAGCTCATTCATTTTTTATTTTCGATAGGAAACTAATTCCTTATGTTTTGGACTGGATTGAATCGCTACAATCCTTTTCGACAGGGACTTACGACCTGATCAGATCCCCACAGGTAGCTTTCCCCTTGGCCAGTTGTAATCTGGAAAGCCCACCTTATATTTGCTCTTCCCGAGAATTTATCAGCGCTGTTATTCATTGTTGCAGGCCTGCTTAGAACAAAAATGAGGAATAAAAAGAGAGCTGATTATTAGCTCATGAAAACACAAAACAAAATCACCTGACAGGTTTTCTCTAAGTGCACTGTTACAAAAATAATGGGCCCCTCTCAAACATGTCCATGTTTCCTAAAACTCCCTCTATTAAAAACAAAAACAACAACACCCCGAACCTCACTGACCGAATCAACCCATCACCACAACCTCAACAACCTTACGCACACAAATATTGACCCCGCAGTCCTGACACTCCCGGGTCAACTCACATAATTACACCTCCTCAATACACCGAAATTCTTGTTAAAACCACACAATTTGCACACAACAATCACCCCCTTACGACAACATATAATCACCAAACTATAAGTTTCCGATGCAAATCTGCACTCCTCTTCTGTCTGCTATGCTTAAAACTACTTTAATCACTTTTTCTTTGTTCATAACTCACTCCCTTTGTCATATAGCTTCTTTGAATTTCCTCTACTTCAAACTCAAATGTATTCTATTAAACATTCACACCATTCTATCACTCATACAAACAGCAAGCTGTTCTTCATTGCGTATGTTTGTGTTCGTAGCCAGGTTTAATCAATGTCTATGCATTAATCATTATGAGCTTGTCCTTGTAAGGCTAATGCATCTTCTGCTTGTGTATGTGAATTTGCATATGTTGCCTTCGCAGTGTTTCAGACTCCTGCACATTTCTCCACTTAAGCCGTCAGTTTTCCTACCCAAATTTGCTAACCCAAATTTTAAGTTCCCACCTTATTAACAGCATTCCTGGTCCTCAGCCAGAAGTTAGGGCCCACTTGTCAGGTTTATGGAGACATGGCGCTGTGGACAATTCAACCAGAAACTTGCCTTATCATATCCAGTCAAGTTAACCTATAGGTTTCTTCCGACCGCTGCACGTGGAGAATTGATCCAGGTCTGTTTCGCCCCTGAAGAAACACAACTGAGACATTTTATTATTATCGTGAGTACTTAAACTACCCGTTTCCCTCTCTCTGGTCAGAAATACCAGCTTATGTCATGTGTATAAGTGTAAGCAGGTCTTCATTGCTTTTCCTATGTATTTTTGTTAATGTTCAGTGAGTGTAAGCTGCTTTCTTCATTGCCTCTGTATGTTATAATCAGGTTTAATTCATACATCATTTCACTGATTTCTTAATTCAAAACTATCTCACTTTCTGATTCTTTCCAGAAATAATTTCACATGTAACACTTTGTGTATGTGTGTTTTCCATTCATTCACGTAGTTGTCAGTTATTTTCTTTCTTCATTTTCCCTTTTTTCTGGTGGACATCTCTAAACACCATCATGAGTTCAGGGTTTCATTTCAATCCAATTATACCCTGTATTCTTGCAGTCGAACTCGTCCGGCTTCACCTCTCACTGGTCCCCGTCCTCTTTTCTCAGTGTCCTTTTGTTGTCTTGAAGTCTCCAGCAAACACAGTCCGTTTCTTCTCTGTTTCTCTTCAGTATTTTCCTTTTGGATTAAGTCCCAGCCTGAGTTTTTCTTTGAAAGAAGCCTCTAGTGTCCATTCTTATATTTCAGTACATAACTGAAACCAATTTAGTCGAGGAGGGTAAGAACAGCCTGCACTTTTGCCGTCCATGTTTCATCACGTGGTTTCTTCTTCTCTGTTGATCCTTTCAGTCGTCTATTTCAAGATTACTCCAAGCATGGCAAATCTGACAATCAGTGTCCAGTGCTTTCCCACCGTTCAACTGTCCAGCCTGTCATTCACAGTGCACGTTTCCATCTCGTAGTTCCTTCCATGCTGCTGGTCCCGTCAGTTTGGTTTCGGTGTTAACGGTTCGGTTGCACTATCTTTTGCCTGCTATTAATTCTTCCCAAATCCACGCTGTTCTGTTGGTCTTCATCAGAAGATTAACTGTCCTTTGAGCTTCTCCTCAGGATGGGGACAAGTGGGAGGTCAAGCTGTAAAATTTTAAACCAAACTTTGGCTTGTTTTCTCCCAATTATGTTAATCTATGGTTTTGCTGCTATGCTCACAATTCTAGGTTGAGAAAAGTCCACCTTTATCTATTTGGGGCCTATATATATTGACACACTAAACCATAGCATTAATATCATTTTCATTTCTTTCCTTAAAGCCTCCATTGCTTCATGTGGCCAGAGTCTGCCTCTTCTGTTTTCCTCTCTGGGTGCTCACTCCTTATATGGGCATGCAAACTTCCTGTCACACACACACACACAGCCCCCACCTTTTCTTTCTTTCAGGAACACAGAGCCACGCGGCTCTCATGCACTTCACCAAGCCCCCCTCTCTGCAGCTTCTTGAGACAGAGAGAGAGAGACGCTTTTCCTTTTTTTCTCTACCACAAACAAAAGCAAGCCTGTACATGCAAGCTTTTAAACAATATAAGCGCTCTCAATGTAATTTACACTTTATTTACATACACGGGTAATTTACATGCACTGGTAATTTACATTCTATTTACATACACGGGCCCGTATAAACGTATGAAAACACCATATGCCAGAACAACTTATCTTCTTCATTTCTCTACCGGTGTTCCTAAGTTTTACCGACTAATTTAAAAGCATCTTTCAGCCCAGGGCCGCGCCTTGCTAATCAATTAAACCCGCTTCGAGGACGCCCCCGCCGAAAGCGGTCAGATTCCTAAGCCCTACTTAATTTATAACTGCTTCCCGCCAGGCAACAAGGACCTCCACCAGCCACGTGAAATATCACAGTTCACGCTTTTGGCTTTACTTAAAGTTCACAAGTCCCCGACGTTGAATAGTCGCAGCCGGGTCGCACCCTGTCAATCAAACAGCGCAGTAAGGAAAGTGATCCCCTTGATCACTTTAGTTTTTAAGGGGGGCTCGAAATCCCCCGGGTACCACCCGAGCTTTTAACCTGACCGTGCGTCCACGATCAGGGGTCGCCGCCACACGCTGAGCAACTGCACTCTTAGGGGCCGCGCCCCAGTCCTAAGACAATTTATTTAAGTGTATTATAAGCATCACTGCGGGGTCTTAGCCCGCGGTTATTTCGACGCCCGAACCGCGTTCTGCTGATCAATCAGACCGAATACCCTAAACTACTGGTTGGCTGGCTGGCCTCCCCAGTCAACCCTCATCACTTTAAACACACACCGTATTGACTTAAACACATAACCTCTTAACTCAAAATTCACCCCCAAAATAAACAGCAATAAATTTAGTCAGTCCAATATTCCCCAAACTTTTATCACTAATTACCCCAAAATCACCACGGACACAGACCAGAAGCTCTACTGAGTGAACATTTAATTTAGCTTAATTTCCAATTTAGCACCTTTGGATATTTCTTGAATCAACAGGTGGTGCTTACCTCCTATTTCGGGGCCCATCACTCAGTCGACCTCCTGACTGTCCGTCTGTTTGACACCACTATACCTCAGCCAAACTCCATTTTTCCCTCCTCAAACCGGGTTTTCGGCACCAAGTCTGTCGTGGTTCGATTTCTTGAGGAAGAGACATACGACTGGAAGTCCATAGTGGGTCAACACAAATTATTTTATTAAAACACACAGTACAGTGTGAGAAGAAACTTGCAACAGCCACCCTACAATCTTCCAATCTTCCTCGAGCAGACCGCTCCCCATCCTTATATTACCCTGATGACATCACAGCTAGATCTTACTGGAAATGATAACAGTTCCAAGGTTCTCCTTATATAGACATCCGATACTACTTTCGAAACAAACAAGTTTGTGATATGTTGTGCAATTCTGTGAGACTGTGTGTCCAACCGAGAGATTGTCCTGAGACGACCTCCCTGTTCTTAGTACGTGCAGGAGTGAACGTGCGTACTTTCCATGACTCTCTATGTGCATGTTGGTGTGGGCCTGAATATGTGTGTAAGTGAATGTAGAAGGCCCTACTGGACCCACAGCTTCGAGAGGTGTGAATACAATGATATGGATACCATTTGCAACAGCTTAAGCAGATAGAAAGAAGGATAGAGAACAACAATAGACTAATTAAAGTGATGATAATATACATACATCAATATTTTGCTCAGATTACCATAGATATAATTCAGAGATTATTCTGTCAACTGGTTCAACAATGATGAATGATTGATCCATGATAGTTCTGATTATAAATTGTCACCATAAGAATACAAAATAAAATATCTCTTGTCCACACTAGCTAGTCCAACTTCAGTAACCCTACAAACGTCACTGCTGTTTGGTTTTCTATCTTCTTTTATGTCGGAAGTGATAACTTTTTTGGGAGACTTCCCTGCGTACCACTAGAGGGAGTCACAGTTTGAGAATGACTGCTTTAGATCAGCGGTCACCAACCCGTGGGCCACGGAGCAATAGTCATTTGGTACCGGGCAGCGAGAGTTAAGGCTCAGGTGTGAGATTCATGGTTTTCAGGGTTTTTATTGGCTTTTATCGTTATTTTTTTATCGTTTTTATCGTTAACTTAAAGTTTCCCTGGGTCTGATCCTGTGTGTCTTTAAGTCCTTTTCTTGCTTTTCTTTCAATAACCTTTAGTTTAACGCGCTTCATGAGAGACATCTGCTTGTGTCTCACGAAACATCAGCTCTTACACTTTACATTTCAAATAAAGACATTTTTAACACTAAATATATATTCGTGAAATTATGTAACCCATTATGAATCAATCATCTACATCATGAACTCTACACAGAACACATTTACAGCATTTACAAATATTTTCAGACATAAACCGGTCCATGGCGCAAAAAAGGTTGGGGACTGTTGCCCTAGATAATCCTCTTTTTTCACACTTAGAATCACCAACATTTACAAAATGCACGTTTAGTTTTATTCGGTATCATCTGAAATGGGTGACTGAGTCCAGAGCTCATCAGGAATCAATAAGATGGCAATTTACACAGATTTCTATTGGATGGGAAATCTTTCTGCACCCACAGGTAATGCCACTAAAAAGAATGCAGGTTCACTGAGTCTCTGCGTTGGCTTCACTTTTCAGACCCAGAAGCTACATCTATCTTTTATACAGGGAGTGCAGAATTATTAGGCAAGTTGTATTTTTGAGGAATAATTTTATTATTGAACAACAACCATGTTCTCAATGAACCCAAAAAACTCATTAATATCAAAGCTGAATGTTTTTGGAAATAGTTTTTAGTTTTAGCTATTTTAGGGGGATATCTGTGTGTGCAGGTGACTATTACTGTGCATAATTATTAGGCAACTTAACAAAAAACAAATATACACCCATTTCAATTATTTATTTTTACCAGTGAAACCAATATAACATCTCCACATTCAAAAACAAAACAAAAACAAATCAGCGACCAATATAGCCACCTTTCTTTGCAAGGACACTCAAAAGCCTGCCATCCATGGATTCTGTCAGTGTTTTGATCTGTTCACCATCAACATTGCGTGCAGCAGCAACCACAGCCTCCCAGACACTGTTCAGAGAGGTGTACTGTTTTCCCTCCTTGTAAATTTCACATTTGATGATGGACCACAGGTTCTCAATGGGGTTCAGATCAGGTGAACAAGGAGGCCATGTCATTAGTTTTTCTTCTTTTATACCCTTTCTTGCCAGCCACGCTGTGGAGTACTTGGACGCGTGTGATGGAGCATTGTCCTGCATGAAAATCATGTTTTTCTTGAAGGATGCAGACTTCTTCCTGTACCACTGCTTGAAGAAGGTGTCTTCCAGAAACTGGCAGTAGGACTGGGAGTTGAGCTTGACTCCATCCTCAACCCGAAAAGGCTCCACAAGCTCATCTTTGATGATACCAGCCCAAACCAGTACTCCACCTCCACCTTGCTGGCGTCTGAGTCGGACTGGAGCTCTCTGCCCTTTACCAATCCAGCCACGGGCCCATCCATCTGGCCCATCAAGACTCACTCTCATTTCATCAGTCCATGAAACCTTAGAAAAATCAGTCTTGAGATATTTCTTGGCCCAGTCTTGACGTTTCCGCTTGTGTGTCTTGTTCAGTGGTGGTCGTCTTTCAGCCTTTCTTACCTTGGCCATGTCTCTGAGTATTGCACACCTTGTGCTTTTGGGCACTCCAGTGATGTTGCAGCTCTGAAATATGGCCAAACTGGTGGCAAGTGGCATCTTGGCAGCTGCACGCTTGACTTTTCTCAGTTCATGGGCAGTTATTTTGCACCTTGGTTTTTCCACACGCTTCTTGCGACCCTGTTGACTATTTTGAATGAAACGCTTGATTGTTCGATGATCACGCTTCAGAAGCTTTGCAATTTTGAGACTGCTGCATCCCTCTGCAAGATATCTCACTATTTTTGACTTTTCTGAGCCTGTCAAGTCCTTCTTTTGACCCATTTTGCCAAAGGAAAGGAAGTTGCCTAATAATTATGCACACCTGATATAGGGTGTTGATGTCATTAGACCACACCCCTTCTCATTACAGAGATGCACATCACCTAATATGCTTAATTGGTAGTAGGCTTTCGAGCCTATACAGCTTGGAGTAAGACAACATGCATGAAGAGGATGATGTGGACAAAATACTCATTTGCCTAATAATTCTGCACTCCCTGTACAGTCTATGGAGTTGAATAATAATGAAATCAAAACTGGAATCCAAAACTTAAAAAAGCAACACAAAACCCAGGGACCATGACAAAAACTCAAAATAGGGGAAATTGGCTCCAAAGGCAGTAAAAGCTGCCTACCAGCACTTCTCTAAGTAATACATTATATCTCACTGATGCATGAAGTTGTAGCTTTAGATGGAAATCTGTCTTTACTGAGTGGTTTGGACCACGACTAAATTAAATCAATTTGCACACAAGCTACTTTGCACATAGATTTTCAGCTTTGCTACTTAAGTTGCTGAACACTGTGATAACACCAACATTAGCTAACTTATACAGTATGCATACGTATACTGTGTGCAAACTGCAAAATTAAAAATTACACTGTTTGTTTATAGAGAATTCAGAGCTGATTATTTCAAAATAAAACTCATAAGAACAAAAAAAAAATTAAAAAATTACAAAGCAACAATACAGGAAATGAAATCTTCACTTGTGAGGTATTTCCTTTTGAAATCCCTGAACAATGGGTCCTGTCTGCCAGTTGAGCTCACATTGACCTCCACATAGCTCTCCTGTTATTTCCATATCACATATGAGTTGAACTCCCATTACCCACATTTCCATTTCCGCTGAATGCAGCAAAGATATAGAGAAAGTGGCGAAACATCATAATAGACCTATATGTAAGGGATTATTCTGGATTTGTGTGAAATCAAGCAGAGGATGAAGAGAAAATAGAAGCAAAGAAGAAGATTGGAATAATTTGTCTTTTGAGTCTTGATGAAAAAAAGGAAAAATGCCCATGATTGGAAGAAGAATGAATAAAAAGAATCAATAAAGTAGGATGAAAATGCAAATGATCTTTTCAAAAGGTTGACCTCTTTCCATGGCTGTGTGGATGACTGGATGTATGCCAGCAGTCATTCTATGTCTAAGTCTATGTCTTCACACAGCTGGCTAATTCTCAAAGTGGACAAATCTGAAGATCTGGAAAAGGAAACACAAGTTTCAGAAATCCCCTTTCTCCGTGCATTTTCGTTTTTCAAGTCCCACAAGGTAGAACCGGAGCTCCCTTATGTAAATCCAACACTCCCTGGGGTAGACCGAGAACTCACTGGAGGGATTATGCATCTCATTTGTCCTGGCAGTGTCTCAGGATGCCCCAGGAGGAACTGGAAAATATGCCAGGAATACCCTGCTTAGCCTGCTACCATCAGTGCTCAGCAAGCAGAAGAAAATGGATGGATGACAGACAGGAACTAGGAACTGGCCAAGTATGGAGAGGTAAAGGTGAATGCAGAGAGCACAAATCTGCCTGATAGGACCCGTCATTGTTCCCATTTCCTGTTACTATTTGGAGTAGTTTTAAAAAGTTGGAGAAAAAGTAAAAAATTTTCTTGTGTTGACCAAATACATTTTTTTTTAGGATGTTTAGTATAAACACTAGAAACCACCATTGTGGTTTTGTCTTAAGTTGAATTTGTTTTATGCATTCATATTCATGCAAACAATGAATTCTAACAACTTTTGCAAAGTCTTGGCTTTTCAGCAACAAGAGTAGCTGACTCAGCATATAAATGGGATCTGTCAGAAAAAGTAAGACCTGCTGTCTTAGAAGGACTTCCTGACATTAAGATCAGGGAATCATTCTGGGAGAGCTAACACATTAACAGACTCCCTCTTCTTGTCACTGGATGCATTTACTCTCTGTGTTTGGGCTTTCTGTCCTCCTGCAGAAGGAAACTAAAATGGATTTTATGCCTACTTGATGACGTGTGTGACTGATAAGAATCTAAACATGCAAAGTGCTGCATTTCCCAAAATGATATTCAATGACATTCAGCTTATTGCCAATTAAAACCCAATGATGGTAAACACTGCGGGCATTATACCTGCTAAATAACAGCATCCTCACGCTGTAATCTTTAGGATTTATGGTCATTTTGCAGTTAGCTCAAAGCACCACTGTCTGGTCAGACTTCAAGTTCAATTAATACAACTATTAGCATGCTAACCCGGCTATTTCTTGGGCCGTAAGTGTCAAAATATGAGTCGCCCATTAACACTATGTGTAGTCCCTGAAGCGGCTATTTTTTTTTCTTAATTTCTCAGTGTGTGCAGACACTGTGCTGCTCTGTAATCTCTTTGCAGTCTTCATGTAAAGATGAGGAGATGCTAACTTTTGGAAATGCACTCCTTTCATGCTGCATTGCTTGAACAGAACATCCTGTACTGTTTCTACCACTAGATTCAGGCAAAATGGGTGTTAGGAAATCTACCAGAGCTGTGGTAACACAGATGTTTGTTCAAATGTGTGTGTGTGTGTGTGCGTGTGCGTGTGTAAAAGAGACAGAGAGAAAGATAAAGAGAGAAAAAAAACCTACTCATTCATGGGTAATGAGCATCTGAAACATGTTTGACATCTGGCAATGATGGGCAAAGCCCTCCAAACTTCCCCCTCAATGTCTCATCTGGCACTGGGTTTCTCCGATGAATCCTCTGCTCTTCACTCTGCCTCCCTTCCTCTTCCTCTGCTCTGGCATTCCTCCCCTCCTTCCTTCTCCCTCACTACCAGCTCTGCTCACTGAAATCCACATCAGAAATCCTGCAGTGGACAGATGCAAGCTGAAGGGAGTAATATAGCCAAAGGGATGATGAAGAGAAAGAGAAAATGCAGTGGGGGAATGGGGGGAGGTGAAAGAGTGTTTTAGGAGGCAGGAGGTGCAAGATGAAGGCTAATGAGGCAACATGATGAGAGGGGATGGAAAGAGTGATGACTCATCTCAAGTGGAGAGTGAATGAAAGAAAATGGCAAAATCATGAAGGAAAGCAGAAACACTTAAAGACGGGTGGCATTTTGAAGATCACAACAAGAGGAGACTCTAGTAAGATGGAGTGAAAGCGGAGAGGAAATCTACAAACACACACACACACAGCTCGTGCCTTCACCCTGAAAGCGTACAGACGCATAAATCCCCTCTGAAACCAGCAGCAATGCGGCTCAGCTCACTGCAACTGTATCCTCTCTCCATATTCCAAATCCCATGATGGTCTTATTACCATAATCGGCTCTGAGCGGAAGCACAACAAGAGCACACACACAGCTAGTCGCCCAGCCAGTCACCCAGTCATCCATACAGCCAGACACCCACAGTCTTACCTAAATCCCCAAATGTTCCTACCAAGCTCTAGAAGTAATGTTCTTGTTGCACGAGTCTGCAAGACACAGTTATTTCTGAGGTAACACAACAAGGAATATGATTTTAATATAATATGGAGGAAAAATAATGGTCCCACCAGCAGTTGGGCTTTACAAACCAGATTAATACAACGATTATGAATGGCACTGTTGATCAGCTTGTTATTCCAGACTGAAATCTCATATTAACTATTGGATAAATTACCATGGGATTTGTATTTGATAACACCAGGGTGTTCCTATCCTGGAACATAATGTGTTGTTTTGTCCGATGCCTTTTTCATTTCTGTTGGGAAATAATGTTCATGTACAAAACAGGAGGCTTGAAGGGTCACGATGACCTAAGCTGCCAAGAGACTCTGATTCAAGTTTCACTGGGACCCTTGTATGTTTTTCATCTTTACTTTTTTGTAATATTAATTATTATTATTATTATTTTCATTATTTATTTATTTATGTGTGTGTTTTTTACTCATCTTTTTCTCTCACTGAGAAGTCAGGAGTCGGCCTCACTGTTACCATAACCCAGAACATCAGGACACAGGCGTCAGAGCTGGAGGTGCCAATGAACCACAACAGCAATAACAGACATGCTGGGTTCAAGAATGAGTTCAACTATATAACAATGTCTTATACCTACAGCTTCAACCTACATGCAACGTACATGAAGGGGCCTCAAAAACACCTCACCTAGGACGCGTCCTGGACAGATTTAAATCAGTTACCTGAACCACTTAAACTGACTTTTTTAGAGGAGTTTAATGACGAAGGCTTTCACCCTTTCTCTTAAACTAAGCCAGAAATAAAGGAAGCTTGTTTCTACTGCCTCTACTATCCTATTCTTTCAGTAAGATAAGAGATGAGTTAAACCTTTACTAGTCCCACACATGGGAAATGTTTTGGTCACAGCAGAAAGTTAAGAGCAGTAAAAATAAAGAAAAACACAATAGAACAGGATAACATACTATACAAAATAGAATAAAATGCTTTATTATAGTTGGAAAAATTGCATTTGGTACTATTGTACATGAGGGAGACAAGGCGAAAGTTACAAGTGTGTGTGTGTGTGTGTGTGTGTGTGTGTGTGTGTGTGTGTGTGTGTGTGTGTGTGTGTGTGTGTGTGTGTGTGTGTGTGTGTGAACATCTGCTAACTAACCACAGCTCATGGCCATAGGTAAGGGTCGGATCCAACCAGTAAATCAACTGCCTTGCTTCACTCTCAGCTACTGAAATATAGATTCTAGAATCAATTCTAAAATTAAAATACCGATATTTTAGTTATTTGGGGTAAATTTGTAGTTTATGATTAACAGGAACACAGTGGAAGGAAACTCGATTACTGGGATTGTCTGAATGAATGGTTGGAACTACTTGTTCTTCCGCCTATGATGAGTTTATGAGGACACAAATTGAAGGAAGAGGAGAGGGTGAGGCAAACGTCGTCATAACCCTAACCCTTCACCACAACAGACGGGTACGGTGGCCATACTATTGTGAATGCTGCGTAAAACAGTCTTCAATCTTTGGCTTCACTCTTCCCAGCACGTGACTTTCAGATCGAGCGACCTGTTCTCAACACAGAAAAACATTCAGGAGTTATTAAAATGTGTTTAATCAATTCCCATAATCTAACCATGCTTGCATTGTATCTTGCTGTGAGTGAATTGGGCGTGAAAGATTTGTTGTTTCATCCCCTTTGACTGCTCCCAACCTGCAAGTATCTCATCACTTGCATATTTCATGAAGTACCATACACACAACTGAGTATTTGAGCCCTGTGATAGATAATCCAATTTATCAATAAAGTGCTACCTGCTGGGTTTCTTTTTATTGAATAACAGGGGACGATTGAATTAAGCACTTTATTTAGCAACATGCATGTGAGCACGGTTTAGCCCGGTGTGAGTCTTAGAAATACATTTTTGCACTTGGTCCTGCTGTTAATTAGAGCTTTGAAATCATGCATGCCTCAATAACATGGGAACTTTAACTCTGCATGTTACTAAACACGTTTGCCTGCCTTGCATGCTAATCCAGCTCAAACAAACACAGTCGAACATGCTGATCAGTTGCATTCTGGTTGTGTTTTATTTCTTTAAGAGTCACTAATTGAAAACAGAATCTCTCTGTAAAGGTCTTGAATTATCCTGTGAGTCAGTCATGCGTTAGCTTGTAATTCACCATGATGCCAAAGCAGCCAGATGGCTAAAGTTTGTTCTGTCTTTAACAGCAAACCTTGTTACAGCTTCACCTCGATGACATAACACACACACACACGCAAACATTCTCACACAGACTCAACCAGATAACAAGGCCCGCAAATGAGGCTAACCTCGTGTAGCGGAGCAGCCAATTAAACCCCAGCAGCCTCATGCTACACCACTGCTGTTCATAATAACGATGATGGCAGTGATGATGCGCCTGCTCCGCTGAGACCAAACAAGATATGAAACTTCGCCTCCCTCTAATCGCTCATTGATTCCCCACTGAGACAAAAAAAAACATGAGAAGAGCGAGAGGAGGAGGGTGAAGGCAGGCAGCTGAAAGAGTTCACTGAGGCTTAGTTTAAAATATGCTTCTTTTTTTATTTTCCATGAACTAAATTTAGATGCTAACAGAGCAGTCTGGCACTTTACACAGCAATTTAATGAAGCATGCAACCAGCACCAACAACACATCCCCACCCCCAAACAAGCAGTTATGAGAGAAAGTAGGAGGAAAATGGAACAACCGGGCCATGAATGAGCTTGTGTGTGATTCCTATATTTGGGAACATTTGGGTGTTTTGTTGTTGTAGGGGTGTGGGAGAAATCACCGATATCCAAAAATGTTTAGAACTTCAAGAAATCTTGGAATCCTAAATACGTAAAGTAACAGTGGTTTGCTCTCGACAGGTTGTTACCTTCATTTGTTTAGAGACGTTTGAAATTTAACAGAGAAGGGGTTTGCAATGCTGCATGCACTCTACATGCAGTTCAGACAGATCATAAATGCAACTTACTGGCGTCGGACCATTTTAGTATGCATGTTTGCGAAGAGCTCTACCAAGGGCTCAGAGTAGACTCGCCCATTCTTCACACAGGATGATTTGGACACCTCATTAGGAAGTCTCAGCTGGAGGCTTGGTGAGCACATGAACCTGCTGAAGTCAGTTAACTGTGGCGCTTACAGATACTCTGATATGGTATTATCAAAGAAAGCCAGTCTGGTTCTTGCATTCTGTGTCTTTCATAGTGTTTTTTTAATTTCCAGATGGCTTGGGTATTCCCTGCAATTGCATGGAAGATAATGAAAAATTACACCCAATAGAGAGATCAACCTGCTCAGCCACAAAGTGCTCCAAGTCCAGATGGATGACTGGACATTTTCATATCCGAAAGCAATTTACCTAATGAGATACAGCCTAACAGTCTGCTATGAAGATTGTGATCTCTTTTTTTGTGTTTTTTTTAAACTTGGGAGCGTGCCATTCTAGCCTTTTTCTAATCTTTTTTTGCTCAGGCTGAACACACAGACTACACCTCAGTACTTATTGCACTCACATGATTTTAATTTCAACATACTTGGTAAAAGTTTAGTTTTTTCAGAGTGTTAATGTGTTTTTTATCACGCATGGGCAATGGATAGGGCAATTTGTCCGAATTCCAACTGTATGAATCATTTCTAAACCCTATTTTAGGACACTGATAGTCGGTGTTGGGAAGGTTAGTTTTAAAATATATTCCACTACAGATTACAGAATACATGCCCCAAAATGTATTTTGTAACGTATTCTGTTCCGTTACTCAGTGAGAGTAACGGATTACTTAATATGATGTCATGCTTTTTACTACTACATGAATGTACTATTGCTGTGTGATTTTTATTACTATTACTGAAGTTTACTCGCCATACCAAAACCAACTAGATTTTTAAATCTTAATATAAAATGAGTCCCTTTACTATGGCTCCAAACCGTAGTAAAGGGACCTCTGGCTAATACGTCGGGTTCGTGTCGGGCTCGTAGCTGAAAACTAGCTTTACTTTGCTGTCTGGGTCAACTTTGCTAGCGAGAGACAGAGAGAGGCGTTGAAAGGCTGCTCCAATGAAACTTATTGTTTCAGAGGAAAACAGGAACACAGTGTACAGTCGAGTCTTAACAGCTTACTTACAACTGGGCTCGTCAGGCACTCTTTTTGGCTGCAGTGGTTATTTTTATATTTACATGCTTCCAGCTCCCGTTTCTGCTCGATGACAACTCGTACTTTTTTGACTCATAACCTATTACCTTCATATTAAATACTTTTTTGAATAATAATTTTTAATGATATTTCTTTATGTTATTATTATGCAAGTAGAGGTGACATGGGCGGCGAGACTGAGACACAGGCATTAGAGCCTCTTAATGTGTGTTTTGTTTGGGTTTCCACCGGCGTGGAATTACCAAAAATAGAGAGGGCATAGCCTAACATACGAAACAGGAAAATACTGCCGTGTAATCCCTTTATTTCAAAAAAGTAACTGTATTCTGAATACCACCTTTTTAAACGGTAACTGTAAGCACTGTGGCCCTTCATGTGTGTTTTTAGGAGTCCATCAATGGCAGTAAAGATCGATAGAAACAAGATCCGAATCACCACTTCAAGTCCAATTTCTACTGTTTTTATCTCTACTGTACTTCACAGTTCCCGGGACCACTGTTCCCTCAGGGGAACAATAAAGTTAATCTAAATATTTCACAGTGTTGGAGGATTGGTTTACTCTTTTACCTCCAGGACATCCTGTTCTATTATCATTCATAATGGTTCCACTTTACTGAGTTTTTGTATTATTAATATTTCAATATGTTCTCTGACTGCATTAAAAATAAATTCCGCGCGATAAGGTTTTTCAGCATTTTGTTGTGTTTGTTCTGAATAGATGGCTCCTTAATTTAAGGATTAAGGATGTTTTTGTTGTTGCTGTTGTAGCGCTGCTCTTAAATGTTGTTTTTAGTCTAGCAGAAAGCACGAGCGCGGCTTTCATGCTCTCTTAGTTAGATTTACATTTTCTGTCTGTCCAAGCTTGTTTTTCGTCAAATCATCACCTTGTTCTTCATCTGGTCCTTCTGTGACAGCTAAGGGCAGCTCTGCACACACACACACACACAAAACAAACACTGAGCTCCAGGTGAGCTGCTCCCTGATGTGGAGAAGCGGCTTAAGTGTGAGTCTAAGCTCATCTTGCCTTTAGCTAATACCACCCACACACAGATGGACACACACACTCACACACACAGGCATGCAGAATGTATGACCTGGTGGAAATTCAGCATACTGATGTGTTAACAGACGGGTTGCTGACACACACATACACACATAAAACCGCACAACACTGTGGCCAAAAAAAACCCCTGCATCACGCACACACAGGCTAGAACAGAATGCTAATGTAAAGGGATATGGCTGTCAAATATGGTAAACACACACACACACAACTCTGCATCCAGAAAAGGCCCACGCACTTGTTTTGCAAGGTGATGATACAAAAAGATCTTTCTTTCACATACACATTGTGAGAAATCCATTGTCCATGCCTCATTACATGAATGCACACACAGACCCACACACCAAGTACACCAAAGTTTTACAAGCTCACGAAGTGCAAACATGCACTTAAACCTTCACGCACTTGCTCGTGCAGGACAGAGCATCACCTCAGCCAATTGTGCAGGACAAGAGCTGCCCACCCCAACCCCCAATACCCCCCCAAACAGCAACAACACCCCTCTAGCGGCAGTTTCTATGACTACATCCAATCCGCAAGCCAGTTTCGAGAAAGAGCAAAGCCACTTCTGTCAGGCTCACTCCACTTTCTAGAGTGGCGCAAGCCTGAGAGAAGTGGTAAAATTACAGACATTGTTCACTTACATAGGAGTACAGATATTTGGGTTGAAAAAAAGAGTCTGATGAAAGTTGAAGGACTGATACAACATCTTTACTCAAGAAAAAGTGAAAACGTATTCGCCCTGAAATGTAATTAAAGTATTAAAGCAAAAAGTAGCTGAACCTCACGTCATATTAATATCACACTAAAATAATATTAAGACATGAGAATACCTTAATTCAACTTAAATTCTTTTTTAACCATAATTAAATAAAAAATAAATTCTAATGAATTTGGTCTGCTTGAGTATCTGTTATGTAAAACACAAACAAGTTGTATTTGCTCTTGCCTACAGTGGAGATGGATGATTTCCTTCCACGTTTAAACAGGAAAACAGGAGTTAACCTGGGTCGGGGAATTATAAAATCAGTTTTAGTGGGGCAGGAAAAAAAAATCACTACGAAAAAGTCATAATCGTTTCTGTTGTGAGCTTCTGTAGAATTTGCATACAGGCTCTTATCAGTTCACCTGTGTTCCTTCTTTTTGTGGATTGAGCCAACTGAGTTCAACAAGCTGCAAGCTGTCACATCAGCTATCAGGACGGATTTCACAGCTTTGACAGTATAAAGTTGAAATTCAGCGAGTGAATCACATCAGTATCATCACCCTAAAATTTCACATGATATCTGCTACGCTTGATGAAATCTAACACTGACCATGAACACCACAGCTGCTCTGCATCACTCCAACATTCCTGTAAACTTGACCAAATACTACAAACTACCCAGACGAGTTTAAACCACTAAGCTATCCAGAGTTTTCATGCAACGTTTGAATAAGAGTTAGTATACTTCAGTTTGTTTTCCAGGTCTTTCAACATTTTGTAGCTGAGTTGTAGATGAACCACAGTCAACCTGTAGAAAAGTGTGATTTAAGAAACAGTCCAATGTAAATGAAACATTAAAAAAATCTGTGTAGATCTAATATGTGTTTTAAAAAAGCAATGAGAACCTTACTTGTAAGCTTTAATCAGATTAATCACATGTAACTGCAGTCCCTACCTTTAAAAATAACCGCTTGTTGAGCTCTTAGAAATGATAGATTTGAAATTACCTGCCACTTAAAAATGTTACTGCCTTTATACTCATCCCTGTTCTGCTAGGCAAACTAGATGGCATGACTACAACTTGTACATCTGCACCAAAAACACTGTTTTGGATTGTTCTGACACACTGTAACCCCCACGTACTGCTATAAAGGATATAATTTCCTGCCTCTTCATTCCTTTGTGGCTTTAATGTGTTTTTGTTCAAATGTCCTAAAGCAAAGGGCCTGTTTTGAAAATGTATGGACTAAAAAATAGAGATATTTGTGTTAAAATGCAGAGATAAAATGTTGCGTTGTAGTTTAGCATACTGTTGGGGTTTTAGAAACCATCATTTAGAATAATGTGCCTGTAGGCATACCACAGGCTGCTTCGGTGTGCTGAATCACTATGTGCGTGTAAATCATTCATATGAATTAATCAAAAATAGGAAGAAATTCAATCAAAACATGAGAAAATCATTATTGAAACATGGGTCCAAATTGTGTCTTTATTCACACATTAAAACATGATCCCAATTATATGACAATTGCAAGTTCTGCAAGGGGAGAGAACAAATGGAAATAAATAAGTGAAGAGAGTGGGTGCATAGGCAAGAAAACAAATCAGCAGGATAGGTGGGTAGCTTCCAAAGACGAAGGAAAAATATAGGAAATATAGGTAGAGTGAAAGACAAACGATGCTAAAACAAATGCACTGGGAAACATGAGGAAAGTGCATACTAAATAACTGGAAGACCAAAAAACAGCCAAGAGTACACACAGCAAGAACATAAGAGGCTTTTCTCGTTTCTCTGATTTATGCCTTTTGATCTCATTTGTCCTCTTTCCTGTGACCCAGGAATCAGTATAGTATTAAAGTGTCTCACTTCCTAAAATGCAAGAACTCCGAAGGACAGAGGAGAGGAGAAGTTGCAGAGGACAGAGGGATGGAACAAAGGCAGGTGAGAATGGAGAGAAGAAAGGAAGAAGGAAAGGAGTAAAAGAAGGTGTGAAGCCTTTAGAAACAGACATGACTGTTACGGTCGCTGACCTCTAGTGGCTCTCCCTCTGTGAGAGATGAAAAAGGGGCGGGAAAGTGGAGAATATGAGGTATTCCAGGGATTTATGTGAGGACAGAATTAATTCAAGACAATCAAAAGGTAAGTGAAGCAGAAATGAGGGGCAAAGTTCACAAAGTGCTTTACCAGAGAAGCAAAAATCAGAGTATTCAGAAAGTGAATTAAAAAAAATTACGTCAAACAAAATAAACCAAGAACAAATAAATCCCAAAGTTCAGATGTATTTAAAATAAGAAAAAATGATATTAAATATTAATAACAATAAAAGGATTAGCCATAAAAAACAAGATTAACAAAATGTTCCAAAAGAGAGACATTAAGCACACAATGAAAGAGTAAAAGACAAAACATCACATAAAAGGAAGTCTATAAAAATGTGTTTTGAGAATTGATTTAAGGAAAGTTTAGAAAGATTCACTGAGACTAAACTTCTCAGCGAGCTCACTCACCAGTCGAGAGGGTGTGATGGAAAAACAGTCTGATCTTTATTTATGCCTGATCTTTGGAAAAGCCACAAGGATCCACCTGAGGATCCAGAGCTTCAAACTGGCATATAAGAGGTCAACATTTCTGCTCTGCAGCTTTGGGCTTCAGTAAAATCTCCACATCAATTCTAAGATGTACGTAAAGCCAGTGGAGAGAAGTCAAAACTCAGGTGATGTGACGGCGTCTTCTACACTCAGTGTAGAAATAATGAAGAGTACAGCCAAATGTTCCAAAATGAACTCCAAAAAATACAGTATATAAATTACACTGTAGCATTTGAAAATCTTTATTATAGTAATAGATTCCTTCATTTCCACATACTCGCTGGGTTACACCAAACCATTGTTAGGGTACCTGGGTCTGATGATCCAGTTTGACTTATCAGTATTCTTTAATGTTGTCTTTCTAATGGTACAGTCCTTTGTGTTTCTTGCTCCCCAAGTTATCTTTAGTATTTCCTGATTTCTAGTTCTTAGGTTTTGTTACTGTGCCTTTAACAAATTAAGAATATACATGTAACTATTACAGTTACAGTTCTCTCTGCTGGTTTCTTCATCTTTCAGTTTTCCGTTTTATTTTGGTATTTGTTGGTGGCTTGTTTCCACCTGTGTCTGTTTCTCTGACAGAGGCTCGTTTCTTGTTCATTTTTCTTGAGTTTGAGTCCTGGCCCTGCACAGTGAAGCAAGCTTGAAATACCCAGATTATATTTCTATAATCTGGCTTCACTTAGCCTGATATCAGGGGTGTCGAACTCCAGTCCTCAAAGGCAGGTGTCCTGACACTTTTGCATGTCCCTCCTGCAACACAGCTGAATAAAATTTGTAGGTCATTAGCAAGCCTTGACAGCATGTCGAGGTGGCAACCCCTAACCCTACTCAAGTAAATTTAAATAAAATTTTAAGTTTTTTGTTTGGTTTTTTTTATAAAGAGGGAAAAAAAAGTATTTCTAAAAGTACTTTTACTGCACCATGTTCATTCATTTGTGAGCTGTTATAACATGAAGCAAATGGCTGAATTGCTACCTCAGCATGCAGTCAAGTTCTTGCTAATGACCTACTAATTGTATTCAGGTGTGTTGCAGCAGGGACACATGGAAAAGTTTCAGACACTGGCCCTTGAGGACTGGAGTTTGAGACCTGTGCAGTAAGAGGTCAAACAAAGGTAGCCATCAATGGAATGAGTTAACCCAGAGTCTCGTCACATCTAGCTATGAGCAGATTTACATGGAAGTTTCAGAGTCAGCAGCCAATCACAAACATGGACGGGTCTACTGGCAGCAGACTGATCTTCCAAAGGAAGATAAAAACAAGATATCAGAAAAATATGAAGAAGTTAAACACATGAAACAGACTGAAGGCAACACAACTGCAGATGAATCGGTGGTATGAGTGTATGTGACAACGCACTGAACAGTAGTATAGTATTAAAAGCACTGTGAGAATGTGTGTGAGCTTGAATCTTTGGTCCATGAGACTGAAAGGGGCCTGCTATATTAATAGTAAATCTAGCCTATTTGAAGCCAAGAAGGGAAGCCAACAAAGATTTACACTGTGTGTGTTAATGGACTTCTCACAGCTCTGTCATTAAGAAACGGGAGAATCTGGATTGCAATTGCTATTCCATTAAATGAATGTTTAGACGGGCGTGAGACAGTTTTAGTTTTTATTATTTCAGCTGCGGCCTCTGTGGAGTTTAGTCTGACAGCAACTAAAGATTAAATGTGTAAATACAATTCAAATGTAGGCATCGTCTGTACAAATAGCTGGCCTGTTTCAGGATCATATATTAATCATTTTACAAGTGGAAGGCAAAAAGAAAAAAATAGAGGAATAAAGTTGTGCTTGAGTATCTATCAGTCTTAAAGTCTCAATGTTGCAGTGACTCCCGGGTTGGTTAGGTCTCCAGCACAAATTACCATAGTGATGTACCCCAGTAGGCTGAAGTTACTTGGATAAGCCATACATCCTGCTTTATAGTACATAGCCTGTGTATTTGGGTGCTCTCTCTGCCGTCACCTGACACATACAAGTGTGTCAATACTCATAATCAAGATGAAGGTAAATAAGGACGAAAAAAAAGTGACTTATTGCAACTTAATAGGAAGAGCAGTCTGACCCTGCATACTTGGTGTCCTGCAGGTTTTAGATGTCACCCTGGGTCAACACACCTGAATCAAATGTTTAGTTCATTTTCAGGCTTCCAGAGAACTTCGAGACATGTTGAGGAGGTAATTTAGCCATTTATATCAGCTGTGTTGGATCAAGGACCCATCTAAAACCTGCAGGACACCGGCCCTGAAGGCCTGGAGAATACCCAATCTGACACAGGGCTAACGCAGACAACCATTTGCACTCACATGCACACCAATTAACCTAACCCCACTAACTGCATGTCTGTGAACTGTGGGTGGAAGCCAGAGTACAAGGAAAGCACCCATGCAAACACGGGGAGGACATGCAAAGTCCACACAGAAAGGTCCCAGCCAGAGTCGACACAACCATGCTAACCAATGCACCACCATTCTTTCTACACAGCTACAAAATGGTGAACTCATTGTCTACTATATAGTAAATACTCAGATGAAAAATGATGTGAGAATCACCACAAAACTACTTCCGTACAGGTAATTATATCTCAAAGTGAGCAGGCAAAGGAACTTTGCTTTTACTCTCTGTGTGATATTTTGACAAGCAAATGTTTTCACTGCAGCAGCAGAGACGTGAAAGTGAGATTTCGAGATCTTTTTTAACTACAAAGCTTCTGACCTGCATCACTCCTCATTTATCTCCCTGTACCATGCTGTAATTAGCCAAAGAGCATGCAGCGGTGATGTAGAGGCAAACGACTCTCTCAGAGGCAACATTAATTAGAGATGGTGGGGGAAAAAAAACAATGCAATACACAAAGAGATGTGGTTCAGTGAGCAAATGAGATGGCAAATGGGGCATTGCAAAGTGGATGAAGAGCACACATACACAGCATCTGTACGTGTATGTTTACTTGCATATGTAGATGAATACATTTGTGGTTTACTCGTGTTGTGGAAGTCTGACAGGCAACGATACTTTTTCTAAAATCGTATATTCACAACCACACAAGCTGTCACATGTAATATTTTCTTACTTGAAGATCTGGTGCTTTCGCAGTCGTGTCGATGTGAACTGAGTTTCTTTAAAGTGTGTGTGTGTGTGTGTGTGTGTGTGTGTGTGTGTGTGTGTGTGTGTGTGTGTGTTATAGAGTACATGGATGTGTGTGAGCTCTTGCAAGAAAGTCCTCATATTCGTTGGGGGCGACGGCTTCTTCAAAAAGCTTTTTCCCAGAAAGTCATTAACATTCATTCACGCAGGCAGCCTTCCATAAACAGTCATTAGCGGAGGAACACTTGGTGTAACGCCAGATCACTGAGCCTCTGCGCACTTCACATCACCGCCTTATTCCTAAGTCACCAATTTAATTTGAAAATCTATCAAACACTGTGTGAAACGAATACCTCCACTTTGCGTTAGAACCGCAGTTTACAAACTTTTCTCTTTTTATCATGCTGAGGACCCCCGGATAGAGACTTTATGGTGCAATCACACAGTTTTGTTGTCTTTGTTTTGCTGAGAGGAAACATTTATTTTGTTGGGCTTGTTAGTCTAATTACTGCCTAATTTAAAATGAATCAGGGCTTGTAAACATAGTTTTGGTGATTCGTCATTGTGTCACATTTAATTTAAACGCTACATTCAGCTGTGAATGGCACGTCGT
This sequence comes from Perissodus microlepis, assembly GCF_051167445.1. NCBI lineage: Eukaryota > Metazoa > Chordata > Actinopteri > Cichliformes > Cichlidae > Perissodus > Perissodus microlepis. The sequence continues at coordinate 30,006,424 of NC_140481.1, read as the reverse complement.
TTGCTCGCTGTGGTTCATATTCAATTAAAAGTTGAGGCAACAAGTCTCAACAAATGGTCAAATTAACCAGTGATGCATCCTAACCAAAGGATGCCACAGCAACTGGCATCACCCAGTGGTTTGTGAAATCCTGGTTTAGAAGCTTTGAGCATTTTGTAACACATCCCTCTGTCTCTCTCATGCAAGTTCATGGTAAAGTTGAAGCATCTAGTTAGCTACTAAAGCATGAAGTAGCACTTTTTTAAGTGGCAGTTAACTTTTATTGCAAACAAATATCTTCAAACAGACAAAATGTTTCTGCACAATTTGTCACAAAATGTGTCCGTGAGCTTAAAGTACAGCTGCTGTGTTCCTACGGCAGAGAAACAAATATTAATGTGCCGCGCTGAGAGACGGAGAAAAATATATTTTTAAGAAGAGAAAAAGAGATTATTTTTGACCCCTCAGCGAGTCAAAAATTATATAAAAAAACATGAACTGGGAATTTTAATTTTCTAGGTAATTGCCTAATTCATCTTAGAATTTTTAAATCAGTTTATTGGATTCATAACTTAGAAGATTTGTGGTTTAATTATGTTTTTGTGGAGGTTTATGCTAAACTAGTATACTTGTGTTATTCAAAGATTGCATGAAGATGCCAGGCAAAGGTTAGTTTGCAGTACTATGATAAAGTTTACAGTGATGCACTACATTAAGTTATCTATCTATATAAGTACAATGGGATTTATGTATATGGTAATCTGGTAATAATTGATCACAGCCTGTGTGTAATGAAAAATCTGCCGGAGTTCACATGAGTTTGTTTCTTGTGTAATTCTTGTCCTCACCACTACACCCAACCCCAGGTTCTCCCACCTGCCAAATCCCACTTTAACCCCTGCACATTTAGTTTGCTGTGGAAAGTAGTCATTTTAAAAGCAAACCTGTATTAACAAACTGCTGAAAATAATCCAGAAAAATTCAGTTGTCTACTGTTTAGATAACATTTTAAACGAACCATACTGACCATCTGTTTTTAGTAAATTACTGAGTGTTTAGTTGTGAGCTAGAAGCCCAAACTTTCTGGCTCGCACACACAGAAGTAAAATTGAAAAGTTTTGATAGATGGACTAACACATCGTATGTTTCAGGGTAGCTAAATATGGTTTTGCTCCAAGCAAGATTTCATTTCATTCTTCTTGGCTCTCGTATGGATTCAGGGATCGATAATCCATCACTTTCTATCCATAAACTCTTCTGTTCTGGGTCATTTTGTGCAGGTGGTCTGGAATACATTCTCATATCCAACACACACCGCTGGTGGACACAAGAAGAAAGGCTTTCTTTTGGATTAGCAGACTTCACCTTGCCTTAAAAGGGCAAAGATAGAATTTACATGTTAAGTTTGGTTTTAGCACCCATGGATTTTATCAAAAACTGTGTTTAAATATAAATATTTAAATATGAATGTAGGTTTTAAATAAATTTTTTATTGTCTGGCACTTAGTCAAAAAGAAAACTCACCATCTCACCCTTTAAAATATTTATAAAGTGTACTTGTTTTTCATAAACTGTTATTTGTTTGTTGGTGTCACAAAGATAAATCAACATGAAATGGAGCCAATGAAGTTTGTAGTTTGGATGTTTGTAGTTCCAAAAACATGAATAAAAGTCAAAGGAGAAAACAATAATAATCTATGCATCAAATGAAACTGTGTGCTGTCTCTCAGCTCATTAGCTAAAACACACCTGTCTCACATTTGTGAACAAAATAGCTCCCATGACCCCGGTTTGCTACAGCCTGGATAAAAAATGACACTGAACTGCACACAAACTGAGACTGAAGCCGCGCTCACACTGGTGGGTGTCGACTCTCTGCCCTCAAAACAAATCAGACTCTGAAAGTTAATATAGGCCAGTATTTTAAACGATGTTTGAAATTGCCCTGTTTCCTTGTTCAGAGGTCTCTGTTTCACAGTAAGGCACCCTTAGCTGCTCCCTGTGGACCAATTAGACGAACTCGGGGCGTATCCTAACTCTCCGCTTACAGCGTTCCCTCTGGTCCCATTTACTTTCGCTTTATTTGACCGCAGGATAATCCACTCAGTGCTGAATTGTTTCCCAGGGAGCTGTGCTCTGAAATTGGTCAGGCTGAACTAAAATTCTGCAGATGTGGTAAACAAACTATCACGGATACGTGTTAGATCTATAATCGCCACAGGAAATGTTCGCCTATCCTCGTAAGAGTTTACAACCTTTGAGTTTTAACTCTGAAATCTATTTTGGACATGTTCGGCCAGTCATCATATAAATAAATGAGAGCACTTTTAGATACGATCGCACCACTTTGCACTGTATTAACAGGGTAATGATCCATGAACCACTACAAAGTTTAATGGTGGATTTGTTATGGAGTATTGGTGGGATCAAGTTAAACCTCATCCAGAAATAATCTTGCAGTGAATGCAGATTTATAAAGTATACAAACCTTTATTTCTTTAACTTTCATTTTACCAGGAAGTGAAACTCCTGATTAGGAATCTTTTCTGCTAAAGTGCCTCGGGCCTAAATACACAGTAATACCGTAGCATGTTGTTCAATGAGAGGACAAACCAAAGCACTGAAAGCAAATCTACAAAAACACAGCATGGGTCCTATATGCATCTCAACCCAGGATCCTCTTAATGTCAGGCAACAGTGCAAAACACCAAGCTGCCATGCTGCTCTTTCATTTAATAGAGAGATGGGAACATGTTATAGCAGATATGACTGTTCTAGTATGGAAATTCAGCTTTCTGCAGAATTTCTGCCCTACAGTCAGCTATGTTGTCCTCGATGCATCCGTAGAAGCAAAACAAAAGGGAAAACATATCTGTTTCACCATGTCAGGTGTTCAAGCTTGAAAAGGCTCCAATGGGCCTCAACACTATGAGGGCTTTGCAAACAACACTGTAGCAGCTCAACAAATGGAGTCAGCTCCAAATACACAGCATCAACAATAACAAGGTTCGACCGTTTATAGCACAGCCAAGTCTTTTCAGATATTTTTTCTGAGCATATTTTAGGAATGGGAATCCTGGAAAGCTGCAAAGAGCAAGTTGACAGTCAAATAATCTATGAATATTAATGAGGAAAGGAAACTAGTTTTAACATTTTTATTCTGAGTTGTCTTGACCAGTCATCTTTTAGCAGGCTAAGATTTCATCTATTTTAATAGTCAAGTATGGTTGAAGGCCAGAATGAAAGAATACCGCACGTCAACAGTGGAAGGGCCTTTACTGGTAAACTAATATCTTTTGTGTTGTGAACCCACTTATCACAGATTTTGTTATGAAACTGGGATGCCACCTATTGTCAACCTGTAGTCCATCCACTCATCTGCCTGCTACCACTAATCCCACTCCAGGTTGTGGAGGCAGCAGTCTAAGCAGAGATACCTCTTCCCAGCCACAAGATGTTCCCCAGCCAGCCAAGAGCTGTGTTCTGGGTTTGTTCCTGGGTCACCTCCCAGTTGGACATGCCAGAAACACATTGCCTAGAAGGCATGCAGGAGGCTTCTTAGTCAGATGCAGAATCACCTGAGTTGGCTCCCTTTGATATGGTTGGTGTAGCAACTGCGCTCGGACACCCTCCCAAACGACTGACAAGTGGGATTAGCCTTTCTCCAAGGGAGAGCCCGCACACCCTCCAGAAGAATCTCTTTTCTGCCACTATGATTGTTTTGCTCGCTACCCACACCTTGTAGCCAAGATTAGGGCAGAAAAATGCCTTCACGCTCAGCTCTCTTTAACATAACAGATTGGTATTACTGTAGATGCTGTATTAATCTATGGAGTTGGTATAAATGAGAGCTAAACTGAAAGTACATTTATTTTATTCCAAGTTGAGCATATCAGCTTTTAAAAGTTTACATCACGGCTGCGTTGCCTTTCACACAAAGACCCAGTTTTCATGATTTCAATTTTTTCTAAATGTTGTTATGCCTGAAAGCTTACAAAATTTCTTGCATTTTACATTAGAGTAGCACTCACATAATATAGTGTTTTATTATACTGCGTGCAGCTTGAATCAGCTTTAATTTAATGCACTCTATTAGTGAAAACAAACTAATTAAAGAACTCTCTCTGCTGGTCATTTGTACACTTGCACTTAGCTGTGCTTGATTTACCCATTTTCCCCTGTGTCATAATTTTTGTTGACATCCTGTATTGGCACTTTTCACCGCGTGTTTGGAGCATTCTCAGCTGCTATCTTTCAGCACTGCACCTAATGAGGATAAATCAAGCAGAATACAGCCTCCCACAGAAGCACAGAAGCCAGCGCTCCATCACATCGTTAGCTGCTTCCAAACCAAGTCACTGTTGTTATGAGACTCAGGGGCAAATGTTGGAGTGCAGGAGAGAAGCACAGCTGACTTATCTGTGGTCACATGAAAAGGCAATAATGGGGGACAACTGAATGAATGTATGGATAGTGTCAGCTGGAGCCTTAATGAGCAGTGGATTATTATATATTCAGGAAAATATAGAATAATCCAATTTTGGATATCTGCACACTTTACAGGCATGGTTTTTCTTAAACTTCATCATTTCTCTTTTTTCTTGCAAGCAAACTCACTGCTGACTGAGGTTAAATCCACATGGTATCCTCTGCTGTGCTGGGATGTAAGCCAGCTCACTGTAAAACATGCGCATGCAGCATTTGGGGAAGCAAACTGGGCATAGGACTGTATTCATGTAAGGATACAAACTGCTAATCATAATGCAAAATCATAATTTATGTGCATTGATTATGCACAATTTGCATAATTATTACAGCCGCTGGACCTAAGCAACCAGTGCTCCTCTAATGATTCTTTGACATAAAAGGACAGTTTCTGGATGGATTGCTCTGCAGCTTCCTGACAAAACCACACCACATGCAGCATCCAAAAACATGATGAAGATTTGCATTTATTAAGAATTTGTTTTAATCTGTCAGATCTCCAATGACAAATTTAAGATTGCTTCCAATCATATATCGTCTATAATTTCAAGTAAAAGGGTTAAATTACAAAGAAAGTGAGGTCTTCACTTCAATTGCATTAAATGTGTGTTCACTGAAACGTCTTCCAGTTGAGAGGATGAACATCAACTGCTTTTCATGTGCATGCTGTATATATTTGCTGCCAATACAGAGATCAGAGCACATCTCACCACCTGTTTTTCGGAGAACGTGGATATGTTCTTTTATTTATGCAGTTTTTCATCTTTGAGTTTTTAAAAATTTTATTAACTCAATGTTTTTTGATCTGTGGCGTAAACATTTGGATACGTTGGTCTATAAACTTTCCACAGTCATTAAATCCTTTCCCTTCATGTATTTATCTGCAGTTTTTTCCTTCAGTGAATAACTGACAGAAACGGTGCCATTTCAAAATTGTTGATAATGGGAAATCCGGAGTCAAGTAGGTGAAGCAGTTTAGATCCCTGTGGTTCAGTTTAATTAAATCATGACCTGAAGACAAGCTGACAAAGCTGAACTTGAGAAAAACTTCTGCAAAATGTGGAATGTATAGCCATTTAAACTTTCACACTCACACTTTCTAGCCTTGAGGGTGGTGCTGCCTACATCAGTAAAACTTTATGACCTACTGTAAGGGGAGAACACTGACAACCCTCTGGGCTAAGCCATATAAGACAGCTAGACTGCAGCTGAGAGAGCCTAAAGTCAGTTTTTCTCTGTCTTCCTTCACTGTGTTCTACTCAGAGCAGACGAAAAATAAAAATCATGTTAAAGTTTGTGACTTATTCTTCTTTATAATGACATTAAAAGAACAGTTCAGCGATTGCTAATAGAAACTACAGTAATTAAAAGGCCAAACCAGCACATTCTGCTGTGTTGCAGTGCATTCACCGTATATTGTATCTCTGCTCTGTGACTCATTCTTCCATTTGCTGTGAGAAAAAACTGCCTTTACTCCTCAGTTTGGGGATGGGGGAGCTGCAGCCGTAGAAGCTGTAGAAACTGAGGTAAAAGAAAAAAGATACAACACAATGTGAACATCATTGATGTCTTGCATTTAATAGCCATTTTTATACAATAACAGCTGACAATGTTGAGAATGAGGCCTGGACCAAACTTGTTCTTTCTTACATGTAACGCAGCACAAAACAGTCTGTTTCAGATATGTTGTCATTACTTTGTCTCTCCTCTTTCTTTATCTAAGGGTATTGTCCAGGTAGATGATACAGGAATCTATTTGCTCACTGGGAATTCAATAGTTAATTTTCAGTGTTATTCTCACTTGGCCACAATCGAATGTCACACGGACTTTGGAAAAGAGAGCTGGCAGGTTAAAGACCATTTATTATCCAATCCAGCTGTATCAGACATTTATGCCCTCATGTGTACCTCCCTAGAGTGATGTGAAGAAAGGTTCAGGGCTGCAGTTCATGTGTGAAAATGTAAACTCATTGCACTGCATGCCACAGAGTCATAACACCGGCTCAGCGAGGACAGATCATTTGGGAAAAATGCAAAACTTTGAAATGGAGGGATTTTTGGTAGTTAGACTCCAAAGCAAAGCAACATTGTCGGTGAGGTAGGAGATGGTACATAACTAGACCCCCTGAAGTTTAGACACTGGTGTAAGCAGGCGGCTGATGGAGACTTTAAATGAGACCCCCTGGAAAAGCTAGATGAGGTGGAAATGGGGAGGAGGAGGAATACATGACAAATGGCCTGAAAGAGGGAGTTGATTGTCTCAGAGGACATGGGCAGATAGATCATTAGACAAGAGCGTAGTGACTGAAATTATGAACGAGGCAGTTTTGACAGGTGGGAAAATCAAAGTCACAGTGAAAATAAAGGAGCAAAAATGGAGCAAATCACCTTATCGAACTTATCTGGGCTAAGCACGGGCCTATCTCGGATCCAATTATATTTTAACATGTTTGAATGTGATATTTAGATGTGAAAGTGTGTGGTTGTTTGTCTCTCTATGTTACGCTTGTGACAAACTGGCCACCTGTCCAGGGAGTACCCAACTATGAAAGCTGGAATAGTCTCCAGCACCATGGGATGGATGGATGGATGGATGGATGGATGGGGGTTAGCCCAGTAAATAAAGAAAGGCATTTAAACTTTCCAACGTTTAAGTCAGAAAAAAACTGCAAAGAACAAACCAAACAATTTTGGGAATTACATCGAAATCTTTAACGAACCTGGATAACAGTTTGAATCAGAATTGAGAATGAAGGCCTGCGGTGTGAAATTAGAGTTACTCTAGCTTAAGAATAAGTGCACTTCATGCTGCTCTGTCAAAGCAAACCACAGCGATCACGTCTGTCTCCTCTGACTTCAGCACCGACACCCTGCTGTTTCTGCTCCTTCCCTCCCCCTCTCCCGCCTCCCTCCGTCCTCATCCTTCATCTCTCCCTCTGCTGTCTTTCTCTGTCCATCTTCTCATTAATCACGCTTCACCTTTCTGTTAACTCTCGTCCCTTTAGAGCCTCCGGTGCCTCCAGGAAATGTCAAAAGGCCCAGGCTAGGCCACATCGGCACTGCGGAGACGAGGACCCGAATCACATGTTATTACAGCTTCTTTAGAATTAAGGTTTCACTCGGAGAGGTTCAAGCTTATGTGTCTGCGCCCCAATGTTCAAAAATAATTTTGATTTATTACAGTACACATTGAATTTATCGTAATTACACAACAGAGCCAAAGCCACGCTCGGCTATGGTAAAATTACACTAATTTGCTGAAATGTGAGTGTGAGGCAACATCAAAAGAGAATCTGAAAAAGGCAAAAACACAAGCAGAATTTGATCAGACGGGTCAGAAAAGGTCAGACTAATTTATTTGGAAGGGAAAACACAAACCGCTACAGTGAGAAAAAGGTGTGCTGAGGATGTTGCAAAAAAACTGCTATGACTATAAGTACTATTTCTCATAGTACTTGTAGAGTTTATGGCTGTATAATATAAAGTGCTGGCACAGTCGGTTTGTGTGATTATTAACTGTTCCCAAGCTGGGTACAAATCACCAGTCTGTCGCAGGGATAATCCAGAGAGACAGACAACCATTCACTCCCACATTTACACCTACAGTCCATTTAGAATCACCATTTAACCTAAACATGCTTGTTTTGGACATTCTGAGAAACTTGGACTACTTGGAGAGAACCCACACAGTCATAGGGAGAACATGCCAACTGCACAATGAAGGGCTCCATCTGGCTGGTGGACATGAACCCAGGACCTTCTTGCTGCCTTCTTGTAGGCAGGCTAAAGCGAGTTAAATATCACTCCCTATATGAGATTTACCACTTCTATATTTAGAAGGATACCAGCAGAACCATCAGCTGATGTGATCCAAAGACATACATGTTGGGATAATTGCTGATTATAAATTGGGCATTAAAGTGAGGCAGAGAAAGTGCTTGAAATATAAAGAAAGCGCTGTGTCAGTGTGTGTGTGTTTAATGAATGATTTGATTGATCAGTAAGACTAGAAAAGTAGTGTATAAATGCAAGTACTTTATATTGCTCTGTGAAATGTTTTAACTCTTTAATATTTTTGGTCCTTTTGCGTCTCCTTTTTGGACACTGAACTTGGTCTTTGCACTGAAGGCTCAGTTTTGTTGTTAGCTCTGCTTTCTCCATCCTGCACTTCAGAATCCACACAGTGTCACACAATAGTGATAACTGCTGTTATCGTTATTAGCCCAGCTATTCAAGCCATCCCTCTGCATCACCACCTTGTTCTTGTTTTGTTTTTCTTATATTATTAGTTCTCCCCTCATTCATTTCGTGCACAGTTCTGGCCCCTCCAAGGCTTCTGGGGTAAAACTCTGTGGGCTCCCCAGGAGCATGCAGCATGGGCACAGGAAAGCTAGGCTATACTAATTAATTAACATCAAGCTCCCTGACTAATGACACCTTATAAACAGGCTCCCTCCTTAGAGTCTGGAGGTTGATTTGGAGTGCAGTGGAGGTTACTATAGAGGATGTGTTGTTTTGGGTTTTTTTGTGCAATAGGCTGGTTCTCTCAGTTCTGGAGGCAACTCATAGCACCATAATTCAAATTAGTTTTATTGAACGAGTAGGTGCAAACATACAAGGACTCTGGTTTTTCAGTACTGTTGATGTAGTTAATAGAATAAACATATACAGGAAAAATATGTGTAGCATATACAGATTTAAATACACGAGAGGTCAAAGTGCAAAGATGATGGAATAAATATGGAATGGATAACTGGTTATAATATATTCATGTGGACTTGACAGTATCTAGACATGAACAGCAGACAGTGTTTATGCAGCCTGCTTTGATTCACTTTGTACGTACAGTAAATATTTAGTGCTGACAGGTTTTATTGCACGTGTGTGTGTGTGTGTGTGTGTGTGTGTGTGTGTGTGTGTGTGTGTGTGTGTGTGTGTGTGTGTGTGTGTGTTTAACTGTTCTTCAGAGTGATGAAGAAACTGCATGTGTGTGTGTGTGTGTAGTACATACCAGAGTGGAGGAGTCAGGAGAGGTGTGATGGGTGTGCATCACTGTGTCCTGAACATGGATATGTACAAGCCCTAAATGCAGGACAATTAAATGGGCTGGTTCTTATATATGTACTTGAACACTTAAAGTGCCGACTCATTCACTCATTCACACAAGCACTTTTTCAATATCTAAGTGCTTTCTGTGTAACATTCACACACATTCACACTCAGAAAAAATCACCAAGAGCAGCTCAGGGTTCAGTATCTTGCCCAGGAATACTTTGCCACACAAACACGAGCAGATGTTTGGATGTTTTTGTGTCGTGAGATCAGATTGGGTTATTGTAGAGAAGAACTGAATCGACAGCTCCTCTGGGGCTTTTTTGACAGCCGTATCTGGTTTGGATGCACTGTTTATGTCCTAGAACATTATGGATCCCAGAAACCTGAAGGTTTCCACAGCAGACACAGTGCTGTTGAATAAGATAAGAGGAGGCTACGCAGGGACGCTCACCCTGAAGTCTGTCATCTCTGCAGTTTTGAGCATATTAAACTCCAGGTTATTCTGACCACACCACAATGCAACCTGTTCAACCTCTTGTATATAGGCAGACTCATCACCATCTTTCATGAGCCTGGTGACCATCAAGTGGTCTGCAAACTTCCCAACTTTTCCTGAGGTACATCAAGAAAGAAGAGAAGGAGGGAGAAGACACATGCCTGGGGGCACCAGCGCTGGTTTCTCAGGTGCTGGTTATAAATTTGATAGTCTCACCTGCTGCCAGAAAATTTGTGATCCACTGACAGATGGGAGCTGATACAGTGAGTTTGGAGTGAAGGACCTCTGGGATGATGTTGTTCAGTGCCAAGCTTTTCCAGTTTTATGGAGAGGCAAAATTACATTTCTGATGGTGCCATGTAATTATTTACACAGACAAAATCCACAAACACAAACTATATAAAGCCACTTATTTAACAGCAACTCATCAACCTGACATAATGTCCTCACATACCTGGATTGCAGTTAACCACAGAGAACGAGTAAAGCCGTATTTATGGCATTTACCTCCAAAATGCTGTCCTTAAATGTAAAAGTAATTCAAAAACAGAGTTGGAAGGCTTTTATAAAACAGCAGCAGCGTAAACATACACATCAGCAGCAACCTACATGTTGTGTATGTAGGTAAGTGAGCGCACGCACTCACATTACATCAATCAGCCTCTAACTGGGCACATGAGGCAGCATTCATCAGAGAGATACTGGTGTGAAAAGCTTGCAGAGATCTCAGTGATCGAAGTCCAACTATGCATTTCTGTCTGATTGAGCCCCAGGGAGCCCGACAGGAGCAGCATGGAGACAATTAGATCAGACTGCCTGATTCTCTCATCAGTATGCTGCCGCTGACTTTTCACTGCCTGCCTCATTGTCACACAAACACATCAGACCTGGCAGGTATGAAGGGAGGTGTGCATGTGAAGAGGCTGAGGGGGGTTAGACATTGACTGTTGCAGGTTAAGTGTGTTTTATTGTTATTAGATTGGAATTGCCCATGAAAGGTGTCAGTTTTTCTTGTCATGAGCCTACAGCGAGTCCCATTTCTTCCCGGCACCCTTCACAGTTCCCAGTACAGCGCTGATGGACCACAAGGCTGACTGATGCTGCTCCTGCTCCTATTGATCAACAACCAGCACAAACCTCTTCCACTATTAACCAAAGTTTTCTTCTTTGTCTTCAGAGCACAGACTATAGTTTTCAGAGTAATCACATCACCCTCAGCCATAGATAATCACAGGCTAGCACAACTGGGCGTGAGGGGAAAGAGAAGAGGAAAACAAGAGCACAGAGAGACCATCCACAGACAGAAAATATAAACCGCAGGCAAAATAACATGCAGTAGTTACATATCAACACCTGGTGAGGGAAAAGAGGAGAAATGCCCAGGGCTGGATCAGATGATCCTGAAGTATACCTTAGTTGTGCTTCTATATGTTCAGAGAGCTGGTGGAGGTCCCTGATGCACTATAGGCTTTATCAAAAAGGAAAGTTTGAAGACTAATCTTAAAAACAGAGCGGGGGTCTGTGTCCTGAATCCAAACTGGGAGTTGGTTCCACAGGAGAGGACTGTGATAGCTTAGGGCTCTGCCTCCCTTCCCACTTCTGGAAGCACGATGAACTACAAGTAAGCCTGCAGTCTGAGAGCAAAGTGCTCTACTGGGATAGTTTGAACCTTTTAAGATCATCATTCAAGAGGATTTATGTGAGGATAATGATTTTAAGTTTGTATTTAACAGGCAGTAGAGGGAAGTAGAACTGCTTGATAATCAGGAGTTACAAATAGTCCAATAGATGTTTCTAATAGTGACAATATTGCACAGGTGAACAAAGACAGACATAGATGGTTGTTTAATGTTCACATTAAATAACTTTACATTAAAGCTTAAATTTGTACACTGTTTGAAATCCATATGTTGTTTGATCTTGTTCAGAGTTTGGTTGTACAAGAAGACACTCCAAAGAGAAGGGCAGTTTCTCTCTTTGTAACAGAAGAGCGAGTTTTTCTGTAACTCAATGATTTAAACTTTATTACAGCTTACAGCTCAAGGATAAAGTGTCTTGCCCAAGGACACAACGACCAGGACAGAGAGCCCGGGGATCGAACAAGCGACCTTCCGGTTACAGATGTGCTTCTAATGTAATTATCTGACAAATAACATGGTTGTTTTGGCCAAGAAGTCTCTACTTCACTTTTGGTCTATCAGCGGCACTAACAATGGTTTGGCAGCAGAGTACATAATGTTCACCAAACACTTCATCTTTCAAAAAGTAATTACTAAGTCCATTTTATTATGAAAATAGATTTTAGCCAGTTCTGTGTGGAGTTTGCATGTTCTCCCCGGGTCTGCGTAGGTTCTGTCCGGGTACCTCGGCTTCCTCCCACAGTCCAAAGACATGCAGATAGCAGGGTTAGGTTAAGTGATAATTCTAAATTGACTGTAGATGCAAGTTTGATTGGTTGTCTGAGTTTCTGTGTTAGCCCTGTGACAGGATGGTGACCTGTCCAGGGTGTACCTCACATCTTGCCCTATCACAGCTAAGACAGGCTCCACAATTAGAAAAGTGGAAGAAGATGGATGGATGGGTGGATGAAAGAGACACATCCTCTATAGATCTTTAGTTGTTGGATAGGGCTGAGGTAAACAGCAAAGTAGAAAAACCTTTGCTTTTCTTTACTGGCCTGGCTTATGTTTGGCGTATTGTCCATTTCAGATGACAAATGACCTTCCTGTAATGCCTGCAAATAGTTTTATTGTTATAGCGTTTTGATTTTCCTTAAGGAATCAACAGTTCCTGTGAAAGATTCATGAAGACAGAGGAGTCAGCCTAAAACATGTGTAGGTTTGACAGTATGTCACACTTCTTGTTAAGACTTTCACATATGTGTTCATATGCTACTGTAAAATCCTTCATATTGGAGAAGGTGAAATGCTTTCTTGTCCATGTAAGGAGAGAGGACAGGAAAGCATAATTTATTAGAATAAAAACCAACCTTGACTTGAACAAGTATGTAGGCAGCTTTATGAAAACAGGATCGGGATTATTGTGGTTTGTGAGGCTTGTGGGTTCAACTAATGTGAAAAGCAATTTGCTGTGACAGGCTCAAAGGCTGCTGATGCTATTAACATCAATTTCAGTCAGATACATATCAACGAATTGACCATTTGCAGCAAAAAGCATTACTGTTAGACTCGGTAAAAGACTCCAATGTTTTAGGGAGCGCCCATCAATCTCTGGCAAAACGGTGACACGAAATCTGCAGAGAGGTTATTCCCCCCCCCCGAGACAAAAGGCTGTTTACTAAATATTGAGCGCATTAGATACTCTGGAACAGCGTGATCCATCCTGCACTTGCCTCTGAATGCTAACCAGCTCTTCTGATGTGAAAGATGTCAAACAGCATCCTGGCTGTGTCAGACGAACAGGCAGCAATACTCTCCAGATTCAACAGGAATATCAAAAAAAACGACTACTTTGTGCCTTAATACACCATTTTGTACCCACACCTACGTGAACCCCCCTGCCTGCGTGGACCTCACAGGGCCAGAGAAGGCAGTGTGATGATTGACAGCTGGCTGGGATCAGGTGGAGCTGCTGCTGTTGAAGGTTTTTGAGGGCAAACGGAGCCTTAGAGAGACATTTAGAGTGACATCCTCACAGCACGGCGGAGAGCGACATGGCAACAGATGTGACAGTTAAACCCCGGTCTAACCTGCTGTCCACTCACACACACACACACACACACACAGACACACACCCACAAATATGCATAAGGTCAACTAAATGACTGCGGTACGTTTGATAATGTCCGTGAATGCCACTTTCCCTTGCTCCCTGTGTTTGACAAATAAAAACACAGAACACACTGAAAAGCAACCTTGCAGACTTTGTGTCTAAGAAATACAGTCTGCAGTGAAAAGATGGCCCCGGGTGTGCCTCACATTACCTCAGCCTTCTCTAAAAGTGCTCTGTAAACCTGACTCATTTCCTGTTCCTATTGCCACCTACAAAATGTAAAGTCACTCTACCAGGTCGCAATAAAACAAGACCTTTAATATCAGCAGAAGTCCTTCAGTTTCTTCTACAAGTGAGTCAGAACTGGAGACAATTTAAAGAACTCAGATTTATGTTTTCTGCTTTACCTCACTGTTTACAGGGATAATGTTTGATTGAACCGAGCGCCAAATAATGTCACACTTACTACTTAATTTCATTCTAATTTAATAGTTTACCTTAAAGTCATATGGCCTCAAAACATGACCAATAACACTGACCTGTGTCAGTAAACTGGCTCATGAATTGAGACTGAATCAGGTACATAAACTTTAACTGCTAAAGAAGACAAATATTTCCCTCAATAGCTGGACCAGAAACAAAGGCTCTCAAATGCCAAAATAAACATATATCTCTAAATCCAAAACCTTCATGCTGTCAGTTGACAGCTAACCACAGCAGCACAGTCAGCAACCACAAGGCACTGTAGCTGCCTCCATCATCACTTCAGTGTTCATTACATCCAGGCATGTTTCTATGCTGGTATAGAACTGGAAATACAATACTTGTGCAAAACTTTTGAGCCATCCCTCTCTTTTTTGCTGGGAAATGGTGCAATAGGTGCATGGAAAACATGGAAAACACTTTTATTGTTCAACACAATAAAAGTGTGTGAATGGGTGGATGACTGAATGTGTAAAGCGCTTTGGGGTCCTTAGGGACTAGTAAAGCGCTATACAAATACAGGCCATTTACCATTTACAACCTGAACTCTCTTGGGAGAGTTGTGTAATTTTAACATCTAGGCATGCTTTTACTGCACTGGTAGTGGTTTGGGGATCACTGCCATGCTAAAAAATGAAGGCATTGCCAATCAGATACTTTTCAAATGGCATTGCACCATGAATTAAAATCTGATGGTTCTTTTCTGGTTTGATAATTCCATTTTTTTAAGATCTCCAGAACACTGACAGAAATGCAGCTCCAAATCATGACAAATGTGCCTGTTTTCTGTCCTCTACAAGTGTCGACGACTATTTGGATTCGAGACCCGTTACCACTGATATCCAGTTCAGTTCTTGTGTAATTTGGCATTACTCAGCCTTTTTTTCCTAATTGCACCATGAATTAAAATCTGATGGTTCTTTCATTGAGAAAGGCTTCTTGACAGCCACCCGTCCACTGAGACCATTTCTGATGACGCTTCTATGAACAGATGGATCAACTGAACGATGTATATTTCAGGTGTCTGAATTTCTTCTGTGCCATTTTGTTTCCCTCAAAGTAAGGTTTCAAAGGTTACATTTTTTGGTCAGACAACATCTGGTTTCCTCTGAGACTTGAGTTGGAGCATCGAACTCACCTCTCACCCACTGCTCTTCTGGGTCTGAAGACGACACCACTCACAAACACACAGGTGGACACACAGTCACATCAATTCTGCACATGTTCCTGTACTTCCTGCACAGACTCAAAATTTCAGATATTTCTCTCATTCTTTCCCCCTGTGCGTTTGTTTCGGTGGATTTATTCTTTTCTCTGAGACACACAATCAATCATCCCCGTGTTACTCATAACCCTGTTACTCCCCTCCACCTGTATTTTCTTTATTAGTACATAAAAGTCTCCTGAGCAGTAGGAAATTTAAAGCGTAGGTCATAAAAACAGCACTGCACTCTCAGTGACTCATTTAAAATTAATCACTAAATTCATGGCCAACCAATTTGTTGTCATTATACCAGGATACTGACATGACAGCATTAAACTGCACTGAATCAAATCTTTCTGATATGTTCCTTTTTTAATTTAGAGTGGAGGATATTTGTCATTCCTGGCTACAGGGAGGCGGATGCAGTGATCAAACTGTTTTCCAGGCTCAGTCTGTTTCTTTGCTTTGTTTTGATCAGAGTGATTATACAAAAAGATGCCTCACACAAATGTGTGGATCGCTTCTTTCTTTGTGATTTCACCTATACGCTGCTACATTTCAACCGCAAGTCCATGTTAATGTTTTTATGTGCCAATAAATATCAATAATTGGCTTCTCGCTCTCTTTCTTCTTCTAAAAGTTTCACAAAAACTTGACAGGTCACGACTGAAAATAAAATGTGATTTATAAAACCTGGAGTTATTTGTATTGGACTACTTTTAGTTAAATTATATTAGGATTTATGGATTTCTGATCCATCAGTTGTCATTGTTCTTATTAATATAGCTAATACGCAATACCCAATCATTTCTCCACTGGCTCTTATGAAAGGAAATTGTAAATAGTGAGTCCTTAAAGGTACAATGTTGTTGCTAAATGTTAATTTTAAAGGTAAATAAAGGTGTCCCATCATCCCACAGCACTCACCTCATAAAACATGTTTCCACGCATACAAACTTCAAGCAAGACTGTAACAGAGAAAAACATCACAAAATCACCATGGATTTACCTCATGATCCTCACCAGCAACAAAAAAAAAAAAAGGCAGCTGCTTTTTATGAAATTATTCTAAACGTCTATTTGCTGGAACTCCCTGAGCTGATTGTGAAGCAGCAGCAGGGTTTCGTGGCCTGGCACAGCTTGACACAGTGTGGCACCTAGTGGGGCGACGTAGCACGCTTTGGCTTGGAGTATCGACACCAGCCTTGGCAGATGGTCTGCGGCGTGATGGAGGAGAGCTGGTGACGCAAACGCCGGCGAACAGCTGAAACAACCCACAACATACAGGTGGTGCAGCGATCCAATCCCACACATGCATACACGCGTGTACACAGGGCACTCAAACTGCTCGTCTGAGTGAGCGTGTGTATGTCTGTTATGTAACTGAAGTTGACGGGCTTTACAGATGAATCTCTAGGACACCCACAATTCACAGAAGTAGTCATGGAAACACACAATAGCTTGGATGAAAACACACAGGTACTATGAATGCACATAAAAAACAAACACACACAGATCTCTGTTTGTGATGTTTGGAAAGAGAAGCTGTCAGAAGGGTCCGAGTGCCTCCCAATGGTCTGCTGCTGCACTTTCTGTTTACAGCATTTATTTTGTAATTCAGTGTCACACACAAACAGGCAGAAGGGGGCACAATAATAGCATCATTTTGAGGTCCTGCATTTACATTTAGATAATCTACACAAAATAGAATTGGAAATGCAGCGCAGCCCTACAGAATCCAGCCTTTTAGACATACATGTTCATGCTTCCATCACAAATATGGAGACTTAGTCAGAGACACTGTTAGAAAGAGACATACCATTAAAATCCTGGATTGCAGGAGAGCTGCATATGTAGTGCAAAGCTTACCAATACAGTATAAGACTTTTAAACTGTACTTTGTGGAATACTTTTAAGCCTTTAATCAGATTCAGCTAGTGAATATAAGCATGCAGTTTTGTGAAGACTGAAATTAAAGTTCACTTTAATGAAGGCTTCATAATAACTGCCCAGAGGTTTTAACAAAACGGACTTTTCTAGACTCTTCTACATAACTAGCCAGACAAAACTGAGTCAAAGATGTCTTGAAAGAAGCGTTTCACTACAGGTTATAGAAGAGCATGGACACTGCAGTGAAGTTACCTGATTTCTAAATTATCCTGTACACCACCTCACTTTTAGCAGTTTGACATTTGACCAAAATGGTTGACAGCAATCAAGACAATCATTTAAAGCAGGTGTCTCCAACTCCAGTCCTCCAGAGCTACTGTCCTGCAGCTTCTAGATGCGTCCCTACTCCAACACAGCTGAATCAAATGTTTGGATTACCTCTTCAGCATGCCATCAAGTTTGGCAACAGCCTGGTAACAAGCCATTCATTTGATTCAGGTGTGTCGGAACAAGGATGCTTCTAAAAGCTGCAGGATGGTAGCTCTAGAGGACTGGAGTTGGACAGCCCTGATTTAAAGCTTTTGTTATCATGTAAAAAAAATATTAGAAAATAAATAATACCATGAAGAGACTAAGCCAATACTGTTTCTCACCCCTTTCCAGCTTTTCCACCATGAGAGTTTACTCTACAAGGCAAAACACATTTGTTTTTAAAAATACAGTAGTTAGACTGGAGGGTTGATATTATTTAGTGGGTGTTTTAAAGCAGAGGAACTCTTCAATTATATTCTTCCATTATGAACAAATGCCATGAAAAGTTCAAAACACAATAGTCAGCGTGTGTCTCGATATCTTTAACTTTCATCAAGTGCTCCATCTAAGTGATCGCACTGGTTGATTGTTCCTACCTTCAGATACAAGCCGCATAAGCCCTCCTGAAATATAAAGAGAGTGATTCTACTTTTAAGTCATGAACATCAAAACAAGCTTGTCAAGCAGAATGTTTGTTCAAAGGTAAAAAGTTAGTTTGGGTTTAAAATGCACCTTCTTACAATGTAAAACATTACAGAGCTTCATTTTTTTTATGTCAAGAATTTTGAAGTCCACCACATGTAAAAGTGTCTCCACCAGATTTTATTATACAAGTACATGTCTTTACTATATACAACCTATCTGGGGGAGGCCACTTTCATACCTTCCTCATTTAGTCAGTGGTTGGAGTTCCTAATGAAAATCAAGAATAATAGATGCTCTTTTTTTGGTGATGGTGGTGGTTGGTGGGGTGGATTCATCTACATTTGACACTTAAGGAAAGTTGGTGTAAGCTGGATTGATGGCTAGCTGGTTCATTTGATTGTTGATTATGAAGATTTTCTATCAAAAATAATCATATATTTTTTTTACATTTAAAACCAATAAACACACTGTAAATTTTTAAAAAAAAAAAGTGTCAGCTAGCAGGAACTAATAATTCCTTTGAATACTCCTAGGGTTTCTTCCACAGTAATGTTTTGTACAGCAGGTGGCGACCTCCAGATGCTGTCACTTCACACATTACCATCAACTACTGCTAACATGGTTGCTAGCTGGTTAGTACATGCTTTTAGATCGTACAGCAAGACACCAGAAGATCGCTATTGGTGAATAAGGATTAGCCTTTATTCGTGTTTGGAGGGGGAAAAAGACCACATATGCCATCATCCCTGTGGACAGCACACAATACTGGTGAGGAGCCGGGGTAGTGTCGAGCTCATGGGATTTGCAGTTTATAACAGTCAGTCACAACAAGAGGAAGTTAGCTGAGAATCCACAAAGTTGAAGAAGAAATAACAAGGCTGTGTACATTATTGTTATCATCATCGTTATTGTTGTCATTATTACCCGCAATGCCGTTTTATCACACAGCAGCAGACTGTCACTGCTGCCACATGAAGAGCAGGCCTCAAACACCCGCCAGAAAAAGTTGTACCACGCAAAACAACACAGTTACATAGAAAAATAGCACTGTCAAAAAGTTTCAGAAAGGTCTGTGAAGAAATCCCCAAATCCAAGATATCAAAAGAAAAAAAGATGACTTCCTTCTTCCAACAACTGATGGAAGTGTAAGAAGCTCTGAGTTTCTTCCAGGGATCTAAATTCAAAAGTTTGTGTCTCAGGTTTAAACATGTTCCCCCCAAAAAAGAAGACAAGGGAAAGGAAAACATACAGTACATACTGTATATCAAAGCTAGACCTACAACTCCCATTATACACCTGTGGCTCGATTAAGTCTTTGTGGATGAGGCCAGCAGCAAACAGGCTCATGGGAAATGTGAAAGTCGGCCTTGGGAATGAAAATATAGTTATGTCAGGCTAAAATCACCTGAAGAAAAAAAGCTGTTGCATAAAACAACAAAAGAAATATCAAGAACAATCATAATACTTGCAAGTGTGACTGTATAGCAGGTAACAAGAGCTAAGGTTTAAGTGCTCTCTGTAAATTAAAACACTTCTATATAACAGTCAGCTAAGCCCCTCCCCCATTCAGTCACTGCCCAATCACAGCCTAGCACATGTAGCGAATTCAGCCTGTCAAATTTTTGAGTTCTTAGTATAGTGAAACAAACATTTGAATAGTTTTTAATTGCCTTTGAGGAATTAAACTAAATATGGAGGAAATTAGCAGATGCTGTGGGGTTTTTTTTTAGACACACTAAAATAGTCCAGACTGGCTGGGCTACTTGAATTTCAAGGGGTGTGTGCTCATATTTGGTCTAAACAGGAGGGAGGAACTAGGAACTAGAGTTCAACACATCCAGGGTTTGTTGCGTTATCTGGCTCAGCAAAACCTAAAGCTTCAGTCGGATATAACAGCCATCACAATAAGGTTATTGACTTCCTGCTCCAGGCTCAAAATGGGCATTTTGCAGGTCATATGATTTTTCTTCTGTACAAAATGATCCCATATGAGTCCTGCCCACTCTGATCAGATGTCATCAGATGATGAGAAAATGGTGATAAAATTCTATAAAAATATTTACAAATAAAACCAGAGTATAATCCTACTAAAAATCATTAATCTTGGCATTTAGCTCGTAAAGAAGGAAAAACATTTTAATTCCAGTTAATTACTTGGTGCTGTTGTCTATTTTTAAGGTGATGGCTGCACATTAGCGTCTCAAACTTTTAACTGGACACATTCCAGTATTACAACAGTTATCTTTTGTATAGTAGGAGGCGAACATTAAATCAGCTAATCTCACAGGCCTGCACTCGGGTAAATTTGTATTGTTTTTAGTTTCAGTTAGTTTGACCTATTTTATAGTTAAAACTGTCAGACTGGGATTTTAGGTTTTCTTACCCCTGAAAAAGAAGTACCAGTTTCATTTCAGCTTCGTTTTAATGTTAACAAGCTGTTAGCTAGGTTGATATTAGCTACAGCTAATAAATCTCCCAGAATTTAAGTTTTTCTGCTTTAATTTTACAGGGAGGAAACATGGCGTTCAAAAATGTATTACATTTAATTAAATGGCATTCGAAACACAGTTTCAGAACTTCTTTTGCTGTGTGCATAGACATTATATAAGACGGACGTAGCTTCCATGTTGGAAAAAGTAAGCTAATGCAGAATTATCCAAAATCCTGCATTCTATCTAAAGGCCACTAGATGGCAATAGCTTTGGTCCGATTAAAGTCTACAGGAAAACATCTCTCTAAAGTTTACCACTCAGTTATGGAGAATAAAATGTTTGTTTTTTTTAAATTCTGTTAATTTTAATCACAATGTGTGTTTGAAATGACTACATGGGGCACACTCATTGGCTACTGGCTTGTGACTGACAGACAGTTTTAGACTGTGATCGGCATCTTGTCATCACACCTGGTTACAAAGCACCAAGATGGCGAAAACACTCATCAGGAGGCTTCACACAACAGT